>NW_027526445.1:156685271-157055271 GCF_048455015.1 Haemaphysalis longicornis | reverse complement strand
ACGGCAAGGATGCAAGGTGGTGATGAGGCAGCCGAGCGAGATGTCTAATGTGAGCCCGGAGTGCATCCACTGCCACGTAGGTCGTTATCGGATGGTCTCTTGCGGTGCATATGGTTGCCACTGTAGAGGCGCAACGCGGTAGACCAAGACACGTTCGGAGACCTCGGGCTTGCATCGCCTGAATTGCACGCAAGTTGGTTTTGTTTGTATTGGACAGAACGGGCAGGCTGTAACGTAGAACACCGAGAAATAGTACATTGTAAAGATGTAGCATTGAGCGAATAGAAACGCCCCATGTCTTTCCAGCCAGAAATTTGAAAAGTTGGATAATTCCAGTAAGCCTTTTTTTCAGATATGAGATTTGTGCTGTCCATGATAAGTCCCGATCGATCACGATTCCAAGAAAGCGGTGACTCTTCACGTAAGAAATGGGGTGTCCATTTAAATAGATGCCATACTGCGACATTGTTTTACGAGTAAATGCCACCACTGCACACTTATCTCGTGCTGTTTCAAGTCCTTGTAAACGCAAGAATGCGCATGTGTGGGTCGCGGCTTTTTGAAGGCGTGCCCGAACCTGAGGAAGTGAAACTCCTGATGCCCAAATGCAAATATCATCAGCATACATGGAGAGATGTACAGTGGTTGGTATGGCTTTTTGAAGCCCGATCAACGTGAGATTGAACAATGTCGTGCTAAGAACACTGCCTTGTGGGACCCCCCGGAAAACGTAGTGTTGGGAGGTTGTGCCATCGGGGGTGTCAACAAAAAATGATCGTCCAGATAGAAAGCTTTGAATCCATCTGTACGTTCGGCCACCCACTCCCGCATCCTCCAGGCACTTTGTGAAGGTGGTTGGAAGGCAAAGCTGTAAACGACGCCCACAACAATTGCCAATGTGACGTCACTTGAATTCACGCACGCGGCTCTACAAAGAGCGAAACCAGATATTCTGCCGGCCGTTGCCTGGGGTTCGCGGGGGCAGCGCCCGAACGAAGCAGCGTCGGCCGCGGACAGGCAAAAGCGGGGGACGCCGCTGCTGTAGCGCAGCCATGCGTCGGCGGAAAGAAAACTAGTAGAAGTGTCTTTCGAAGGGTGGGACAGCGGAACCAAACGATCCGGTTGCGCTAGCGCGGGGCTACACTACCGCGCCTCACAAGCGCAGACACCGAAACAATCGAGCTTGTAAGGTTAGGGATTCCCATTTATACCGATTTAAACTACTCAGTTTAGTAAGTTTAAGCATTACGAGAAAGATGAGGGGACTTTTATAATCGCTATTTATCAGAACTAGTTGCTCCTTTCGCCTTTTGTAATACCTGTTAAGACACAACCTACCTGGTATTCGGCAATTTAGAACACGGTGTCCCATTTCTGGCCAGTTCCGCGCCAAAGGTAGCGTTTCTCTAGCGGCCAGATGTGTGTTGGTGGTCTCTACATCTGGCTTTTCCCAAAGCAATCCTTAATGTATTTTTGCCACGCGACCACTTAATTCCGCCGGGTCCGGGTTATCAAGCAGGGTCTGCCGAACACGTTGATGAAGCCGCGCGAAGGAAGCGCGTAATGGGCGCGAAGCTGCGCCATAAGAGGTTCAAAACAATTGTCGCTAAAGCAGACGACAAAGCCGACGGAAGGGTCCCGCCCACGCGCCCGCCGCCTCCAGCGCGCGGGGAACGCTTGGTAATAGCGGCCTATCGCCTCGCCATCTACACTGTGCTCCGTGAGTGAAAACCGCCCTTACCCGCCCCAGCCGCGTTGGGAGTCACTTGTCCTGCACGCCACGAGAGAACCATTGGCTGGTAGAGGTAGAAAGCTTCGCTTTAAAACAACGACAGTAACTGTTGTTCCACCGCTGCCAACCCGTTGTGTACGTAGAGTGGGGGTAAAGTAAGCAGCTCCTATTCTGGATATCCGTGTTTAAATATCACACGAAGGTGAATGTGTTCTACTTGCGCTTACAGCGATGGTCGTTTCCTGTACAGGACAACAACAACGGTTTCTCCCCCGAAGAGGCGCTTCAGTCTTTCACCTTGAAGGGGACAAGGTCGTATAATTTAACTAAAGCGCGCAGCCTGGGGCCATTGTAAAATGGAAACTGTCGATTAACAGCTGAAGTAGCAACCCTGTGCAGAGGCTCGAACTGAATCGGCCCAAAGGATCCTTTGAGCAGAACCTGGCGGAACTACTCGATCAACAGCCCGGAGGTAGCTTCAGCTTGGCTGCGTGGCTGCTTCCGTCGAAGAGGAAAAAGGAGACTCTGAGCTCGCGCTCAGCTGCTGGTCGAGCACGCGAGAAGCCAGAGAGAGAGGTAACCAGCGGCTCGTTTTTGAGCAATTCAGATCTGAATCCCGGGATCCTGCGGCGTTTAAGAAGATTCGTATTGTCGTCAGTGCCTTAATTAACGACTGCAGGTGTACGGGTAAGACACTCCGCGCTGATTCCGCTATCATTATGGTTGCTTCCCTTTGGTGTTCTCGCCCTGGGGCTTACGTCGGGGCGGTAGGCGTTCAACATGGCGCGATTTGCAAACCTGGGTCATGGCCTTCATGTGTGGCAGTGAACTGAAATGCATGCGACGTTTCTACACGTTGCGAAGGCTTCTAGCTTCATAACGCGCTTGCTTTGGGCTCAGGCAAGGCTGTGGTTCAGATTTGGTGCCATGCTTCTGCTACGCCGCGATTGTTCACGCTATATTGTTTAAGGAGTGCTGACACCAAATTTTTGTGTTACGTTTTTATTGCTGTGTTACTTTACGTTACGTTTTATCTCTGTGCTTGTGTTACGTTTTTATTTGGGTTATGTTTCTATTACGTTTTTATCAGCAGACTAATCATAAAATTGCACATTAGATGATGGGTCGCAGCGTAAATAATACAGCTTCGTTTATTCATGTCAGTTTCGGTTTCGGTGAAGCAAACACCGAGGCGGCCGCCATGACAGGAGCGTGCCCTTGACGTCACTGTTCTCGTCGCCACACGGCCGGTCTTGACAATCCGCGCTTCCGTCAGACCGTACGCACACGCGCGCTCCCCTACAGCACGATGTCAGTCCAAAAACTGGGACGTTATACACCAGGCAGAGCAGCAAGCGCCAACAGCAGCAAGCCGCTTTGGCTACGTCACGGGAGCCCAGACGTTGGCAGTTTGGGCTTCGTGCTGATTTGGAAACATAAGGTGCATCAGTGTTGGGTGGGGATACGTGTTTGTTTGCACAAGTCTGAGCGTAGTTTCTTGTGTCTTTGTTAGTTGTGGGCGGGGCAGTGGAAGTGTTCTGCGACCGAGTCTGTAGTGCTCTGTAATTTCCTGGTACGTCGTGAGTGGCATAGGTTCATTTGAGTCCTCCGCGGCCTGGTCGACGAAACCTCGGGCCTTGAGGTGGGCTTGATCATTGCCCTCCATGGAGGAATGGGCCGGCGCCCACACCACTTCGACGACCCTGTCTGGTGGCTTGCTTGACAATATGCGGTATGTCATTGGAGCTACCCATCCCGACGTGAGACTCCTGCATACTTCTTGGGAGTCAGTAATTATGACTGTTGCCTTCGTTTGTGAAAGAGCTAAGGCTACAGCTAGTTCTTCCGCTTCTTTTGTTGAGGCTCGTGGCAGGGTTGCTCCGACGATGAGGTCTGTCTTCGTTGTCACCACCGCTACTTTGGCTTGTCTTTTGGGGTATGCGGCTGCATCTGTGTAGACCACTGTGGGCAGAGATCCATACTTTTTGTCCAGAGCTTTGGCTCTTGCTTCTCGCCTACCCTGATGGTGAACGGGATGCATATTCTTCGGTAGAGGACGGATTATGATGTGCTTCCGCCATTTCTCCGGCATTTCCTTTGTTGAGACAGCGTCCCCCACTGGCATCAATTTTAATTGGGCAAGTACCTTCCGGCCCGTTTGGGTTTGTGCGAGGCGAGCTTTTTGGTTAGACAGGTGACCTTATATTAGCTCATCAACTGTATTGTGTAGCCCAATGCTAAATAGCCTGTCGGTGGACACGCTCATTGGAAGGCCCAGAGCTTGTTTTGTTGCTTTCCTGATAACGGTATTAAGTTTGTCGGTTTCTCTCTTGTTTAGAACTGCATACGGCACTGAGTAAGTTATTCTGGAGAGGATGAAGGCCTGGACGAGACGAAGTGTGTCTTTCTCTTTCATGCCTCTGTGCCGGTTGGTGATTCTTCTGATCATGTGTAGAACCTGTTCGGATGTTTTTGTAAGCCGCTGTATCATTTGGTCGTTCTTCGCGTCCGATTGCATCACAAGGCCTAGAATTTTTAGTGATCTGCAGGGTTTGATGATCTGTTTCTCAAGGGTAACCTGGATGTCATCTTCTTCTCGTTTGCTGCGGCGGCGTCGAACCACAAGAAGTTCTGACTTTTGGGGTGAGCAAGCCAATCCGCATTCCTTCGCATACTGGTTGACCGTATCGGCGGCGAGTTGCAGAGTGTCCTGCAGACCCCCTAATGAATCGGTCCCCGTCCACAGGGTTACATCGTCTGCATAGAGAGCGTGTCTTAGGTTAGGAATAGTCTCCAGCCGCCCCGGGAGGCCCAAGAGCGTGATGTTGAACAATAGCGGAGACAGGACTGAGCCTTGAGGGGTCCCCCGACAGCCAAGGGTGATGGGGTTCGAGGTGACGTCCCCGATCTTGATTATGGCTTTTCGGTTGGACAGGAAGTCGACAATATAGTCGTATGTCTTCTTTCCGCAGCCTGTGTTGTTCAGGTTCCGGAGGATTGCCTCGTGTGCCACGTTGTCGAAGGCTCCCTTCAGGTCAAGTGCGAGGATGGCCCGCGGGGAGTGACGAGTGGCGGGGACGAGGATCTCTTCCTTCAGCTGAATTAGCACATCCTGGGTCCCGAGGTGTCTTCTGAATCCGAACATTGTGTCCGGCATCTGCTTGGTCTCGTCCAGGTGTTTCTGGAGGCGCTTTAGTATTATCTTTTCCATAATTTTTCCTACGCACGACGTAAGAGAAATTGGTCGCAAGTTTTCGATGCGTGGTGACTTCCCCGGTTTTGGTATAAAGCGGATTTCCGCCGTCTTCCATTGTTCTGGAACTTTCCCCTCAGTCCAAAAATTGTTGAAGTGGTCCGTGAGAGTTTCAAGGGCTTGGTCGTCTAAGTTTGCCAGAACTTTGTAGGTGACCTGGTCTAGTCCTGGGGCGCTGCTTTTTCTGCTTTCTGCGATGGCTGCCTTAACTTCGTAGAGCTGTATCTTTTTATCGAGTTCGGCGTTCGGGTTCCCAGTGTATGAAGGAGGGGTGAAGTTACGTTCCGTCTTAAGGTATTTCCGTTCCAGATCTTGCAGAAGTTGGTCCGTAGTTCCCTGGTATGCGCTGAGTGTGCGGGTCATGCTACGTTGTGATTCGCCTTTGCTCTTCAGCGGGTCGATTAAGTGGCGCAGCAGCTGCCAGGTCTTCCTCGTGGATAGAGTGCCCTGGAGGCCATCACACAACTTCAGCCAATTTTCCAATGCAAATTCTGTACGCAATCAGGAACACTTAGGCACATTATCCTTGAATGCACCCAGAACCCTGATTTGCCACCTCCACCCCTTCCCCGTTCCCCCGAGCAGTGGGAGACGCTGCTGTCCAGCTCCCTCTTTTGCGATCAGCTCCTGCTGGTTGAGAGAGCGGTAGCATCAAGGACAGCACATGGCTACCTGTAAGAAGGCTCCACTTCCACTAAGCTCTATCTGCCAAATAAAAAAAGTTTTCTCTCTCTCTCTTGGCAGTTTGGCGCGAGGCGCACATTGGGTCATGCAGATGCCGACGTGGAAAGGGTATCCGTTCTGAGCTTTCTCGCGCAGGCAAATATAAAAATTGATTTACAATATGTTCTCCTCAGTGGTTCCAGTTTACGCTGTTTGGGGTAAGCTTCATTTACAAAGGAAACTGTTTACATAGTTACCTGACCTGTGAAATATTGTGTTAGTGCTCCTTTAACGCTAACTGTTACTCACGCGCTCTCGTTTTCTCCTCCGCTTACCACTGCGAGGATTCTCCGCTGTGTATTTACCGACTCGTTCCTTCTCTTTTTTTCCCTCTGTCGCTCCCCCAGCGTGCCACCCATGCCTAAGCCGTGGAGGAACTCGAGGGACGCAGTGGTGAAACTTCTGAAGGAGCGAGTGGAGTCCAACCAGGGATTATCGCTCCAGAAGCGCACGGGCCATCTGTCCCAGTTGCTGTCTTACCTGAGGACCAAGTGCGGCCGCCCCGTCAAGTCCATCATGGTTTTCTTGCACAAGCTCCCCACTGTGGTTGCCATCCGCGACGAGAAAAACGTGTACGTGCGGACCAGGAGTCGCCAGCCGACTTCTCTCGACGGCACTGTGGAGAGCTTCCTAACTTCAACGTCAGACCGTGGTACAGACGACGAGGACGTCACGTGCCGGACTGATGTCAGAGGCCCGGCATACGGCCTATTCAGCCTACGGGTTCATCTCCATCGAGTATGGTGTCCAGCAGAAGTGGTGCAAACATTCTGTGGCCGTTCTTGTATACCCGTTACTTCAGCAGTAACAAGCCCGCCAACCCACATGCGGATGACAGAACAACCATATCGGGTGCTCAAAATACTGTTATGCAGTACCAACCTAAATCTTGTAATTTTAAATTAGTCACTGCAGCTCAACTTATCGTCTCTTCTTCATAGATGGAATACGCTATAAATTACAACCTTAACGAGTTGAGAACGTACTTTTGCGCCTTATAACTGTCTTTCAAGAAAAGTTCGTTAAGATTAATCTTGGCGTGTTATGCATTGATTCTTGGTTGATGTTCGAGTGTTAATACGCTTCGTGCAACTTGTTAGCGTTATTGTAGTTTTTTGGGGGAAAAATGTTAATTTTTCCTTTTTGTAATTGTTTGCGCGCTATTAAACCTACACTTTTATTTGTATTGGTATGCTTTTGTTGCCATTTGTATAACTAAACATTTTATGTTTTATCTTTGGCATTTTTAAAATGTACTGTGAAGGTGTCTTCTCAAATTTATTGCACTCTGAAGGAGCCATGAAGACAAAATACAACTTTGTTTTATTCGAGAGAGAGAGAGAAACAACATCTTTATTGCCTGCGAGAAAGATTTTGTGTTTTATAGTGCCTCCACGCTTGTCAGGATATAAACGATGCTTTATTCACTGGGAAATTAATCAATTTAAGTTAACATTTTGATTTCCCCGCTAAATCGTGTGTTTTCGTGGTCTGCAATGACATCACAGGAACCGACCACTCTGCAGCCTAGGGTGCCTTGATTCACGCGTCCGCCGTACAGGGTGGAGACACCTATACGTTGGCGCCGCCATTTTGGGTCACTCGCTCGCCGCAGAAGCAAGTCATTGTATCAAAACCGCGATTAAATTATCGCCGCAACGTAGTTTACTGGCGAAGTTCGAATCATCTTATCTGTTTCGCGTTGCTGAGTCTCGTGGGAAACGAAAAGCACAACGCGTTGAGCATGTTGACCCAATTGCGGTGGCACGGGACCGTTCAAAGGGTGTCTCCACCCTGTACGGTGGTGCTGGCATCCAGGTACTTTCTCTACCAACGTTCTTAGACTCATCGACCGTTCCGGCCACGCCGAACACAGGGCGCGTATGGGAAGCTGCGAAACTGAACTAGTCTAAGAACGTTGCTCTGTACTGCCGCTGATTGCGCGCGGCCGGGCGCGTATAGGCGTTTCCTAGTCAGCACAGCCAAGCGACGCATGGCGCCATCTAGGGGCATGTTTGAAGCTATGTCCACGTGGATGTGGCCCTCAATTTAATCGCTCAGAACCGCTTGGTCTCATAGTGCAGTAGTTCCGCTCCTGCGAAGCAAATATCCTAAACCGGTTTCAGATCCCGTTGCCTTTCTTTCATTTTCAAGGGTTTGCCATATTTTAATATTAACATTTGTTATCGCACATATCATCTATTTATGACACCTTTATGCATTATAAATGGAATTGCGGGTATTTTCGTTGCCTTTTGGTCAGTTTCAGCTACAGCTTCTTGTATTTTTTTGCGGGTATTCCCTTCCAGGTCGGTTTCGGCTATTTATGTTGAATATTTTTCTACACCATGGTTTTCAACCATTGCAGGTCCGTTTTGGCTGTTATTTATTTCAGTTCAGGGGGTTTTGTATGCTTTAGGCAAGTTTGTGCTGTGATATAACCACCATAAGCAAGCTCAGGTGGCGGCTAGCTATAGCGGCGGCGTTCGCGCGTTTGTTTGCGTTACTGAACCTAGATGTCGCCACCGTACCGTGGCATGCCCTTTTCTGCCTTTGGTTTGTTTTTGAGTGTATTTAAGCTTGGCTTAAATGTGAATTATGGCGACTTTTTGATGACACCTCCTGCTCAGCCACCGATCCAAGGATATCGCGGGTAAAGCGGAGTATGATCACATTTTTTTTGGTTGTAAAGTTTGCTGCGTGACATATCGACAAAAGGATTCACATGTCACAGAATGAGCAGTTGGAGGAGTATGGGAGCGGTGCTTTGGTGACCAGTAGGTAGTGAGGGACGGCGTAATGGCCGTTCCAACGCGCAGTCTCCGAAGCGCGACCTCCTCTGGGCGAGTTATGTCACCAGGGAGGTTCGTACCACGCGAGGGTGTGAGAGCTCGTGTGCTGAAAAATTGCCTTTTGTTGTACCAGTTTCCCGCTGGGATCTCGGTGGAAAGGTGGCAGCTGTTGCATCACTGTATGGGGGCGACTAGAAAGATGTGCCTTCCTCTATCCACGTAAAATTGAACGGCGCACCCATTCTATGGGTACCTGCAGTACAGTACTTCTTCCGAGCTGAGGAACAATATCTGCGAACGATGTGGCTTGTGCCACGTGACGGAAGTCATGTGGGGCTTGCGGAGAGTCGTTTTGTAAGATAAGTTTCTAGAGTTGGGCCCGGTCTCGGCAATTTCCACCAACAACTAGCGGACATGATGCGTTTCCCGAAGGCTTAGCATCGTAGCAGTTATACTGTCGCCGCTAATGTTTGCCACATTTTGCGCCGTTCTGCGTTTTGCGTGGTGCCTTGGCCGTGACGCTGCGCGTTTGCTTCAAGATAGGGGTTGCGGTTGGTCGTCGATAGGCGGTAAGGGCTAGCCATGGTGACATTTGCCTGAGAGTGGGGAGGAGGGGGGGAAGCAGAAGGCGGGAGTCAAAACATCGGGATACTGCGAACCTCAAGCCGGTGGTGGCGTCTGGCATGCGGCCATCTTCCCGGTTTTTCGCACCGAACGTAGCGGTAGAAAGACGATAGGGAGACTAGGACCATAACTGCTCCGTATGGATATGATAGGAGGAGGAATAAATGTTTATTCCACGAGCGCTGGTGCTGCTGCTAGGGCAGCCGCCCGGTGGTGGGCGTACTGGCCTTGGCTGGCAATCCAAACCCTCATCATCAGTATGGGCTGGGTCCCATGGTCCGGAATTTTCAGGGAGGCCACCCACTGCTCGTAAGAGGGGTAATGGTTGGGGGGTAGGCCCGGGGTTTGTCCGCACTCACATAGTTGAAGGTATAAGTGCCGGGTAAGGGACAGAAATTACAGGTGGCCGGGTATATGGTGGGGAAGATGACGTGAAGAAGGGTGCGATGAGGATATGAGTTTGTTTGTATTCTTCGGAGGCTGGTCGCTTCTTGTATCGATAACTCGGGATGTGGAGCCGGGAATATTCTTCTGCTTTGACGATAGTGTGCCAGAATATCTCCCTATTTTACGAGAGGGTCTGTTTTGGAAGCAGCAGGTGATGTTTTTCCCTCTTCTATAATGGCCCGGTGAACGTGCGCGCGGGCATTGTCATGGGCCGCCTCATTACCAGCGAAAAATGTGTGTGCGGGTACCCAAGCGATTTCTATTTCAGGTAGCTGACCCTTGGTTTCGAGGATGCGGAGAGCTGTTTTGGAGATGCATCCCCGTTATGACTGCGGCACGCTGCTTGCGAATCCGTAAGCCCTGCGATTGCGTCCTCATGGAATCCGTACATAGTGTTGGGGAAGTGACCATTACCTTCAATGTAGGGGGAGAGACGATTTTGAAACACATGTTCTAGTCCCTTTCGAACACAAGAAGTGAGGAAAATAGGTCGCACATTAGCAGGGGTAAGTGGTTTTCCAGGCTTGGGTATCAAGGTAAAATCTGCATGCTTCCACTGAGGAGGGACATTGGCGGTAGATTTATTGGAGTTTTCTCTACACGACGGGGATGATGATTATGGCACGTATTCACAGGGGGATTCCATCCATCCATCCATCCATCCATCCATCTATCCATCCATCCATCCATCCATCCATCCATCCATCCATCCATCCATCCATCCATCCATCCATCCATCCATCCATCCATCCATCCATCCATCCATCCATCCATCCATCCATCCATCCATCCATCCATCCATCCATCCATCCATCCATCCATGAGTCAGTCTATCCTCAGTAGGTCCGTCCGTCCGTCTGGCGTGAGCCTGGCGGGAGCTAGCAGACTCTACGTTATCGGTTCGCCGGTTACTTAATTAGCTAATAGAAAATAAATGCAGAAAATAAACTGGGAAGAAAAAGATTATTCGAATAAGAAACATAAGGAAACTATGACGAATGCATCGGACGCCAATTTATAAGTCATGGAAAATCCGCATCTGTACGCATGCACCAGAATAAGAGAAAAGAGAAGAACTGTTCGCGACTTAATCTATACAGGTGCCTCTCAGAGCAATGAAAAGTCAGGAATAGGTATATTTTCTCCCCTTTCTCTCTCTCTGTCCCCCTAATTGACCGTTTTCAGTCCGTCTGATAGACTTTATCCCTGTATCCCACGCTGAATTTTTAGCCATTCTCTTGGCTCTACGTAAATTGGATGCATCAATTGTGTCCCCAGTTGTAATTCACTTTCAGTATGCTTAGATCTAACTGCCTCTAAATATACCCCTCTCCAATGCACGTTTAAATCGTTCGTTCCTCCTCATCTTATTGAAATCCAGCTTCATTGGGTGCCCGGCCATGTGGGGATCTCCTCAAATGAAGCCGCTGACTCTCTGGCAAACACAGCGCTCTCTGGTCCCGTCTTAGATGTCGTTTCGCCAGCATCTTTCATCACTGCTGCAAGATGTTGCAGGATGGTAAAGCTACAAGGAGAGCAGGAATCAGTTTTATTGTCCGTGAGAAATTTTTTCCACGTTAAGGTTTCCTGGAAGTCCGACTGGTGCCCTTCGCGCACCGTAGGGGTCATACTAATGACTTTTCTATGCCGGCTTCCCCAGCTAAACAGGTACCTTCATTGGTCTGGTCTGGCTTCAACCCTTCACTGTAGTTACTGCAGTGAAAAGAAGTCCGTCCACCATTTTCTACGACCCTGTTGACGTTTTACCAGGCCCAGGTACCAGGTCCTTGAAGTGCCGCTGCGGAGCCTTGGCTTTGCCATATCACTGTCAGCATTACTTTCATTCGAAGCTTATGAGAAAGGGTCCAGCACCGGTTTGTTTGCTCTGCCTTCTGAGATTTATTGAAATTACTAATCGATCATCTGTATAATTTCCAATATTTACGCGCACATTGCATTTTTCGTCATTATTTCCTAACTTATCAATTCTCAATGGTTTCCAAGCTTGTAAAATAATCCTTATACAAAGCCCCGTAATTAGAAGGGACACTTTTTTCTTCAACCTTTGTTGTCTGGCCGATCCCCTGATTGGGTATGTGCCATACCGTGAGGAACAACAACCACAACGAGAAAGACGATCTTCCGTTTACTAGGCCTGGCAGTTCCAAAAGAGCGAGGATTTGCCCCAGAAACTTGACGCCATCCCTGACATACATCACGCACTTTACTCAGACGACATCGTCATACGGACGGACACAGACTCCATTGGAGACATCCAAGACTACCTTCAACAGGCTACCGACTTCGTTCACTATGCCTCCTCCGTGGGACTTCAATGCTCCCCCCAAAAATCTGAGCTTGTCATCATCCGTAAACATCCCCCTGCTCCACAGAAAGAACCAGTCTGCATCCACCTCGACGGCCATACTATACGGCCCTTAAGATTTTAGGCCTCACCATCCAGGCCAATACACGCAAATGAGACTTTATCTAAGCTTTCCAAGGCTTTTAATCAAGTCTCTCACATGCTTCGACACGTTTGTAACCGCCGCCGTGGCATGAAGTAAAAAGACATGCTCCGACTGGTCCAATCTCTCCTTATCTCACGTGTCAAGTATGTCACATCGTACCTTGTCCTCATCAAAAGTGACACGGACACCATTGACCGGCTTATACGGAAAGCCTTCAAATAAGTGCTTAATCTTCCTATGAACACCTCCACGGCCCGTCTTTTACAACTGAGCCTCCACAACACGGTGTCAGAACTTATTGAAGACCGTTTATCTACTCAACGTCTCCGTCTCACCCCAACACCTGCGGGTTTAGCCCTCCTGAAAAGTCTCCACGTCCCATGCCAATACACTGCCTCTCAGCCCCTCCCTCATAACTAGAGAAGTGTTATCCGGGTTCACCCCTTACCAAAAAATATGCACCCGGACCTACAACCCGGCCGCCGAAAAGCGCAAAGTCAAGCACACGAGACCATCTATGGAAAGCGGACAGATGTCTCTTACACGGGCGCTAGCACCTACCCCAACGGACAGCATCACCGCCAAGACCACCCCCGTAGCTTCTGCAACAATCGAGAGATCGTCAACATCGATTGCCGAAGAGTTCGCCATCGCATTAGCCCTCATTCATACGAAGAACCCCGTAATAATCACAGATTCTCAAGCAGCCTGCAGAAGCTTTCTAGCCGGAATGGTGGCCCGCTCAACTTTGAAACTACTGTCTCAGCATCAACCCTGCCGGAAAGTCACCCTCATTTGGACTCCTGGCCATTCCTCGCGTGATGGAGAATTCCATAGCGACGATTGCGATTTCAACAAAACAGGAAAGGGCAGAAAATATATCCCACCGTCATGTCTTTTGGCGGTGGCTTTATGAAAAGTCGCTAGGACAACATAAAGTCTGGGCGAGAAAGCAAGTGGTAAATCGTCGCCACTTCACCCTGTTTTCTAATATCTCACTAAGTGTTTAAAGTTTGCTTTGCAATTGCGCTACTGCCCCTGGGGAACAGCAGCATTTTGAATTTTTATTTGTATTTTGATTTGACTGTCGTTTTAAACTACTAAATGTTTTTTCTTCTAATTTCAGTGATAATGAAACTCATCGAACCGGTTCGCGAACCGGTTCGGTGCGTGATTTTGTCGAACCGGAACTGAACCAGAACGAAATGATTTCGTCTGAACCAGAACCGTAACCGAACCGGTATTTTTTTTGGTTCGACACACTGCAATATATATACATTATTTACATGGGGGCCATCAGATGTCCAGCGCCAAAGCACGCCAGCCCCTTCTTCATCGTCGTCGTCTCTGGTTTTTAGTCATGGCGCTGTGGGGTATTGCCCACCTGTATGTCCCGTGACATCACCCCCCCGCTCATCGAGGGCCACTGTATGGTCAAAGCTGCGGCACGGTGGGGATGATGATGCAGATGAGCAATGCGATGAAATACACAAGGAAGAACCGCTTGTCTCTACGGATGACGATCATAAATTTTGTGAACACTGGCCCCGTAACACCCATGCCCGCAAGGCAACGGGGAACCGGTGAGGGCTTGGCACCACGTCGGACCATAGGACAGGGCACAGGCACCATCGACTGATCACATTTCCTCTGGTATTGTCGGCTGAGTCTGGACCGGCTCGTCTTGGGAAGGGACGTGGGGCGGGGGTCGTCGTCGAGATTTGTTCACGGCGGGGCTGGGGCTGCCCGACACGGTTCACGTAGCCTCGATGAGTGCGTCGAAGATGATGAAGTGCGAAGCTGAGGCCAGGATGGGGATGGACCCAGACGTTCCACGAGACGAGCCGATATGTCACCTTACGATGCCAAACGCCAGGCTAGTTTTGGTTGTGGTACCTGGTGTAATATTCGTCCTAGTGATTGTGTGACCCTTGTACAGTATATTAGCAGAGCCACTTTTATTATGTCCCTTGTCGTGTTTTCGCTGCGTTAAAAAACACTGAAACGCCTATGTTGGCTAAAGCCGGTATTTTCAAGTGGGCGCAATGTGTTCTCTTGCTGCTGCTAATTGGCGCTACTTGCCAACGCTGTCAGCGGCGTGTGTGTGTGTGTGTGAGAGAGAGAGAGAGAGAGAGAGAGAGAGAGAGAGAGAGAGAGAGAGAGAGAGAGAGAGAGAGAGAGGGAGGGGGGGGGAAATTTTTGAAGCCCAAACTGGTGGAAGGAAGGGGACGACAGGGAGGAAGTCGCCTGGCCTTCCCCGTTAGATGGAGGCCATAAGCCTGCGGACCCTAGCGGCATCTTTTGCCAGTTTTACGAGTAGTTGCTGCGAGTTGGGGTGAGAGCTGAGCAAAGCGGCCTCCCATCGCTCTTCAGTCCTGATGTTTAATGCTCGATTGGGTGAGTGAGTTTTCTGTGGGCGTGTCCATATCAGTGAGAGAGATGACGTGGCGGGCTCTGGCAGAGCGGTTGGTTCGACAACAATCTCTTCACGCGACGTAAGGACAATCTGGTTTTCTTCCACATAGCGTCAATACCATAAAGTTTCATACTAATATATACTAAAGGGAAATCTCGCTGCAGTCACGGGCCGCCGTGGGCGGCGCCATTGCTGCTAGCGACGTTCCTCGCCTGCTTGGCTTAGCTAGCCATATGGCTTCTTTTTTGTCTCGAAGCCAAAATTGACGAAGAAAAGTAACATTTATTTTTGTTCATCGTACATTAAAGGGGCACTGACACAAAATTTTGAAGGCGAGATAACTTCGGAGATAGATTGGTGGGAACACATATACATCATCTGCAAAATATCAGCGGCGAATACAGCCTAGAACATATTTAAAATCAATTTTAAAGTGTGCGAAACGCAACCGAGCAGCCAGCAGAGGACCACGCGCAATCGACATCCCGAAGATATTGTGTAAATAAACAACATCCAAACACGTCACGAGTTTGTGTTTGCCGCTTCCGCACTGCCGGCGTTTTTCGCCGGCTCGCCCGGCTCGCCGCTCCAATCGGAGGGCTGGAGGGCGGAGCTTCTGCTCTCGAGAACCTCGAGAACGAACGACCCGATCGTTGGCGGTGGAGGCGCCGTGATTTCGTCAGCTCATCGGGCAGCTGGCCGCGACCAAAGTTCTACAGCGATTCCAGGCACTCTGTTTCTATTACTGTTTATTACCATTGGATGCGAAAACGCGCCGGGCTAGCCGCACGGTCGCTGTGCAGGCGGCGGCCACGGCCGCGAAGTGGCCCAGGCCGGCGCAGGTAGCTCGAGTGATAGCTTGTTACCGCTGCACGAAATTGTCCCCAAGTCCCGACCATGGTGGCTTACATGAGAAAGGAGTTAATGATGCGATGGCGGGTTGCATTAAAAATTGTCATCTGCACCGCTTACGAGAGCTGCACTCGAATATCTGCCGCAGTGCTAAGCCGAACAGATCTGTAGGCGGACCTGTAGGCAGACCGGCCGGCCGGCCGGCTGCTCCCAGCGCGCGTCTTGCCACCCACCGTCTCGAGCGTCGCGCGTCGTTCTTTAGCCGCGGTAGCATTTGCACTCGCAGCGCCTGCGTCACATCCACGGTCGCTTTTTTATTAAGCTCCTCACGAGATCAGTACGTGGGCGCATTCGCAGAAACTGCCGTCGATGCGGATTCGACAGTGCTACGGCCACTACAGCGGCTCTGCTCTGTGACTGTGATATCCCTCCGACGGTCACGTGGTCAGCTTTGTTCATACAAAATCCACAAAATCCATCGTTTCGCGGCACTCGCTGAAACCGAAACTGCGACTGGCCGCATTGAAAATGCCTCTAATTAAACAACCGTCGCACGCTGAAGCAAATGAGGTTTCTACAGGTTATAAGTAGGTCACTCGCTACTTATCGCAAAAAAAAAAAAAAAAAAACAAGATGCAAAATTTTTGTGTCAGTGCCCCTTTAAGCTTCTAAAAAACTACTGACATTTTGTAGGTTCAGTTTTATAATAACAAAACAAATTTCGTTAACCATCTACGGTAATATTGTTGCTTTTTTGCAGCCATAGCCAACGTTTCAGCCTGTTCATGAGCCATGCCAAGGACAAGTGGAACGTACCTGCCGGGTACATGACGGCGCGCTCTCTGAAGCGCGGCTCCCCTAGACAATGGCGCCAGATTTCCCTATAGTATATATAGAGAGAAGGCTCTTTATTAGAGGAGAAAGCCGAGATGTTTGCCGGAATTTGGGCACCGACATGCTACTCGGCGGGGGAAGGGGAAAGGGAGAAAGAAAAGGCCCGATAGAGTACAGGGCAGAAGAAAGAGGAAGAGAGAGAATAGAAGAAAAGAGAAAAATAACAAAAAGATGACGTTCAGTTCGTGTCAGTAGTGTGATTGAAAAGTCTGTTTTTTTATAGTATAGATTAGTATGAAACTCTATGGTCAATACCGATCCCGGATCCCATGAAGAAACCTTTTGCTTCGAGTTTCGGAGCAGCAAAGCACGCGAGACCTCTGAAAAGCACGACTAATTTGGTCGAAGCTGACGGAACCATTTGTTAAGGGGTAGCACTGTAATTGGTTGCTTCTATACCGCTATACTTCGCCGCTGCCTCACTTGCTTCCGGCTTATCGTGACGCAAACAGCAGCTACAGCAGCCACTGTTTGCTCCATCGAATCGCTGTGAGGGAAATTGGGTAGGGACATGTGGTATTTGAAGAAAAATTTCTGAGCAACTAGGGCAGCTTTCGGCGCAGAATCAATGCTAAAATGGCTGCAGTAACTGAGACTTTCGTCTTAAACTAGCTTTCTGGTTGTCTTCATGTTTAAATAAGCTTTTGAACTTTGAATGTTGGATTTTATAGAATGTGCATAAGTTAGTAAGCTTAATAACCCTCCATGCCAATAATGACTTAGAACGAAACCACTGGCTTTGTTGCCGCGTATGTAGGCACCGGCCGTATTGCTTTCTGACCAAGTTGATTTTATGACCAAGTGGATACAGGTGATTTCGAAATTTATTTTGGGAAGATGTTTGCAGTGCCATATATAAGGAGACAGTAGCAGATAGTGGTACTCTGTTTTTAGGCTGCCCACGCAACAATAACAACAAAAAGAAAAAGTAAGGAGCTCTCCGACTGTTCCGGATTATCCTCGCGTGCATTCAAGGAACCGCTGGTGGGCAGCGATGTCCGGAGCTATGACGTCTTGCTGAGGCAGCGGGTCGTCCTCGGGGTGGGCTGCGCCACTTCGAAGGCTGCGGAGTTTCCTGAGGAGATGACGCAGTCCGTAGGTCACGAGCACAGAAACGAAGGCTGCTGCGAATTTCCAGGAGTCCAGGTGCGTGTGCGGCTGCTGACAATCACGTGACGCTGTGCAGTCCTGTGAGAAAACAGGCACGCACGGGACAGCAGTTACGACAACGGAACTTCTCTCTTTATGAAGGCTTTTAATGATTTCCATCACATATTTTCAATTAGTGGCTATATCACAGTGATCTTTAGAGTGGTCAAGAATTGTAAAAATTTCTTCAGCATGGGAAGGAAGACCGATGAGTGGTTCACCTCTGAGCCAGAACAGGTGGACCTTTCTTTAGAATACGTCTAAACAGGCGGATCATTGTTCGTAATTAGGCACGCCTTATTCTCTGGTAGTGTTTAGGACGACTAACGTTTACGAACTGCTTCACGTTCGGGCGTTTCAGAAGTTTACACCATGATGGTTTACACTAATGGCAGTTCATGAGGTTCAATGATTGTGAAAAAAAACTAGGAAAATGTAAACGCGGGGAAATTTAAAAATTGCCTGAAGATTACGATACTTCCAAATGCGAAATTTGAGCGCGGCACGAACTCCAGTCTTCTCGGTCACGGCTCATAGCCGCTACGTCTCAGGAAGTGATCGAGGGATCAGGAAACGCACGACGGTGCGCTCTACTGAAGCGTTATCTCGAAGCGCGTCGACGCCACCGAGCCTGTTGTTGTAATCTTGTTTAAACCTCCCGCGCAAATGTCACATGGTTGGGGTGAGCCATGCAACAAATATGACGACGAAGGACCGGTGTACGTGCAGCCCGTAGCGTGTGTTGGCCTTCTGTGCTTTTTTTGAGCCTGAAAGAGCAAGACTCCTGCTTTCATGGATGCCTGGTTTGGTGTCTGCTTCCTCGGGCGTCCTGTAATCGTTATAATAGCGTAAATGGAAGCAATTGGTCTAACGAAATTTTGAAAAACTAAAATACGAAAAATATAAAATATTTCCGGAAAATGGCGAACGGTGTAACGCCTTGCATTTCCACAATAATACAGATGTCGCGAACATTCCAAATGTAATCCTTATAATAACGTAAATGGAGATAATTGGTCGGACGAAATTAAAAAGAACTAAAAAATAAGCAAATATTAAAAAAGTACGGAAAATGGCAAAATGTAAAACGTATGGCATTTCCGCAGTAATGCAGATTTCGCAAAAGTTTCCCCTGTAATCGTTATAGTAGCGTAAATGCAGATAATTGGTCGGACGAAATTTTGAAAAACAAAAAATAAGAAAAATATAAAATAATTACGGAAACAGATGAACCGTGTAACGCCCTGCTTTTCCACAATAATGCAGATTTTGGCAAGGTTCCAAATGTAATTGTTGTAATAACGTAAATGGATTTAACTGGTCGCACATAATTTTTAAGAACTAAAAAACCACAAAAATATTAAAAAATTCCGGAAAATGGCAAAACGTATAACGCATGGCATTTCCACAATAATGCAAATTGCGCGAAAGTTTCACCTGTAATCGTTATAATAGCGTAAGTGGAGATAATTGGTCAAACAAAATTTTGAAAAAAAAAATACATACGAACAATACAAAATAATTACGGAAAATGGCGAACCGTGTAACTCCCTGCATTTTAACAATAAAGCAGATTTCGCGAAAGTTCTAAATGTAATCGTTATAATGGTGTAAATGAAGATACTTTGTCGAACTAAATTTTGATAAATAATAGAGAACAAAAATATGAAAAAATATGGAAAAGGGCAAACCGTATAACGATCTGTATTTCCACAATAATGCAGGTTTGCGGAAATTCCATCTATAATCGTTATGTTAAAGTAAATGACATAACTGGTAGAAAGAAATTTTAAAACACTACAAAGACAAAATAATATAAAAAACACCCAAAATGGAGATAATTGGCCGCACAGGATTTAGAAAAAACCAAAGCATTTGGCTGGAAAAAACCCACACTCCAGACAAGTGGCGTAAGAATGCTACGCATTAGTAGCTGCTTCTCGGAATTTCTGCGTAATTCTTAAACCGAAAATCACCCTCTGAAATACCCCGTGTACCACTTTCAGACATCCGTCTTTTTGGTTTTTGTTACTGCATTAACGTAGGTCGTAGTTCCAGTGTAATTTGGTATGGCCGAATGGAGACACAGTTTTGTGCGAAGGGCACAAGTAAGCGCAGGGGGGGGGGGGGGGGGGGGGGGCGGGGGAGGGGGTAGAGTATAGCCGCCTGCAGTTCAAAATATCGCCGCAAACCATGCCTCGGAGTCCTCTGTTTATGTTTTGTTAACAGCACGTGGCCGGTCCCGCCCGGCAATCCTCTTTGACGGGGGCCTTTCGCGTTAATCTAGATCGCCCTTGTTTGATCTACAACCTTCTCGATCGAATTGGAATGTTTTGTAATGGAGTGCGCTTTCCGAGATAAATGCACGCAGAGCAAAGACCACGCGGCACTCGATTCACCGGCGATATATTGCGGGCGTTTTCTTTTCTTTTTTTGACGCTAGTATGGTGGGTCCGTGGCCATGGCAGGCATCTTGGTAAGAAGGCACCCACAGGCTGGAGAGCAAGGCATCTTCGTCGTAGCGCCGTCAGCATGGCGAGAGCATTGGTGGCGGAGCCAACTGCGATCCTGACGAGGAGCGCCGGCGTCACCGACATTCTCGGCCCCTCGACCTCCAATCACCTCTGCCCGAAAACCGGGATACTCTGCCTTGTGGCTCATCCCGTGGAGAGCAGGTGTGTCTAAACCTGTTCCGTCCCTGCTTTGCCATAACCGCCGGCGTCGTGGCGAGGTGGCAACGACGCCGCGTTAACCTTGGGACACTGCCCAATGATTCCGTGCGAGGTAACGACCCATCACCTGCGGGTTCTCAGACGACCTGTTTTATGGGATGCTCCCCTTCTGTCGACCCCTCAAGAATTGCACCATCCAGTCTCCACTTCGATAATGCACCCTCTCGTGTTACGCAAGCCATGCCACGTCTAAACCATACCTTCCGCACATCATTTAATCCTGCCCGCGCCTTACCGTACTGCGCGCCCGATACTGCGCGGCGTAGGTTCATTCATATGTGGAGTGGATTCGGCTCACTTGCCTCGTAAATAAAACTTTGATCGCCCTGCGGACGTTTGTCTGCGCGGCCTCCTTGGCGGGACATTATTAGTGTCTCCCCTGTCCTTACCGTTCCCGCAGGCCGCTTCGGGCCATCCTTTCTTAATAAAGTTTGTTCTTTACTTCCTCTTTTAGCTGCTTAGTCGACGTTCGTTCTTTTGCTCTAGCGTATTGCGGAGCACAAGTTTGTTCCAGTAAAGTTTAATACACACAAGTGCCCTGCGTCGTTCTTGAGTTTGTTTCAATATGAAAAACCATGGAGAGGGGGGAATCACAGCGTCGGGACGCACGCTCGCCTGGTTTAACAGAAAACACTGTCCTATATGCCGAGAAAGGCATGGGTGACATGCAACAACACTTGGAGCTCAAGCACAATGGAAATCAATAAAAAGGGCTACACACGTGAGGACTCGCGAGGCAAACCACTCGTGATCAGATTTCCACCTTGAGGCGGAGGAGGAGGAAAAACTTTATTGTGAGCCTTGCGATGTGGGAGTGGTTCCTCAGTCCAGGAGAACATGGTTAATTAAGGAACAAAAATCACTTTTGTCGATAAATCTACCCACTAGGCAAAACAGCCACTGCCATGGGGATCTGACCTTCCCTTTTGTGGCCACCAGCACAACGCTAACACTGGGCTAGCATGGTGACACCGCTGTAACCGTTATTCGCAGCTTTCATTCAGTCAGCAATAAAATGTGTGCCATACAAGCCCTGGGGTACTGGTTATCATTGTGGGCAATGAGAAAGCTTTATATTTTAAGATTTCACGTTTCTTGAGGGCAAAATGTAGCAATGCAGAAGCATAATTTGCACGCTGTTTTGCGTAAATACCAGGATGAATTCTGAGCACGACTCACCTGCTCTGTACTAGCGGGCTGCACGTCGAAGTATGCGAACAGGAACGAAGCCACGCAGTGTAAGTATACCAGGTGCAGAAGAAAGCACCGCAGCTCGTCCCAACACCGCCGAGCCCATGAGCCCGTGGACAACAGAGATACTCGAGTCGTCGGTAGGGCGAAAACACGGGTGCTCAAACAGACCAGGAACACCAAGAGCACTTTGTACAAAACTTCATGAATGGGTGGCCGGTTCGGGTTGGCCGCTTTGAAGTTTTCTCCACCCACGTACAGAGTCTGCAAAGAGATTGTCATCAAATTTGCGTAATGAAACACGTTTGGGGCAGTGGTGACTTAGGTACGCCCCACACGACAGTCGCTGTGCTAAACTCAACAAATACAAAGATGCGAGGTGGAAGTTATACAAACTTGAAACTCATTAGAGAAAGGGCACCTACTCGGTTGGTGGGGAATGGGGGAGAGCAAAGCAATCATTACAACGAACTCCCTGACTCCAGCCATTGGAGTGGTTTCGTTGGCATCACAACCTCCGTGTCATAATTCTAAACGAGTCTCACGGTGGTTCCTTAACCACTTCACTAATCGCGTCATTTTAACCTAACGCAAAACCGACAATCTGTCTTCACCTAGAAGGTCGGGAAAAAAACGTTGCATGGGTGGCCCCCTCTCTTCAGTGATAGGGACTAGTTCAATGACGAATACACTTATATTTTATGATGACGATGAAAGAAGACTTCATGTGATGGTTGTTGGCGATGACAGGGTGCCCGTGCAGGCTAATTGGCTGCTAGTAATATTATTTGTGTCTCAACTTACGTTTGTAAGAAGATTGAATCAGACTTTGTTGTAAGGGTTTTTATGGGTTCTCCCACTTGCAAAAGAAAAAAAAAATGAAAGAAGCTCACACTAATGCTTAAGGCTTGACGGTAACGAAGCTGTACGCAACCTTCACGACCACCACGAAAGTTTTATTCCACGATTTCAGCCGGTTTGCTTCTTCTTCGTTGCTGCAATGACCGTCATTGTTGCTATAAGTGTGAGCTTCTTTCATTTTTTTGAAGTGATAATTATTGGACATCACTTTGGAGGGGCCTAGGCTATGACGTGTCTTTCCCGTTCTGAAGAACTGTTGCCACTATTACGGCGAAAGCTTGTGTTTTTTTTTTGGCCAATCTTGGTCAATCTCCTTAGTAGGTGTGCTTGGCTTGACAAACGTACGCAGGGGACGCTGGGTGCTCGTCGCGGGGCACGCACACATGAGCGCTGGGCATTTTCTTGGTCTTTCTAACTGCCGGGCAGTGCCGCGAGGCCAGCGCGCACGTGCACGCGCTCTGCAACAACTTCTTGGTATTTTTAACGGCGGGAACGAAAAATTGCGATTTGCTAGACAGCTTTGTTGCTAAAAGATAGTTTTATAGCGCCGTCTCATTTGAGAAAGAATACTAGTCGTGAGCAGTTTTCTATTTTTGAAAGGCAAAAAAATGTAACCATCTAGGTAGGGTATGCAACAACTGTAGTTGCAGACAGCTACGTGTTCGTTCTTTTAGGCAATATCGTTTAGAGAGAAAGTGTGCGCAGTATTCAATTTGGCAGCGTATTTTTTTAAAAATTGCCATAACATGTCTTATGACATAAAGCCTACACTAGTAGTTAACTCCCCTTAACGTATACTATACGAAACGGCAGCTTATGAAACGGCATCACCCACGGGGCACGTTATATGGGACCCTGCTAGTGCAGTTGTCAATGGCAGCCGTATAAAGTATGACACTGATTTGCAGCGTCGTAGCTAAAGTTTTGTTTAGTGGGAGGAAACACGTACCGAGAGGGAGACGCCGACAATGCAAAGGACGATGATGCAACCCAGCGCTTTAACCCGATTGTCTGCGGAGAGAAACCGTCTCGGGGAGCAGCCAGCGATGCCCTCTGCTTCAATCAGGTCCAAGTAGACTCCATCAACGTTGAACGGGTGAGTGTCCTCCTCCTCCTCACTGTCACTGATCTCCCAGTAGTCTACCTCTTCGCCAGCTTCGCCCTCGTCCTCACTCTCAGAGCTTGTTTCCACGTTGTGTTCATCCACGACGTTTTCTTCCGCAAGCGTCGCTTTCTGGTCGCCTTCAAGGCCAGCCCCCGGAGCGGACATTGTCGACACGTTGTTCCGCACTTGTGAAAAAATAAAGGCCCAATAGACGGAAAGTGCGAGATGACGCTCCTCGACGAATGGCGAAATGCTTCTTCTTCTTCATCTTCCTAAAACGCTGCAGTGACAGTTACCTAAGGGAATGGTTGGCCCATTAATTGCTATGAAGAAGGGATTTCACAGAGAGAGCGAAAACTCTTTAATGTGGGCTGGAGAGGTCAGCTCTGCTATCGGCAGTGCTTGCTACGCCAGGTGGGGAGGATTACAATGCAGTGAAGTGAACGTGAGAGATTGGGAAGGCATCAATTAGGGAGAAAACAAAAGTTAAATAAAAATGGCACGAAATTAAATACAAGAAAAAAGTCCAAATAAAGTTAAGTAAAAAAAGTAGAGCGAATGGTGCCCAGGAAGCACAGGGCGCCTTACAACAAAAAGGATAAAAAGCGTACATGACGAATCAAACTCGTACAGACGTAGCCATGCGCGCAATGCAAGAATTACAAAGTTTTGTCTAGCCCACAATCCCGCAAAAAACGCACACAATTTTTGTCCTTAAAGGAGCCATGAAGAGAAAACAAAAGTTTGTTTTATTCGAAAGATTAGGTGTTTCATAGTACCCCAAGCGCTTTCCCGGAAGCAAATGATGCTTTATTCACTGAGAAATAAGGCAATTTAAGCCAAAATTTTAAATCTCCCGCTAAAATTGCACATTTCGTCACGTGAACAATGGCGTCAGATGAGCCGGTCCATGAAACAGATACTTAGTATGTCGACTCCATATAGCACCCACACGCGGGAATCGACGGAGACAGCGGCCATTTTAAAAATACTAGTAAAACCTAGTGCACCCGCAGCCCTAGTCATGGAATCGCCTGATCCGGAGAACAAAACTCTCGCCGAGGAGCTCGGGCTTGCATTTAACAACCTCACACCACTTGAACGCTCAATGCTTCCAAGTGCACGAGCGGCAAGAGTTGTGGGATACGCGGTGGACGGGAAAGCGACCATTCCGCGATAGCCACAACAGACGAACGCCCAGCCGTCGGCACCGCTGCCTCGTCAGCCCCGTCGCGACGGACGAATACAGACTGGTAAGTATGTGCCGTATTTTCAATTTCAGTAGCAGTATCGCTTATGCCAGTTGGCCGGTGTCGTGTATGGAAAGCCGTTCACTCGAGCTTTCTGCTCCGACCAGAAAGATTCGAGCGTCAATGCGCGGTGTGTACGGCAATTTTTTTCCCCAAGGTCAGAGCGCTTTGACGAAGTCGGCGACGAGCGCCAGCATGTCCGGGTCCCTGCCGTAATCACTTCCTCAGAAATGAAGCGAGCACACTCGTACTTCCTTTAGCTCTCTTTTTCCTCCGTTTGCAAAGTTCACAAAACGTAGCCACTTGCTTCACCGAGGTTCGTCGTTGGGCAGCACATGAAAGGAGATCTCACCGGCGGGGATGTCGCACTCCCTCGACGATTGGCCCGTACTACATGGGCATTTCAAAACACAGCAACGAAATTTCATTGTAAAGTACTCGAACAAACTCAAGTTTTCAGTGGTTGTAAACTGTAAACGAGCTCGTAACGACAGCAGCAAGCCAACACGACCTCCATACCGAAACCTGTGCGACGAGTGGCACTATCTCGTTGCTGCTCTGTGTTCCTTACTCCCCTTGTTTCTATTTTTACCTTTGCTGGTTGGCGATATGACGGCCAACCTCCTGTGAAGGGATTACGATACCAAACAAGGTCGCGGCTGTGCGTGCTGGGACGGTTCGTTGGCCCCGAAGAGCCTTGAACCCGAAAATTCGTCTGCGCGACGGTGGCAACGGCGAGAAGTCGAGCTCGGCCAGCCGTAGTTTCGTACGCATTGGCATACACGCTTGCGTGTTCGTTCGGAACTTCAACCGTTTACTCCACCGTTCTTTGTCATAAAAAGAATGTGCAGTATGTTTCACGGGCATTTAGCTCGCTATGCAAACTGTAAGCCCTGCCCAACATGCGTTTGCTTTTGCCGGCCTCCGCCAATCGCAGAACATTCTCAAGTGACATCATAGGTTCTGTTGCGGAAAATGAGCTGGTGGGTCGCATGGTCATTTCCTTTTTTCCTAATTATGTAGCTTATTTGAGCGAAGTTTGCGTTATAAGTGGTGTCGTTATGGTTCTAACGAGGCAATCTTTCGAATGAACCAAACTTGTGTTTTCTCTTCATGGCTCCTTTAAAGATGGGTCATTGTTGTTGGCCCAGAGCATGCCTATCTTCTCATTTATTAAGAGGTGCTTCGGGTGGCATACGCAGCTGATGCAGGCACCAGCAGCTAATCTGATGCTTATGTACCACGACAGCTTGACAAAAAAACTCCCACCTCCCCTCGCGGGAACCCCTGTGTAGATGCGACGCATAGGGGGTTCACGTTGCAGCGTTGGACAGCGGAGGAACGGCACTGGAACGATGGAGCAGAGCGGCGCAGGCACCGCGTTTTATAGCGCGCATAACGGTGAGGGGACGCGCCGGCGCCAGTGCGTCTGCCGCGGCTATGACGCAACACAATCCCCAACACAATCCACTTTAATCCAATCCAATCCAAATCCAAGCCAAGCAAATCCAATCCAAGCCAAGCCAAGCCAAGCCAATCCAATCCAATGGAATCCAATCCAATGCCCCTCGCTAGGGTGGCTAGAATTCTAGCCACCCTACCCTCGCGAGAGAATGTTCGCTATCGGAGAGGAGAGGGGGTGAGCGGCGGAGAGTGGACGCCGACAACGCCGAATGGATGCAGGGACAAGGCGAGTGAATGAGATGCGTTCGCATCTAAAAGTGCCCAGAAACACTTACCGTGTGATCACCTCAGTGACGGGATTCACCGGTGTTAAGCGGCAGCTTATTACGGGCTCCGCGTTTCGAAGATAGTTGTACTTGTACTTCTCGAAGGCGGAAACAAAGTTATTTTATTGAACCTTGCAATTCAGAGAATTTTCTGCCACATCGCAGCTCTGTAAGATACCGTCACTTTGCGAGCTTTCGTTTTCCCCTTAAATTAAAGCACCTTTCATTTCGTCCGAGAAGCGGGAAATCCCCGAATACTTCGCGCGGAGCATTCTCACGGCGCTGGCAAAGTCCCGCCTGTGTTCTATGTAATGACGCGTGTCCATTGACTTCTGAATGGGAATTCCCGGTATGCGCAACTATGACATCGTTCAGAGTTACGATGTACAGGGTGTTACATCGATAAATTGAACACTGTAACGGTGTTTGTGAGCGAACCGCGGCTCTGTTCTTGGTCAAATTTCGCACGAAAGTCTAACTTTGTGGTCTAGTTTGTTTGACATCGGAAACAACGGCGGCACTTACCTGTTTATTACTAAGATAAACCAAAACGATATTCGCCTGTAGCAAGATGGCGGCCGCTTTGGACGTACAAGCTGATCTTGGGAAGCAAAACGAAACGCGTGATATAGACTCACGGTTGGAAGGAACCAAGTGAAGTAGCAGACGGTCAGAAGACCTCTTCATTCTATATTTTATAATGGCGAGAAATAGTTACATAAGCGATAATACGAAGAGATCATACGAAGAGATCATAGTAAGGTATTGCAGTGGTTTCACCAGCAATTTGGTTTCAGATCGTCTGTAGTTTGCTCTGTCAAGTTGCATCCGTTTTCCGAAATGAGGCTCACGATTGTTTGTTCACGTTTGTTTGTTTCTTTGTTCTCGTTTTACATTTATTATTTTGTGCGTGCGTATGTGTGAGTGTGACATGGAGCAGGCAAAAAGACTGTCATCACGAAATATTGACAAAAGAGGTTTTATGATCATCTGTTACGTCATTTGGCTCCTTTCTACCGTGAATCGCCATCGCGCGTTTCGTTTTGCATATGCCAGGTGGCGCCGTCGTTACGGATGAGAATTTAGAACAGCGGGGTGAGTAAAAAAAGGGGGAGGGAGCGATGGGAGTTCAAAAACGGGGTGAGGGGGAGATAGGGGAGGCAAATATATTTGGTTAGCTAGAAGCAGGGCAAGTACGTGGAATGAAACAGGTAGGTCGATTATTGACAATCGACGCCCCGATTCAAAGGGAGAGCCACTAATCATCATCATCATCATCATCATCATCATCTACATCGTCGTCGTCGTTATCGTCAGCTTACACGTCCGCTTGCACGGCCGCCATTTTCCCGTAGGCGAAAACTGTTTTGACTTATTTTTAGAATAAACAGAAAGTACCAACGTTTTTCCGTGTGTCAAACAAAATAGACCAGAAAATGCGAACTCCGTGGAAAGTGAGCGTGAAGGGAGCAGTAATTCGCTCAAAAATACATTTTTAAATGTTGCATTTATCGATGTAACACACTGTGTTTAGGGGTTTGCAGCCCTAAATTGGAGATGTAGAACCAAAAAACAGCAGTTGAAATACTGTTTTACCAAATACTTCGTCGCCCTTCCGAGCGAATGGGGTGACCTTCGCTTGTGTTGAAATTCAAGAGCAATATATTTTTGTTGTAATATGTGCCGGGCTGTGTGACAGACTTGAAGAGCTTCCATGCTAGGGCGGTGTCCCGGCTGCTGCCCGGGGAGATGCAGAGGCTTTGCCAGCATCGCTTGTGCTGCTGCCTCGCGTGCCGTCTGGCTGGTGTGTCCAGAATTTTGGAGATGCGCACGAAAGAGAGCTTTCATGAATAAATGATGAAGATGATGATGATTGCTATTGGTATCCTCTTTGTAGCGGGGTGATGACGTGTCATCTTACCAAAAAAAATATATGAGAGGGGCCAGATGGCCTGCGCTGCGTTATTATTCGTGCGCGCAGTGATGATAGTGACAGACAATTTTTCTGTGAGTACTGAGAACAGATATAGTTTCTCGGATGAAGAAAACAAAACCTTAAGCGATGTTGCATTTACCAAATAAAAACAATTACCAGCGAACAAGTTAGACGAAGGTCGAACGATACGTACGCATATCCGCACTATTTGCTAGCGCGGAAAATCTGCTCATGTCGGCATGTGCTCAGCCAGCCCAATTTAGTCTCCTTGGTCCTGTGCATATACATGGCGCATGTTTTTGCATTGTGCTGGGAATTTCAAATTCAACCGCAATGTTTTCGTGTAGATGCTGTGACACCACGCCAATGTGCTGCTTTTCGGTGTTGTTAATTTCGGTGTTTACAATGACTGTGTTACGATTAATTCAACACGAAGACGTGCGACAATGGATACCTGCGATACCACGAGAGAAATTTCCCCTTGCGCAAAAATCCAGGGCGAGTGATCCCACGAACGAAAGAGGCTCTATAGTGCGACAATTGCTGGTCATCAAGAATACTTTTTCTAACTCACCTTCTTTACATAGGCATCGTCAACGTAATCAAAACTAAAGATTTTGCCACAGTGATGAGGCATGGCAAAGAGAACTATTTTTTCACGAACTGAGAAAACTTTGTGTCTTAATTGTTTTTTTACTCGTACATTTCTGTTTTAGCCGCCCCACTTGCGTCTTTGGCGGGTTAAGTAATGAGTGCAGTGAAAGACTTTTGAGTGTTTTTTTTCTGCGGACCTCCCAGTGCTTGTATGTATTTGCGTCCAGGCAAGCGTCCGCGGAGATAGCGCCGTGTAGTGTGATTGTTTAGCGGTGGCGTAAGCGTGAGCCAGGGTGTTGGGATCCGTGTTCTGTGTGTTTAGATCCACAGACTGGCGGGCAAGTGGTGTAGATAATTTCCTTTACGCAACAAATTGAATGAATACATGCCTTGGTTGGCCTTTCATTGAATGTCTCTGTTTAAGCCTTCTACAACTGAAAATTGGCGAAGTTTTTCCAGTCATCACCTCGTCCTTCTCCCTTCATTGCTTAAAGGGATGTTGAAGTGAATATGTCAAGCTCATGTTTTTGCTTTCGCTGCGTAGACTGGCTGAAATGAACACAGTTTTCACAGTTTATACGGGCAATAAGGCAGTATTTATTTTATAAGGCCTGATAGAAGAAAAACTACGATGCGCGGTTTGCGGCGGCTGCACAAACTAACCGCAGTGACGTCAGATAAAGGGGTCACGCGATTGGAAGATGTCCAACATTAGTATTCAAACAAGTTTCGGTTTCGGTTCTGTGAAACAACATGCTTGGCCTCCGACGTTATCCTTGGATGGGCATTCTTGATATCAGTAATCACCATACCGCGCTTCTGTCATGTTGTCGATCGACTGTAAAATGCCTCAGACAAGCCTACCAGGACGGCTTGGAGTCGTTGTAACCACTAGGCGAGGATTACGCAGTGGGTGAACGCCCTCCGCGCCACCGGAGACGCTCATATGCCATGCGCTTTCCCCCCATATTTGGAGCTTGCCTCACTCATGTCTGTATCGTGAAAAGCGAGTTCGCACCAGGCCAAGGGTCTGCTGATTCGGGCCTGTGCCCACTACCCCCTAGCAGTCGGTGCTTATGGTAACAGCACACCAACGAGAACTCGCTAGCGCGCCAGTGTCAGTCTGCGCGCGTTCTGCGAACTCGCTCGTGGAGCAGTGAACGTTACTGCACAAAAATGGTGAATTCAGTATAGAAAACATCGACCGAAAACTAAGAAATGAACTTACAAAAAAAAGAACGTACTCTCGGGGATTCGAACTTGCAACTTGCAAAATAATAGTCAAATCTCGGTACAACAAACACCATATTAACGAACTATCCAGATTGACGAGCCGAGCCCGCAATGTCTATGGATCGGTAGACTGGAACCGGCAGCGAATTTCGTTGACGTTCTTATACAATCGGCTACGTGGTACACTGCTGAGGTACTCAGGCGAAAACCGTGACTTCAGAAAATTGTATGACCTCACCACCTCGCGCAGGAACCCGCGTAAACCACCCCTTCGTACACCGCTTGAAGAAACAATGCAATCCTACAATGCGTCTTGCATTCTTACTTGAATCATTGTTCGTATAAAATCAGCTGTCCGGTCTCTCAGGAACAGGAACCGTGAAACGACTTGTTTCAGAAATAAATGCACTTCAGACTCCAAAGAAAAAAAAAATTGGAGCGACTCATTGGAGCGACAAATTGGAGTGACTCATGCGCTCCCACGTGGGGCGCCCCACAAAAACGGCAAATGCAATGTGCAGCCTTTGAATGTTGGTACATGTAATGCACAGAACCTGAAGCCCATACCATACCCTGGCAGCCAAGAACACATTGCACGCAGTAGCTCTGGTGAACTTTGCCAACTCGCGTCCACCCACTTCGTTGTCTTTTCCCGGACGCGTTCGATTTCCCCCAGCCCCATAACTATTTGTGTCCCGGTACTGATACAGTGGGACGTAAAGGTATTTAGAAGGTGTGGTGGTCCATTGGACGTTTTTAAAGGTTTCTTCCGGGTCCTCCCAATCACTATGCCAAAATCCAACGCATTTGCCCCATTTTATTAGGCTACCTGTATGCTTGCCGAACATTTTAGAGTTTTGCACCGCCGCGCGGATGCCTTCTCTGACTTCACAGATAACCGCCACATCGTCGGCGTACACCAGGATTTTCACCTCACTTGAATCCAACTTCTATCCTCGCACGTTATGGGTATTTAGAATACTTAGACAGAATAGCTCCAAGTATATAGCAGAAATCACAGGTGCCAGGGGGCGACCTTGCCTGATCGAAGATCGAATCGCAATCCTTTCACTGAGGCTTTTCTTGACGATAATACTTGTGGTGCTCTGAGATTAGCTCATTTTAATCCCCTCAAGTACGACTGTGCCAATGTTTACATGTTCGAGGATTTCAAACGGAATAGCGTGCGATACGCAATCAAAAGCTTTTCCCCCGTCTAACTGTAGTATAGCCACTCTTCCTACAAAGGCATCCACACATTCTAGAATGCTTCTAACAATGTGTATATTGGTCATTATTGATCGCCTCATTATGCCACGTGTTTGGTAGGGCCCGACAATAGTTCTTATTATGCCGTGCACTCTTCTCGACAGTACATTCATTTACACCTTATAGCCCATGTGCGTCAGACTAATAGGTCGGTAACCCTTTACCGATAGACCTTGGACGGGGTCATCGGACTTCGGAATTAACACCACGCGTGACTCACAAAAGAATGGTGTTAATCGTTTCCTTTCGTACCATTGCGCAATAACGCGGTAAAGTACAATCGCCAGGTCTGTCTTAAAGGTCTTATAGAAGCAGGATCTGATGCCGTCTGGACCGGACGTCTTTCCAGGGCTTAATTCACTGATGTCATGTTCTATTTCTGTTAGTGTTATGGGCTCTTCAAGTCTCGTTCGTATTTTAGAATCTAGCTTTGGCATCAGCTGCAAAAAGTGGTGCCGAAAACCGTCTTCGAAATCACGCTTCCGCCCTAACAAATCGCGATAATATACTCGTAAAAGGCGCGCTGGATGGCTGCGCTATCACTACTAACGCCACAAGCTTACTCAACCACTTTAATCTCATTTTAAGTCGCTTATCTTTTTTCATCGCACAAGGCAGGTTTCGCTGGTCTTTCACCAAGCCACAACTTTTCTGCACGGGCTCTTACTATGGCAACTTTGTATGTTTCAGCATCCATGAGCTCCAAATCTCCCTTAACCTGTTTTATCTTGGTGGCGTTATTTTCCATTTGCTCGTTTTGTGCACTCAGAAGAAACTTAAGTTCAGAAAGGAGTTCATTTTCTTTTTCTTTGGCTTTTCTCCGACTGCAGCTCATTCGATGGCACCAAGTTACACCTCTTGTTTAAAAGCTTCCCACCCTATGCGTATGTTTTCATCGTTTTCTTGTAAGAGTAGTTTAATTTTCTCTTTTACTCTACCCAAAAACACCTTGTGAAGCAAGAACTTTATAATAAACTTGCACAAATCCCAATTAAATTTAGGCTTTCTTTGGTCAGTTCTCATAACTAGCGACACTAAGCTATGATCGCTGAAGCTAACATGCTTAACCTGGTAATTATTGCAAAGGGGTACTAGATCAAAAGAAACGTAGATTCTATTTAATCTAGCTTGGCTACCGTTCTGAAAGTCGTGTACTGATTTGTCATACCCGGCAAAAGCGTCCGTCCAATGTCCTGCAAATTACTTTCTTGCACTATTGCATATAACAATAGCGCACAGGAGTCACGGACCCCTACATTGGCCGCTCTACCATCTGCGTTGCATACACAATTGAAATCGCCGAGCAATATGACATGTCTTTCCGTGTCAAGAGATCTCTTTACTCGTTCAAAAATTATTTTATTTCCCCTTGTGTATTGGGCGTGTATATGCATATGATGCGAAAATTCGTTCCAGACAAGCTGATGTCACACACAATCCTGCAGGCGGCCACTTGCACAGGAGAAAATATGCTCCACTTCAAACAAAAATAATTCAATTATCTACACCGCGGCAAAGCGTACAACTTCGATGATTGAAGGGAATGGATAACGAGGTAAGGGATAATTAGACTGTGCGTAAACTAGATTGTGACCCTGTTTCTAAGAGGCAGCCAACGTCGGCTAAACAAAAAAATTAAGTTACGTCTTAAGAAACGATTCGTGTCCACGTACCAATAGACATGTACATTTCTTCGGCATTTCGCGCCATTAAAATTAGTTTCCACTTTGAAAATGATGCGATGATCCTCAGCTTACCATTATTTTCGGTCTCCTTATTTCCACTGGGTCGACCTTCCTTTCACAGGTGTGCACGGAGACACATGACTGCCGCGGTTAGCCGCCTCTTCCCGCGGAAGTGCCGAAGTGCAGAGCATCCTTCGTGTCCGTGCTCGGGATTTACGGACCGGCTCACGTCGAAACGAAGCCTAATAGCCCTGTGAGTGGGACAGATCATCACCCGCAGTGGAATCGGCTGCCCCAGCAAGAGAACGTGGCTCCTAACATTGCCTCCCACCTTCGGCGCCTAGACCTACCTTGCCTAGACTGCGCACGAGGCTAACAAAGAACATTCCGTCACTGCGATGCCATGTCCCTAGAATGAGTGCTCCCATTGTCACCACATTTCATAGCATATAAAGGGAGTATTGTGAACCCGCTGCAATAAATAAAAATAAGTAGATTGTACTAGCACTCAAATGATCAACGTTTATTCTTAACTGCAGGTAATTTGTAAGCGAGGTAGAGTCTATGTCAAAATTTTGCAGGCCATGATAACCGTGGCCGGCGCAGGCGCGCGGCCGAGCAGGGGCGCTGCGGCTGCCGCCGTTGGCCGGTTACGCATCCAAAGAGAGCGAGGGGGAACATTCGCTCTACGCTCTTGCTTTCGCTGAGTGTATGGTGCGAAAGGTGCAGCGCAGTGCTGCTCTGAGAAACGAGCCGCACGCTGGCCCTTTTCGTGCCAGCCACTTTACGGAATGAATAGAGAGCGTTCCCCTCGCTCTCTTTACCCGTGTGACCGGCCGACAGCGGCAATTGCAGCGCCCCTACTGGGCCGCGTGCCTGCTCCGGCCAGCCACGGTTGCCGTAGCCTACAAAATTGCGACAAAGACTACGCTCGTTTATTTGCAGATAGAAGCAAGACATTGTGGTTGAACTGAATTTGTCAACAGATAATAGAAGCCTATATTTCCACCGCTTGATCCGAGTGTGGAAGTTAAAAAGCTACCACAAGAAATTGTACCTCGCGGTTAGTGGTCAACCCTTTCAACAGTTATGTGTCACGATGGAGAAAGGAAAAACGACGACAGTAACTTGTTCCACCGGTGCCAACCCGTTGTGTACGTAGGGAGGTTGTAAAGTACTCACATCCTATTTTGCATATTTGTGTTTAAATGTCCTACGAACTACAACGTGTTTTCCTCACACTTACAGCGACAGTCGTTTTCTGCATGGGAACACTACAACGGTTTTTCGCCCGAAGGAGCTCTTCAAGCTTTCGCCTTGAAGGGCACGGGGCCGTGTAATTGAACAAAAGCACGGAGCAAGGATCATTGTAAAACGGAAACTGTCGATTAACAGCTGAAGTAGCGCCCCTGTGCCGAGGTTCGAATACAACCGGCTTAAAGGAACCTTTGAGCAGAACCAGGCGGGACTGCTCGATCAACCAGCCGGAAGTAGCTTCAGCTTGGCTGCGTGGCTGCATACGTTGAAGAAGAAAAAGAAGGACGCCCTGATCATGCGCTCAGCTGCCGATCGAGCACATGGCCGAATTTTTAGCAATAGCTCTAGCTCTATGCAAAGTACCGCAGCATGTATCAAAAATCATCATATTATCTGATTCGATGGCAGTTATATCGGCGTTAACTTCCTCTTCGGACTCTCCATTGTACCGCACACTATTATTTTTTGTTCCCAGGCACGTGAAGGAGGTACGCTTGTCTTGGGTCCCTGGCCATACGGACATCAGGGGCAACGAGCAAGCGGACCATTTAGCTAATCTCGCCGTCACAGCTCCCATTCAATTCGGAATTCCTAATCTGGCTCTATTTGCATCTGCGAGATTAAGACGATATTGGCATTTAGACGCCACCCGTTCCGATTCACTCATATCATTTGAAGAGTTCCAACATTTAAAGTACGGGTGGAATGTTCATTTTTGTGGCTCTCGGCAATGCGAGGTGACCTTCACCGAGCTGCGCTGCAAGGTTCCAAGGCTTAATTTCTATCTGTTCAGATCAGAACTTTCACCTACAGAACTATGTGTGCGGTGCCAGGTCCCCGAAACAATCGAACATTTTTTCCTCGACTGTCGCTGTTTCTCAACAGCTAGACAACTGTTTTTGAAGGAGCCGATTGGGAGGTTGGGGTTGACTCTATCGATAACACTTATATTATCTATTGGCGCATCAAAGCTGGGGTTTGCAAGAAGGGATATATATAATTGCATTCAAAATTTTCTTTCTGCCTCAGGTCGTTTGAATTGCTAAGCGGTGCAGATTAATGGGTAATTCGGGTTTCATTCACAACTAAGTTTCCTTTTATAGCCTCTTTCCGGAATTAAGTATTTTGAAGTCCCCACGTTTTTAACCGGTTTAGCCCTGGCCAATCCCCCCTTGTGGGTACGTTTCAAAAAAATTGAGGACATCATCATCATCATCATCATCATCAACACCCGAGCAGCCAGAGGGAGAGAAAACCAGCGGCTCGTTTTTCAGCGATTGAGATTAGAAGCCCGGGCTAGGCCTGCACCGTTTAAGAAGATTCGTACTTTCGTAACTGCATTTATTTCCGATTGCTGTGCGGGTAACACACCGCTCCGATTCTGTTTTCATTATGGTTTGCTTCCGTTTGGTGTTCTCGCCCTGGCGCTTACGTCGGGGCAGTTGGGCTTCGACGTGGCGCGATTTGCTAACTGGGGTCCTGGCCTTCATGCGTGGCAGCGACATGAAATGCATGCGTCGTTTCTACACGTTGCGAAGGCTTTTCACTTCAAAATGCGCTTGCTTTGGGTCTAACAATGCCGCAGTGCAGCTTTGGTGCCATGCTTCTGCTACGCCACGATTGTCCATGCTACTAGTGCTTACATGAAATTGTTGTGTTACGTTTTACTCGCTGCTATGTGGGCCTACGAGCGCACTAATCATAAAACTGCTCAATTGATGATCGATCGATGCGTAAATAATCACTGGCAGCTTCGTTCATTAATGTCGGTTTCGGTTTCGGTGAAGGGAACACCGCGTCGGCCGCCAGGACAGGAGCGCGCTCTTGAGTTCCCTGTTTTGGGTGCCCCACCAACGGTTTGGACGCCCAGCGCACGCGCGAGGCCGGCCGTAGTCACACGACCCCGGCCAGCCCGACGTCAGTCCAAAAAACTATGACGTAGTACACATGGTGGAGCAGCTCGCACCTACAGCAGCGAGTCCCTCTTGGCTACTCCACGGGAGCCCTGACGTCGGCACTTCGGCGCGACGCGCACATTGGGTCATGCCGATGTGGAAAGGGCATCCGTTCTTTGCTTTCTCGTGTGTGCGAAGATAAAAAATTATTTTAAGATATCTTCGCCTCAATGGTTACAGTTTAAACTCTCTGGGGTCATCGTCATTTACAAAGGAAACTGTTTATATAGTTATCTGAGCTGTGAAATATTGTGTTAGTACTCCTTTAAGGCTAACTGTTACTCACACGCTCTTTTTTCCTTTGACGGTTACCACTGGGACAATTGTCCGCTGTGTATTTACCTACTCGTTTCTTTTTTTTTTCCCCTCGGTGGCTTCCCCAGCGTGCCACCCATGCCTAAGCTGAGGAGGAACTCGAGGAACGCCAAGGTTAAGCTTCTGAAGGCGCGAGTGGAGTCCAACAAGGGAATCTCCCTCCGGAAGCTCACTGGTTACCTATCCAAGGTGCTGTCTTACCTGAGGACCAAGTACGGCCGCCCCGTCAAGTCCATCATGGTTTTCTTGCACCAGTTCCCCACACTGGTTGCCATCCGCGACGAGCAAAATGTGTACGTGCGGACAAAGAGCCACCAGCCGACTTCTTCTCCCGACGGCGCTGTGTAGAGCTTCCCATCTCCAATGTCAGACCGTGGGGCAGACGACGAGGACGCCAAGTTCACGACTGAGGTCAGCTGACCTGCATACGGCCTATTCAGCTCTACGGGTTCATCTCCATCGAGTACAGTGCCCAGTAAAGGAAATGGAGCAAGTATTTCAGTCTCTATGGCCATTCTTCTCGCCGTCTCTTCAGAGGTAACGAGCTCGCCAACCCAATTTTGGATGAAAGAAACAATATCGTGAGCTCAAAATACTGTTATGTGGTGGCTACCTAATTTTTTTATAATTTATTTACTGCAGCCAAACTCACCGTTTAATCTTCATGGATGTAAATATGAAATAAATTACAACCTTAACGAGTTGAGAGCGTATTCTTGCCCTTTAGAGCTCTCCTTCAAGAAAATTCGGTTGAGAATAGTCTTCACTTTTTATGCATTGGTTCTTGGTTGATGTTTCAGCGTTAATTTCGCTGCGTGCAACTTGTTAGCGTTTGTGGAGTATTTTTAAAGAATATAATGCGAATTATTTGTTTGTTTAATTGTTTATACGCTATTAAACCTTCACTTATATTTGCACTTGTATGTTTATTTGTTGTCATTTTTATAACAACAAATTTTAGGTTTTTTTACATTTTTTTAGATGTATTGTGAATGTGTCATCTCAAATTCACTGCTTTCTGATGGTTGGAGAGGACTTTTCAAACTGTTTCAAGGCAACTATAAGCCTGTGATTTCTGCAATGATTTGTGTATATTTCTGTGAAATAGAATGGCAATTCAGTTGAATAATCAAACACTCTCGGAGCGCTTCAACCCAATTTTTTAGCAGTTTTATGTACAACACTGTATCTTCAACACTGTACATTTTTGAAGCGCCCCTGAGGGTTGTGAAAGACATAAGGAAAAAAGAGGAGGAATAAATGGTACTACATGTGGGTGACATGTTTTCGATGCATGCCAAGCTGCTGCCTCGCGAGTGTTATTATTTTTCTTAGGTTAATACCTTGTACATTTTCCTGCTCACGTTATTGCCTCTGGTTATTGCTCACGTTATTGCTCACGTTATTGCCTCTGCTCATGCCCCTGGTTGTTCGCAATGTGAAGATAAAGCAGCTTCGGCATTTGTTTTTGTTATTTGGGTTCGAGAATTTCCTTCAAATTGGCATTTTAAACTGTCACCATTTAGGCACAATTTCTGGCTATCTCTTCAACCAGAAAAAGTAGTTCCGTGAAGAATGTAGCTTTTTCTAGCGACTACCTTCCAAGCCATCTTTATCAGCCGGATTCCAGACAGTGCTCTGTGTCTCGCCCTAAAACCTTCCGAAGAAACCACACTGAACACCACAATACAGCATGCCTGCCTACCAATCCGTACTGGGATTGAAATCCAAAATGACAACAAAAATTACAGCTTGGCGTTCACAATACGTGGAAAGGGATCCAACAATCTAATCAGATATCACAGCCTACACGCCTCCAACTCACCACCACGGGAAGAGCCACCCTCCACGCTAGGGTATTCGATCTCACACTGCAAGACGTAGCCGACCTCGACCACCTGCTGTAGTCCTGCCTCATCTTGCGTTCGATGAGGATGCGACATCTTGCGGCGACGGTCCTCCTCGTAGACGACGTAACCGCATGTATCACATGGATACATGAGCATCATCATCATTCCCTTCTAGACTTCATCCGCGAAGCGATTATGTTCTTTTTCATTTAATCAACTTTCGTCATCATCAACTCATACCCCTCATATATGTCCTTTGGCAAAAAAAAAAAAAACGCTCGAAAAACAGAAAGACGAGAAGACACGCATTCTCGTCACCATTGGAGAATACATAAAAGTGGCACCAATTCCCAGTAACATGCACCCAACCTGTAAGAAGGCATGACAAGGACAGGCGCAATCCATGCACAGTATGATGGCCTCTGATCACCATCGTATCTATGGATCATGACAACCGCTCAATCACTGCCGAGTCTTCGACCAGCATGACCTATGAGTACGCTAATGACGGCACACTCCCCTCCAACGAGAAGTTTCAACTTACTGTGCCTCCCAAACACCATCGAATATCTAAAAGATTTCTATGTCTTGGCAAGTCGTGTAGATCCAAGTTACCCAAAGCATGGGCTTACTGTGATCCCTAAGCCACTGGATTAAACAAATTATTACTTACTTCAATCTACTGTCCCTGAAAAAAAGCCTGGAAGGTAAGGCACTGGACGGGGTGCTGCAGCTGCGAACAAATTACAGGCTCAACCTCGTGGCTATAGACAAAAGGAATGCCGATGCTACTGAACGCCCCCTGCAAATAACAGCGATCGGGGACATTCCCGTGCGTGCCTTTGAACCTCGCCGAGCAACCTGTGCTGCTGGAGTTATCAAGGGGGTACCTAAGGGCATCCCTTACATTGTAATACTTGAGCGCGTGCGGCAAAGAACACCAGCACAATTGGCGCGATGCATGGGAACGTCAGAGGTTATACAGATTGTTTCGCCACTGACATGTGACCTGAATATGTCATCCAGGGATGCACTTGACTCCAGTTGCACGACCACAAAGAAAACCTGGTGCAGTGTACGCGATGTCAGCGTTTCGGTCATACCGCGGGAACGTGTATGCGCAAGTTGGGCTGCCACCGCTCAGGAGACGAATATGAGCTGAAGGCGTGTACTTCAACTGATAAGCGCTGTCCGATCTGTGGCAGGACTCATGAGGCTGATTTCAACTTTTCTCCTTGTTTCGACAAGACAGAAGCATCTGCAAGTACAAGAGCCAAAACAAAGAAGGCTAGAAGCCAATCAAGGCGCGGTCTCAACCAAGAAAACTCCACGCGTTGCGACACCAAAAGAACGACAAAAGAGAGGGGAAGTGAGAACTGAAATTTTGACGTCTCTGAGTTTCCGCCGCTGCCACATCAGACGCTTGATCAAGTGCTTCCCCAGCTCCAACCCCTGCCACCGTTCCTGCGGCCCATGGCAGCGTGCCTGGACACGTGCCAGCCAAGACCGCATGAGCTGGCAGAGCGTGCAACCACCTACCAACTCCGGCTCAATAATACTCTTACCTCGTTGACACCGTACGGTCAGTTCTTTCACGCCTCCGGTGACTCGTGCTATTGTTACTTTACTTGACACCCACGTCCTTGGAAAGTGGCGGTAACTTCTGCTGGGATTGCTACAACGGTGCCGATCTAAACTCTTCGGAATTCAGGGGACAGTGTTCCGGTGGAATGCCTACTGACTATCATCCCGGTTGTCTGACTTCGGGCAACTTGGCCAACGTGCGTGCGTGTGCAGACGCGCACGCTTGTGTGCGAGTGCGCGCGCGTGTGCCTGTGTGCGTGTGTGTGTGCGTTTGCGTGTGCGTGTGCGCGTGCGCGTGTGCGTGTGTGTGTATGTGCATGCGTGCGTGCATGTGTGTGTGTGTGTGTGCGAGTGCGTGCGCGTGTGCCTGTGTGTGTGTGTGTGTGCGCTCGCGCGCGTGCGAGTGCGTGTGCCTCTGTGTGTGTGTGTGAGTGTGTATGCCTGTGTGTGTGTGTGCGAGTGCGTGTGCCTGTGTGTGTGTGCGAGTGCGTGTGCCTGCGTCTGTGTGTGCGAGTGCGTGTGCCTGTGTGCGTGTGTGTATGAATGTGCGAGTGCGTGCGAGTGTGCCTGTGTGTGTTTTTGCGAGTGCGTGCAGGTATGCCTGTGTGTGTGTGTTTGTGTGTGTGTGTGTGTGTGTGTGCGTGTGCGAGAGCGTGCGCGTGTGCCCGTGTGTGTGTGTGCCTGTGTGTGTGTGTGTTTGTATGTGTGTTTGCCTGTGTGTGTGTGCGAGTGCGTGCGCATGTCCTGTGTGTGTGCCTGTGTGTGGGTGCCTGTGTGTGTGTGCGTGCACGTGTGCTTGTGTGTGTGTGTGTGCGTGCGTGTGTGCCTGTTTATGTGTGTGCGCGTGCGCCTGTGCCTGTGTGCGTGTGTGTGTGCCTGTGTGTGTGTGTGCGTGCGCGTGTGCCTGTGTGTGTGTGTGTGCGCGCGCGTGTGCCTGTGTGTGTGTGTGTGTGTGCGCGCGCGAATGCGTGCGCGTGTGCCTGTGTGTGTGCGTGCGAGTGCGCGCGCGTGTGCCTGTGCGTGTGCGAGTGCGTGCGTGTGTGCCTGTGTGTGTGTGTGTGCGAGTGTCTGCGCGTGTGCCTGTGTGTGTGTGTGCGCGAGTGCGTGCGCGTATGCCTGTGTGTTTGTGTGTGCGAGTGCGTGCGCGTGTGCCTGTGTGTGTTTGTGCGAGTGCGTGTACGTGTGCCTGTGTGTGTGTGTGTGTGCGTGCGAGTGCGTGCGCGTGTGCCTGTGTGTGTGTGTGCGAGTGTGTGCGCATGTGCCTGTATGTGTGTGTGTGTGGTTGCGAGTGCGTGCGCGTGTGCCTGTGTGTGTGTGCGAGTGCGTGCGCGTGGGCCTGTGTGTGTGTGCGAGTGCGTGCGCGTGTACCTGTGTGTGTGTGAGTGTGTGTGTGTGCCTGTGTGTGTGGGTGTGTGTGTGTGCGGGCGTGCGTGTGTGTGTGAGTGTGTGTCTGTGTACGAGTGCGTGTGCGGGTGCATGTGCGGGTGCGCGCGCGCACGCGCGTGTGTGTGTGTGCGAGTACGGGCGCGTGTGGTTGTGTGTGTGTGTGTGCGCGCGCGTTGACGCGGCACTCAAACTTTGACAGCACATGCGGGATGGCACTGCGCAATGAAAGTTTCCTCCACAGCCCTGGAGACGGAAGGGGAAATGCTCTTGCGGCGCTCATGTAGTTTCGAGAACACGCTGCGGCCAGAACCATCGCGAGCGGCAGTTCATGGAAGCGGCGTCTGAATCATCGCCTCTCCTGATGGCAGAGAGTGCTTTTGTTTGTGCGTTAGAACTTTGGTGCCATGTGCAACACGCGGAGCGCTTGTTGACCGTTGCAAGTTGTGGTTATAAATAGGAGCTTTCTGCGAGAGTAGTGCAGCGCGTTCTGGCCTCTGTTGACGAAATTTACTCCGCCTGTTCGAGTTCTAAGCACGGCATTGTGCTACTGCTTCCATTTTCACTGTTTTCTTCTCGCCATTTATTAAGCAAGTTAGGTTCCCTCCGGGCCCTTCGTCGTTAGGAACGGAGGCAACTCTCAGGAAAGCCGCTCGCTCAACCCCTCCCACGATTTGATGAATGTCGGCCCTCGGACGGCTTTGCCAAAGTAACCGTGTGCTGCCTTTGTTTGTAACGCCCGAATTACCGTGTTTACCCCGTCAATTTCCTGCGGTTACCGACGTCACACTATGTCTGTGACATTGGCCGGCCAAAAAAAGAGGCACTGAACAGCAGGTGTGTGTGGTTTTATGTACCAGGGGGAGGCGGGATTGTTTTGCGTGGCGCCCAGTAGAAGACTATAAATTTGGGCGACCATGCGGTGTGATCTCGGCCTTTGCAGTTGCTGTACTTCCGCTAGAAATCATTGGTAGGAAATGGCAACGCGAGCTAATTGTAAGGCCATGAGTCCTGTATTGACGTATGCTCGGGAAAGTTCAAAGGCCGAGGCCCCTGCGAAAAATTAGGGTTGAAGGGGCAGTGAGTGCCTTCGTGGGGCTTATAATTTTTGCGGTATTTAAGAATTCAGAACCAGAGGGCCTCGTAATTATTTCAGTGGTATTGTAATTGTACTTGAAGGTGAGCTCATCTTATCTAATGAACCTGCGTTGGTTCCAGTGTATACTCTGCGTCTAGTTCAGCCATCGACCACCAATATCTCAAGAACGAACATAATTCTATGGGCAGCAAACTTTCAGCATGATTACGGGAAATTACTAAAATATTCTGCGATGTACATCTTCCCATGTTAACTTGGAAGTGAAAACTACCAGTATGTAAAGTATTTCTTAAGTGTATTGGTTCCGTTAGGTTTCTGGGAGGATTGAAGTGTGGGTACTGCGGAGCCGCTTCAAGAATTGTGGGAAAGCTCTTGTCGTTCACAGAGCAAACGACGTTTTGCTCAATCGGTGGGTGCTTTGCCTGGTCCGTATTACAGTCTGGGTTCGAAATCAGTCGCATTTTCTTGTGCTAATGTGTTACTTCTTTCGCAAGAGTATTCTACAAACTCTGCAAGTACTCTGCAAGGACGAAAATTCGATTAAATGCCAATTAGCTACCCGTTTGTCATCCGTTTCTACAGTATATTTTACGGCAGCGGTCTTAGTAGCGCTTCATCATAGCCGCCATTGGAGCAGTCATAGTTGATTTAAACAAATCCGCCTCACCGTTTCTGCTCACTGGTTACCCAGAGTCACTGTTCATTATTGATAGTCACTTTGGGTAATCAGTGAACGGAAGCAGTATGGCCAATTGGGTAAAGTCAAGACAGAGTGATGACTTGCGGGTGTGGAACGACACAAGGGATTTTTAATCTACTGTATGGGAGCAGCCTGCCTGAATCTTTCCCCAAATGGGTAAACCTCTTGCGTTAATTGGGTATCAATACTCACTAGCAATAATTAAGTATCAACAATTAAAAGTAACTGCCCAATCAGTGAGCGAAACCGTTTTTTGCCGGTTGGGCGAAAATAAATTGCGTACCTCGATATAAATATTAACATATATATGTAGAAAGTTGCTTCTAATAAATAAAACTTGCCCTAATAATAAATAAAACTTGTCCTGAAATACGACACGCAATTTAAGGAAACGTTACACGATACTTTGAAACGATCTGCCATTGTTTCAGATAGTCAAGAGTAATTTTTTGTTAAAGTCATTGTAGCAATTGGCAGTAGTTATAATCTCTGTACTCTCTCAAGACTTGTAATATTCTAATTACAGAAATGGAAGCTGTAGATGGTTCTGAGACTATGTAATGTGCTGTATCAGCCTTTTAGGGGCGAAGCTCCTTAAGGCGTGGGTCTGTCCATCCTCGACGTATGTATGTAGGCACCTCTAGTTTAGTTCTTGGATTGTTTACTAGATGGCGTGGCTACCTCTAGTTTAGTTCTTGGATTGTTTACTAGATGGCGGTACTTGTATATGATGAAAAGATGCGCTTGGATTGTTTACTAGATAGCGTGGCTACCTCTAGTTTAGTTCTTGGATTGTTTACTAGATGGCGGGGAGCGTTGTAATAAAATCCGTTCGCTGTTGGCGCGCGCTCGGAGTCGCCCGATGGATAAGGCTGCAGATGTGCGAGCCCGCGAGGCAGAAGCGCTCCGTGAAGCTGCGCGACGCCGCCGCCAAGATCCTGCCGTACGAGAGCGGGAGGCCGAAGCGTGTCGTCTGGCTGCGCGACGACGCCGCCAAGATCCCAGCGTTCGAGAACGAGAGGCCCAAGCGTCACGGCAACGGCGCGAGGACCCTGCCGTACGCGAAGCGGCACGGCTGCGGCGCGAAGAGGATCTCCAAAACGTCAGAGAACGGGAAGCGGCGAGAAAGCGCGCGTATCGGCAGGCAGACCCCGATGCAGTGAGAGCTCGTGAGGCGTCTGCAAAACGCATCAGGCGAGCTCAGCCCCAAGGTGCCGACGCGCGGTTTAAGCGAGACTTTCTAGACGTTACGTTCGGACACAGATGTAGTGGGCGAACTTTCACTGAAGAGTCATGGTTTTACCGATGATTTCCCCTCAGGAGCTTCGCCCACTCATCATCATTCACCCCGTGGATATGCTGTGAATTTTTTTGGTATTACACAATGCTCAACTATAAGCGCGCCCAGCCATGCTCTCACTGCTCTCACCTCCTGTTCAGCGTGTTCGTTGACAATATTGCGCCGGAACTTGAACGATAAATGGAACGCCCTCGCCGTCATCAGAAAACGGCACAACCCGGCTCCGGAATCTTATGCACAGTACGCTCCATGCATTCTCAGCGGGTCGAGAGAATGATGGCATAGTTCAAGCGCTAAAGCTCCAGCGGCACGCGCAAACCAACGGCCGGTCTACGTTCGCATAACGGTAAGCGCCGGCAAACAGCGCTTGTTTAGACACAAATAACCCCTGTAGCAGTGACGGTCAAGAATTGACGGTCAACAAATAACCCCTGTAGCAGCGTAGGGTCAACAAATCCGCCTAACCGTTTCTGCTCACTTATTACCCAGAGTCACTGTTAATTATTGATAGTCACTCTGGGTAATCAGTGAACGGAAGCGGTATGGCCGATTGGGTAAAGTTGTAGCGGAAGCGGCTCAGCACCACCGCATTCTTTTCTATCCCGTCAGCAGCCGGCCGTAGACAGCGCGCCTACTCGTGGCGCCAGCGCCTCGCCCTCCGTGTAGGGGGAACAACTTGTTGTCGGGGCCGGCTCCCGGGATTAGCCGTGGCGGCATGCTACGTCTGCTCGCTCGGGGGCCCCCCTTTTCTCTTTCTCTTTTAGAAGAACGCGGGGGTGCCTCCTTCTCTCCCTCGTCGGGGGGAACTCTCTGCACTCGGACGTAAGGAAAATAAACAGTTTGTCTTGCAACTCCAAACCACCCGCACGTCTCCTTCCTCGCTTCATCCGGCAGCCGACATTCCCGGCTGCTACAAAATTGGTGACCCGAACGCTTCAACGAACACGCCGCGATGAGCTCCGACGACAACGCTGCTGCCTCCACGCCTGCGGTCATCGCCACAGAACTGAAGCTACCAAATTTTTGGCCGAAAAATCCAAGAGTTTGGTTCAGCCAAGTGGAGGCCCGTTTTCAGCTCCGGCACATCACCTCGCAGTCAACAAAATACCTTCACGTCGTCGCAGCCCTGCCCCCCGAAATCGCCGACGCTATCGACGACATTTTGGTTTCACCCCCCGCGCAAGAAGAATACGACACCCTCAAAAAGACGGTGCTGGACCGCCTCGAGGCGCCTGAAGAAAGCAGATTGCAGCAGCTCTTGTGTCGCGAAGAGCTGGGCGACCAACGACCTTCCCAACTGCTGCACCGTATGCGGCAACTACTCGGTGTGCACGCGCGTCAGGACGGCCAGCTCCCACTTCTTCGTGAACTTTTCCTGCAACGGCTGCCCCAGTCGGTGCGCGTGGTTCTCGCGGGTTCAAATGAGACGTCCGTTGATCGACTAGCGCAACTTGCCGATCGCATCACGGAATACTCAACTCCAACCTTTGCGCCCATAGCTGCTGCAAGAACACATGAGCAACCAGATCGACTGTCGCGCCTTGAGGAGAAACTGCAACACCTTACCGAGACCATGCAGAAACTTGTGCTATCTGGCGCTCCCCAACAGGACGAGCAACGACGCAACCGATCCCCTTCAAGACTCCCAAGCTCTCCCCAGAGAAGCCAGGCACGAGATAGACAGGACGGAGTTTGCTGGTACCACCGTCGTTTCGGCACGGGTGCTAGCCGCTGCACTCAACCTTGCTCGTTTCCGGGAAACGCTCCGGCCAGTCGTTAACGGCGGCTTACGACATCGGCCCTCCACCCAGCCGCCTGTTCTTCGTAGTCGACCGCGTAAGCAACTCGCGCCTGCTAGTCGACACGGGAGCCGAAATCTCTATTGTCCCGGCAACCCCCGAGGATCGCCGACGTAGCAAGAACACATCGTCGCTGCAGGCAGTGAACAACACTGCCATCGCTACGTACGGCTTCCGCTCGCTGACAATAGACGTCGGACTCAGGCGCCTGTTTCGCTGGGTCTTCGTGGTGGCGGATGTTAATTTCGCCATACTCGGAGCAGACTTTCTCAGCCACTTCAACCTGGATGTGAGCGTACGTGACCGTTGCCTCAAGGATAACAACACATCCCTCAAAGTACGTGGTTTGGAGTCAAACATCTGCTCATCTGGCATCTGCGCCTTCCAGCCAGTATCAGCCTACCACCACGTCCTGGCCGAATTCCCCTCGCTCACCAAGCCCCGCAACACGGAACAGCCGGTGAAACATAACGTGACTCACCACATCGTCACCACCGGGCCGCCAGTCACCGCCCGGCCACGACGGCTGTCCAGCAAAAGGCTTCAAGCGGCACGCAGGGAGTTCGAGCATATGCTGCAGCTGGGAATTGTTCGCCCTTCGTCTAGCAACCATTCATCGCCGCTACACATGGTGCCTAAGGACGACGATTGGCGCCCGTGTGGTGATTACAGAGCCTTGAACGCATCGACAACGCCGGACCAGTATCCTCTGCCACACATTCACGATTTCAGCGCGCGGCTGGCAGGTACGAAAATATACAGCAAGATCGACCTCGTAGCGGCATACCACCAAATCCCCGTCGAACCGCAGGACATACCAAAAACAGCCATAACAACTCCGTTCGGCCTGTTTGAGTTTGTCCGCATGCCCTACGGCTTGAAAAATGCCGCACAGACCTTTCAAAGGTTCATGGATGAGGTCACCCGGGGTCTTCCTTTCATCTTCGTCTACCTGGATGACATTTTGGTGGCCAGCAGAACGCCTGCGGAGCACGAAGAGCACCTCCGCAAGCTCTTTCAGCGTCTGGATGAGCACGGTCTGGTGTTGAAACCTCAAAAGTGCGTGTTTGGAGTAGAGGTGCTCAACTTCCTCGGCCACCACATCACTGCTGAAGGCATTATGCCATTGGAATCGAGGGTGGAATCCGTCAAGAAGTTTCCAGCTCCAACATCTTTTCGCAAGCTGAGAGAGTTCCTCGGGCTCTTAAACTTCCACCGGCGGTTCATTCCGTCTTGTGCTCGAGTGCTCCAGCCATTGACCGACCTGCTGCGCCGAGACGACCAAAAGTCACCAGAATTTTGTTGGTCTGACGAACACCAGAACGCTTTCCAGAAAGCTAAGGACGAGCTAGCCGCGGCTACCCTCCTCATTCATCCACGGCCTGAAGCTCCTACACGCCTCATGGTGGACGCTTCCTCCACATCGGTCGGAGCAGTGCTGCAGCAACAGGAGGGCGCCCAGTGGAAGCCACTGGGCTTCTTTTCGAAACGTCTGAAGCCTGCAGAAGCACGGTACAGCACTTTTGGAAGGGAGATGCTCGCAATCTATTGTTCCATTAAGCATTTCCGCTACTTCCTCGAAGGCCGTGAGTTCTACATCTTGACAGACCACAAGCCCCTCACCTACGTATTCAACAACAACAGTTCCTCCTACTCAGAACGAGAAATCCGTCAGCTCTCATTCATCTCCGAGTTTTCTACAGACATCCGCCACGTTCCCGGGGTCGAAAACGAAGCAGCTGACGCCTTGTCTCGCGACAACGCTTCCGGCACAGAAGTCATGGACTTCGAAGCTATGGCCGCAGCTCAGCGGGACGACCCCGAGTTGACAAGACTGAAAGGAGGGGGATCTTCACTCGCGCTCTCGGAGGTTGCACTTCCCTACGTCCAGAGCACGATAACCTGCGATACCTCCCAGGCAGCACCACGACCTTTCGTCCCACTGAATTTTCGCCGAGTGGTATTCAACACTTTCCACTCCATCAGCCACCCAGGTGTCCGCGCCACCCAGCGGCTGATAACGCAACGCTTCGTTTGGCCCGGAGTCAACGCGGACGTGCGACGTTGGGCTCGGACATGTGAAACGTGTCAGCAAGTGAAGGTGACTCGCCACAATCGGGCTGCACTACAGGAATTTCGGACTCCTGAGTCGCGGTTTGACCACGTTCACCTCGACCTCGTGGGACCACTACCGCCCTGCCAAGGATTTAGGTACCTGCTCACATGCATCGACAGGTACAGCCGGTGGCCCGAAGCTATACCAATTGCGGACATATCAGCTGAGACCGTCGCGCAGGCCTTCATTCAAACATGGGTGTCGCGCTTTGGCTGCCCCGCCCGCATAACAACTGACCGGGGACGGCAATTCCAGAGCAACCTTTTTTCCGCACTTTCAACGCTCCTCGGCACGAAGCTGCAGCATACTACCGCCTACCACCCCGCCAGCAACGGAATGGTTGAGCGCTTCCACCGGCAACTCAAAGCCGCACTGGCAGCGAAACTTGACCGCCAGCACTGGGTGGAGAAGCTCCCGCTCGTTCTTCTTGGCCTACGCTCAACGGTGAAGGAAGACCTCGGCTTCAGCGCAGCGGAAATGGTCTACGGCTCAACAGTGCGCCTCCCGGGAGAATTCTTCTCCGACCAGACACCTTCCGCCCCAACAGCCTCCGATCACATCGAGAAGCTGCGCGCATGGCTTGCGCAACTCAGGCCTACAGCACCTCGCATCGCCCGCAACAGGAAAGTTTTCACTTTTCCTGACATGGACTCCGCTACCCATGTGTTCGTGCGACACGACGCAACGAAGCCGCCCCTTACTCCGCCGTACGATGGCCCATTCAAAGTTTTGGGACGTACTAACAAAACCATCACAATCGACGTGCGGGGGAAACGAGAAGTCGTCGCCGTTGACCGCGCCAAGCCTGCTCATATTGAGGTTTCCATCCAAGCAGCCTCTCACGTACGATTTCACTGCTAACCATTGGACTCTGACCTTTCGCTATTCAGCCCGTAACTGCTGTCCTTCTTTAAAAGCTCCGCAATCTAGGGGGGGAGCCTTTGTAGCGGAAGCGGCTCAGCACCACCGCATTCTTTTCTATCCCGTCAGCAGCCGGCCGTAGACAGCGCGCCTACTCGTGGCGCCAGCGCCTCGCCCTCCGTGTAGGGGGAACAACTTGTTGTCGGGGCCGGCTCCCGGGATTAGCCGTGGCGGCATGCTACGTCTGCTCGCTCGGGGGCCCCCCTTTTCTCTTTCTCTTTTAGAAGAACGCGGGGGTGCCTCCTTCTCTCCCTCGTCGGGGGGAACTCTCTGCACTCGGACGTAAGGAAAATAAACAGTTTGTCTTGCAACTCCAAACCACCCGCACGTCTCCTTCCTCGCTTCATCCGGCAGCCGACATTCCCGGCTGCTACAAAGTCAAGACAGAGTGATCACTTGCGGGTATGGAACAACACAAGGGAATATGGGAGCATTAATGTACTGTATGGGAGCAGCCTGCGTAAATTTTACCCAAACGGGTAAACCGCTTGGGTTGAGTATGAACACTCACTATCAATAATTAAGTATCAGCAATTAAAAGTGACTGCCCAATCAGCGAGCAAAAGTGTTTTTGCCGGTTGGGCGATAATAAATTGCCTACCTCTATATAAATATTAATATATATATGTAAACGATTTGTTTTCAGTAAATAATTGCCTTAATAAAATACTTGGTAGATCTTCAGTTTCGTGCAGGCACTGGAATAGGGCAAGCAATTTAAAAAAAACATTACTCGATACTTTGAAACGATCTGCCATTGTTTGAGGTAGTCAAAAGTAATTTTGTGTTAAAGTCATTCTAGCGGTAAAAAAAAAGAGACGCAATCATTGTGCATTCACACGTTCCGCTGCATTTTTATAAAAGAAGTTAAAGCTATGAGGGGGGTATTCTTATAACAGAAGTTGAAGCTATGATGTGCGTTAAGAGTTGGTAATGTGCTGTATCAGCCTATTCGGCAATAAGCACTACTGTAAGCGCGCCCAGTCATGCTCTCACCTCCTGTTCAGCGTGTTCATTGAGAATAATGCACGGGAACAAGAACGATAAATGGAACGCCCTCACCCTCAACAAAAAGCGCACAACCCGGCACCGAAATCTTATGCACAGTACGCGCCATGCATTCTCAGCAGGTCGAGACACTGATGGCATAGTTCAAGCGCTAAAGCTCCAACGGCACGCGCAAAGCAACGGCCGATCTACGTTCGCATAACGGTAAGCGACGGCAGACAGCACTTGTTTAGACACAAAGAACCCCTGTAGCAGCGACGGTCAAGACTTGCGAACCGAGACGAAGTGGTCGTATTGGAGTGACTGCGGATTCGCAGATGCAGGCTATAACACGTCATTTGCAACAGATATCACCTGGGCAGCTCTCGGCATAGGCGACGTATGTGATGTATACAAAAAATTGCATTGTTAGTTCGAACACTCCGGCATTGACAGTAGAAGACGAGTAATTGTGCTACATAAGCTGGTGACGAAAGTACACACGCCGATGCGCCGGGCGTCATTGCTGGGATTTGTCCTACATGTTATACGTTGCAGCAAACCATTGTGTGATGTGTCCTGATAGTCTTCTGTGGGCGCAGTTCCCACCTGCCATTACGGGCTAATGAATGTCATGTCACACAGTAACCGAAACCGGCCGAAAGGCCTCTTGCACTGGACAGAGGCCACTGCAAATCGACCGCTGTACTACCAGAAGCTCTGCTCCAACTTCTTAGCCGGCTGTCGCCTAGCTTCTGACGGGCTGAACCAAGACCAGCGGTCTGAGTCGCAGTGCCAGTATTCGGCATCACGCGATATTACAATACAGAGTCAAAAAGTGCAACGGGTGTGTACCGTCCAACTTCCCTTTTGCGCTGCATGCTTGGCCACATTCAAGACCTTTACTCTGCAGTTTATGGGCTTCATCATCTGAAAAAAAAATTTAAAGCTGTTCCACTCGACGTGAAAGCTGTCGGACGTGCAGGCAGAGCAAGGATTCGCCACAATTGGCTGTAACGCCGTTATCCGCTCACTGCTACCACCCATCACGCCCTACGCCTCCGTCTCACTGCTCCAATGATGATTCGATTCCCGGCCGTGGCGGACGCTTTTCTGGTGGAGGCGAAGAGCTAAATGCCCGTGTGTCCGAGATTTCGGCGTTCATTAAAGATCCCCAGGTGGCCAAGTTTAATCTGGAGCCCTCCATTACAGCGCGCCTCATCGCCTGCGTTGCGTCGGTGCGTTAAACCCTACAGTCAATCAGTGAAATCCTCTACTGATGAATTGAGGAGATGTTTGTCGAATGCAATTCAAATTTCACCTCTTTGCAGAGCTCGCGCTCCCCCTGCCTGGAACAGCGCGAGCGAGATCTTTGTCCTTTTTTGCTGCTTTGATGTCGCACGTGCCGGCGCCTCACTGAAACGTTTGGAATGCGTCGTTTTCGGCGGTCACTTTTCTCGCTTACTATCGTAAAACCAATCCAAGAGGCGTTCCTAACTAAATGAACGTGTAGTCTGCTGGTTATATACACAGATTTTCCCTCAGATGTAACATCAGTTTTCGTTGCGGCAAACAATGGGGAGATATAGTTTGTAACGTAATAGACTCGCCTAGTTGGAATTCCATTATGTGCAGTTCAGCGCAAAGATAGACAGGGACTAGAAAAGACAACAGAAGAGCGCTACATCAACTGAAGTGTATTTAAACACGCTTAGAAACACCATAAGAATAGATAAACCTGAAAAATAGACAAGAAAAAAGAAAAAAAAACAAGAAAAGAACAGTGGCACAGACAAAATTTGGCCCTGCGAGACCGACCCGTCAACAACGCTTTCACCAGCAACCTCAAGAAATTAGTTTATTTGGATGACATGCGCGAAGACGGCCCACTGATACACTTGCAATACGCTGTCTGAACATTCACATGTTCCATTATTTTCCTGGTGCGCTCGTCTCTTGACTTAAGAAGGACTTCACACTTTTCCAATAACAGACCACAAGAACCATCCGCACAATCTTTGTAGTAGGCAGTAAAGTGTCCCTCGTTGCCACGGCGTACATTATTTGCATGTTCACGCAATAGAACATTAAGACCGCGTCCTGTTTTGCCTAGGTAACACTTTCCACACTTCAAAGGCAGACGATAAACAACACCTTCAACACATCTAACATACTTATTCCGATGCTGGATGTTGCACTGTTGGTTTTTCTTTGAGTGTGGGCTGGTGCCCGCGCCTAACCTTGACAGCTTGTGCGGTGCAGAGAAAGCGATGTCCGCACCCGCCCTACTTTCTATTTTATTTAACTTGTGTGAAATCTTGTGGAGATACGGTACAACAGAAACTTTGCCTCTTAGCTTGTTCCCCTCCTCCTGCTGCTGCAATTCACGATCGCATTCCTTTATTTTTCCCGAACTGTTTCTGCTAGTGATATAATTACTTCGGATGGATACCCGGCCATCCAGAGTCACTGAATTTGCTAGTGAAAGCAATCGTTCATTAAATGAAGAAACGATTTTGTAAGAGAGTTGAACAGGCAATCCTGGACAACGGCTCTATTGACCCCCCTTGGGATGTGCCGAGAGCCATGTTTGTTGGCAGTATAAGCCACGCAGCAAAAAGCCTCTGCTGCCATTTACTGATCGTCACATACAAGGTGGTCAAGAGCTGGCCGCTGTGACAATCGGCGTGTCCACGCTGCCCACGGGCTTGTCGGCCCTGCGCTGCTGGGACAAGCTGCAGTTCTTCTTCGGTCACCTCATCTACTTGTACTGCGTGGCTCTGTGTTCGTCTTTATCACCTTACAAGCTAAGCATTCAGAGAAGGTGAGCTCCACTTGCTTTTCAAACTACAACTGGCTAGTTTAGCCCGCGTTAACTCTACGACTGCTCGGTAGAAAATCAGCCACTATTAGAACATTAATTTAATCATACGAAGGCTAATAAATCTATCGCCCAGTCCAATAGTAACTTCCAAAATTTTTGTATCATCCGAGGGCTACTTTTCAGGCAGCAAGGCATCGATCGTTGCGCAATTCGTCAGGATAAAGAAATCTGGCGAAGGCATCATCAACGTACCGGCTGAAATTTGACTGCTGTTAAGCAATGGGGTTCCACAGAAGAAGGCGGAGCCCCGAATTGCTTCAGTTGTATGAGAACATGGTGGTTCTGGTAGTTACCACGATCTGGATATAATCTACAGGATCTGTAGGTATCCACGTTAAAAATTATGTAGGTGCGGCTCAGTTAAGTTGGTGTATGTCATTGATGTATGTTACCTTGTTGTGGTGTAAGTTTTGCGAGTAGGGGTCAGCGTACGACCTTCCTGTGTTCCGAGCCGCTTTGCAACGCGACGGCAGTGTGCATTGTTCGCCCCCCACCGCTTTCACTCGGACGGGGGCTGCTTGAGAGGAAAATTGCCCGGGAGTTGTGCCCGGCGCCTAAAGCCGGCGGCGGCGGCGGCGGCGGCGGCGCAATGCTTTGTTGTTTCCCTCACTGTTGTTGTTGTCGGCTGAGGACGGTACCGGGGGCACGGGGCGGCGAGATACACCGAGTGCTTCCGTCGTTAGCAGGACGAGACGTCGCCGTGTTGATCTATGCTCGACGCCGTTTGACAGCGGACGCGGCGCGCGTTTGTGGCGGATGATCTGAGGAGCCGGCCTTGTCTAGCAGTACTTAGCCTCAGTAAGCCAGGCGCCGGCGATGGCGTCGCGGTAACGTTTAGTGGCTGTCAGGGCGTTGACTCTTCCTTTCCCGTGAGAACGTCTTTCCTCCACCTAAAGGGGCAGTAGGGTGAGGAGGTGACAGGATTCAGGCAGGACCAATGGCGAGGATGAATAGTCGGGGCGAATGGAGAGTACCTGTGTTCTTGGCTGTGATTGGGCAGCATATGAAGTTGTGATTTGTGTATGCTGTGTTTGATGTTGATCGGGGGATTCTGGGGGAGACGGCGGTGGGACGACACGAGGGACGGTTGTGTTGGTGCACGCCGGGGTGAACGCCGTCGTCTCACGCACTGTTTACATCCCTGACTCTCCGGACATTAAAGTCTACTGCCACTGGAATAGGCCTCGTTGTCTTCGACTGCACCACCGGTTCTCGGAACATCGAGGGGGCGCCAATTCAGGAACAACGGAATTACCAACAATCCGTCTATCCACCTCTAACCGGCGCAGTCGACAGGATTGGCTAGCCCCGCAGTTCGAAGACAGGGGAGCCGAAGATCAGCAAGGCAAGTCGACGGCGGAGAGATTGGGAGGCGTCATTACGTCGGTGCCTGTCACGAAAGGTGCAAGTGTTGGTGCACTGCACGCGTAAACCTCGACGTTGGTGCGTCAAGGAGCCGGGTGGTAGAGGAGCGTCGGAAGGAGGAGATTCCTCGGAAATCGTCAGGCGTTGGTGCGTCTGACGGATGGCTGCAGCTGTTGGTGCACTGCATGCGTAAACCTCGACGTTGGTGCGTCAAGGAGCCGGCTGGTAGAGGAGCGTCGGAAGGAGGAGATTCCTCGGAAATCGTCAGACGTTGGTGCGTCTGACGGATGGCTGCAGCTGTTGGTGCACTGCATGCGTAAACTTCGACGTTGGTGCGTCAAGGAGCCGGCTGGTAGAGGAGCGTCGGAAGGAGGGGATACCTCGGAAATCATCAGGCGTTGGTGCGTCTAACGGGTAACGACAGCCGTTGGTGCACTGCACGCGTAAACCTCGACGTGGAGACTTCAAGAAGACGCCTTGCGGCACAAAACTGGACCGTGTCTTCTTCGTGGGGGTGTAAAAAAAAAAAAAAAACTGCTCGTGGCGGACGAGTGAACCTGGGAGCGACCTCGACGTAGCGGTACTTCTTGGGATGCCAGAAGAGGAGTGCTTTGCAGCAGTTGTTGCTCTGCAGAGGAGGTGACTGGAGTTATCGTGTGCGTCGAGAGAGCAGCGGAGCCCAATTCCAAAGATTCACGGCTGTGGGACTGGAGTCGTGGCCTTTCGTCAGTGTTGGCGGTGGACCAGTGGTTGCTAGGACGACTATCAGGTGAACGTTTCGTCGACGAGATCAGCTGGACGGAGCGTTGCTGTCGTCTCCCTGAATCACAAACTGGCGTGTGTTACTATGTGCGGACAACCGGGCGCTACGCATCGCACGTTTTCTAGGTGAGGCCACACATTTTTTTTTTGCATCTCCTGAGGTCCTTTTGTGCATGCAGTTGCGTTCGGGAGCGCGTACGGAGTCAGAGAAAATGGATACCGAGGTTGTCGAGTCACCTGCCGGTACGGCAACAGACCTTAGTTCTGATAGCGTGCAAACAGAAATGAAGCTATTGAAGCTGCAGCTCGAGATGATGACGCTCAAAGCCGCACAGATGTCACAGCGGAACAGCGAGCTCGAAAGTGAGAGAACTGGCATCGCGCGGCACGCAAAAGATCTAAAGACCGCTCTCGCCCCGATGCCGACCGAGAACGCTCTTATTCCCGCGTGGTTTAAGACGGTGGACGCCCTTTTTAGTTCCCTAAACATTCCTGAAGAAATTCAGGGCACTATACTTCTCCCGTACCTGAACGAAAAAATTGGCGCATTCATCGCTAACCAGGCCAACGGTAAAATCATGCCGTACAAACAACTGAAGGAGGTAGTCCTCGGAGAGCTTCGTATGACCGCACACGAATACCGCAGAATGTTTTTAGCGGTCACCAGGCAGGAGGGCGAGTCGTGGAGCCAGGTGGCCACGAGACTTGAAACAATGTTTTCGTGCTACCTGCGGAGCAGGAACGTTGAGACGTTTGAGCGGCTTCAGAAACTTCTGGTTGCTGATAGGCTAAAGCAGCTAATGCCAGAGAATCTCAGAGCCTATGTCACCCAAAGCGAGCTGAAGGGATGGATGCCGGCAAAAGAAATAGCCGAGATCGCGGCAAACTTTGAAGAGAGTGTCTCGTATTCCACACAGGGAGCGTCACCACCGGTCGGCGGTGGGCAGCAACCGAGTGGAAATCGGGACAGGTCTCCCCGCGGGCCAGATACGCGTGCGAACTCAGTTCGTTGTTTTGGGTGCGGCCAGCACGGGCATTACAAGAGAAACTGCAGGTCGGGCCGGAACCCAGACGCGGATGTTTTAAGGGTGGTGGCCGGAAACTTTGACAACCGGCGAGAGAAAGTCAAACGAGTGAGTCGCGACAGCAACTTCAGGCTCCCAAAGAATGGCCCGTGGGTAGAGGTACTCATTGGTGACAAATTGTGCACCGCTCGTGTTGACTCTGGTGCTGACATCACAGTAATCAAAGCTGGTGACGTGCCCACTGAAATTTTGGGGCAGAGTAGCGGGAAGGTGAAGCTCACGGGTGCCTTTGGCAAGTCAGTCACGGCAGACCTTATGTATATTCCTCTTGGGGTCCCCGACGCATCGGGAAGCGCAACTCAGCGGATGGAGGTGCTCTGTGCAGTGACAGAGGAACTTGACAGTAACGTGGGGGCCCTAATCACTCCCGATGTTTTTGGAGACCTGTGTGCGAATGCGCTGGATCTGGAAACGGAGCTAAGGGAGCAGGTGCGATTGGAAAAAGAAATTGTAGCAGAGCAGACGATGCAGGAAGCTGCCGAAGGCGTGAGTAGGAAAGATAACGCGAGCTCACTTGTGTCGGGACCGGTCGGCGATACCCCGTTGGGGGATGGAAGATTAAGTGGTACCACAAGTGCGTCGGCGGCTAGTGGCGGCTCAGGGACGCATGCGGATTCGTACAAGCCAATTTTTCAGCGGCCAGCTGACGGGCTTAGCTGCATGCCTAATGCAAGTGCCGCCGCTGTGACTTCTGAGGCGACGACCCCTAAAGAACCGTTGCCCGCCACTGTTGAAGAGAGAGGAGATGTGGTTCGAACGCGCCCGGGGAATGTTTTGACGGCCGGGAACGGTGAGCCACTGACGGGCGAGGGAAGCGATACGGGTTACAGCGAGGCCGAGGGTTTCCTCCCCGAAACTGAAAGGTCGTTCGCGGCGGAGCAGAGGAGCGACGAGTCCCTCGCAGAGTCCTGGCGCCAAGCCAGGGAGGGGACGCACGGTATGATAATTCAAGAAGGGCTACTCTACCACAAGGACGTGGTAGAGGGCAAAACTTGTTTACAACTCGTGGTTCCCAAATTGCGGCGCGCGGAAGTGCTTGGGTTAGCACATGATAGCCCATGTGCCGGCCACTTCTCCCAGAAGAAGACGAAGGGGCGTATAAAAAACTCCTTTTTCTGGCCGGGGGTGGCTTCCGACGTCCGACGGCACTGCCAAACTTGTCATGGCTGTCAGGTTCATTCTCGTAAGCTCGTGACAGACCGAGTCCCTATTACGCCACTCACGAGACCGAGTACACCATTCGAAGTGGTATACCTGGATTGCATAGGGCCGCTCGAGCCAGGTTCAGCGCGGGGTCATAAGTACGCACTTAGCGTGGTCGACCTCTGCACCAGGTGGGCGGAGGTGATTCCGCTGAGGTCCTTAACAGCAAAAGCCACTTGCCAGGGCTTGATCGAGGTTTTTTCACGATGTGGCACGCCGCAGCTAATATGTAGCGACCAAGGCACCAACTTCACCGCCAAGTTGACTGCAGAACTCATGGAGAGGTTGGGCGTAAGTGTGCGTTTCGCGACTCCAGAGCACCCTCAAAGCAATGGGATTGTCGAGAGGTGGAACGGTACCTTCAAGGCGATGCTTCGCCACGTGATAGATGAGCACGGCGGTGACTGGGATCGCTATGTTCCTTGCCTACTCTGGGCCTACCGGGAAGTGCCGCATGATGTAACAGGTGTGTCACCTTTCGAATTAATGTACGGCCGAGTTCCCCAAGGGCCTCTGAGCATTCTGCGCAAGTCATGGACCGGCGAATGGGCTCCCCCATCGGGTCTGAATAAGCCAGCGGCTGGCTATCTCATGGAACTGAGGGAGAGAATGAGCGCTGCGGCTGAGGTGGTCAACGAACGAAGCTCGAGACTTCAACAGGCCTATACGCAGAAGTATAATCTGCGAGCCAGGAAGAAGGAATTCAGGGTAGGGGATGAGGTTCTAGTTGTGCAGATGGATGCCGGTGGAAAGATGCAACCAAAGTGGACGGGTCCTGTCACAATAAAAGAGAGGCAGCGTAACGATAGCTATGTAGTACGTGATGAAGAAGGTAACGAGAGACTTGTCCACGCGAACAAGTTGCGACCGTACTACGTCCGAGCTAGCAACGTAGGCGTGGTGTTTGAGACGGACGCAGAGTTTGGTGACATAGAAACGGCCCCGCATATAGAAGAGTCGGCTAAAGCAGAGAAAACCGACTTCCAGGTGACTAGTCTGGACGCCATGCAGGCAAGGCAACTTAAGGAAGTCCTGGTGCAGTTCGGTGATGTTTTTTCGGATAGACCAGGGAAGTGCATTGTAGGCGAACACCGCGTTACGCTAATTCCCGGAACCACCCGGGCGCGCCCGCCCATGTACAAGGTTCCCATGGCGATGAGAGAGGAGGTTGAGAGACAGATAACCGAACTTTTGGAATGGGATTTTATATATCCTGTGCACAGCCCGGGGGCGCACCCGATTGTGTGTGCACTGAAGAAGGATGGCTCCATAAGGATCTGTGTGGATTACCGAAGTCTTAACGCCATAACGGTAGCAGATAGCTTCCCAATGGGGAACGTGACTGAGCTTCTGTATAGCATAGCTGGGGCTAGGTATATTTCCGTGCTTGATATGACCCGTGGGTATTGGCAAATCCCCCTTGAGGAGGAATCTCAGAGCCTAACCGCTTTTGCCACTCATAATGGCCTGTATGCGTGGAAGGTCATGCCTTATGGGCTCCGAAACTCCGCGGCAACATTCCAGAGAGTAGTTAACGGACTCCTCGCTGGCCACCGCCAGTATGCGTGCGCCTACATCGACGATGTGGCGGTGTTTTCGGAGACTTGGGAGGACCATATTTCCCACTTGAAGTCTGTGTTACAGACGATACGGGACGCAAAGCTTACGGTGAACCCTTCCAAGTGCCGATTCGCGCAGTCGCATGTTAAGTATCTGGGTCACGTGGTGGGATCTGGTACGCATGCCCCTGATCCGGACCGAATTGCGGCGATCGAGCAGCTGAAGCCACCGAGGACGAAGCGCGAGTTGAGAAGCATACTCGGGCTCCTCAATTATTACCGTGAGTACGTTCCCGCCTATTCCCACCTGGTGCTTCCGCTGACAGCGCTTACGGGCAAGCGGGTCCCGAATGTTTTGCCTTGGAACGGGGAGGCACAAGCTGCCTTCGAATCAGTTAAGGAAGCACTAACGGCCGTCCCGGGACTCACTGCGCCAGACCCCCGCAAGGATTTCTGTCTTGCGACAGACGCGTCAGAGGTGGCGATCGGGGCATGCCTCTCGCAGGAAGAGAGCGGAGTTAACCGGGCAATAGCTTTTCTGAGTAAGAAGCTTACCCCAGCTCAGCGGAAATGGTCCGCCATAGAAAGAGAGGCGTACGCTATCGTGTGGTCTCTGGGCTGCCTTGACACGTGGTTGTTCGGTAATAAGGTGAAGATTTTGACGGACCACGATCCGCTTACCTTTCTGACCCGTTCCGCGCCTTCTAGTGCAAGGCTCATGCGCTGGTCCCTCGCACTTCAGAAGTACAACTTGGAAATCGCCCATGTTAAGGGTTCCTTGAACAAGGCAGCGGATGCCCTATCGCGGCTAGGGTATGACGAATAACTCTAAGCTGTTAACCCAGGCCCATTTGGGTGGTTATTAAACACATGCGATTGCAGTAACGTGTTCTGTTGGGCTGATGATAGAATTGTTGACCTCAAGAGTTTTGATTCCCTTGATGCGGGGTTTGTGTTGTGGTGTTATAGCAGTGTAAGGTGTTTTTGGGTGATGTGGGTGTGTGTGTACGTTGGTGTGCAGTGAAGCAGTATCGTCAGTTTTGAGGGGTGCTATGCGATTCCCAAATAGACCTCAGGAGCATGCCGTGTGGGCCTCTCCAATGGTGCACGCTGCATGGTTGCATGTTCGGGTTGTTGCGATGTGTTGTATATGAGGCGTATTTGTGTTTATCTTACTTCACATGTACTTTCCTAAAAGTATGTTTTATGTTATCTTGATTATTAGGGGAATAGTGTAGAGTGATGCTTTTCTTTGTCCAACGGTTATGGAGGGCTGGAGTTTGACAGATGTAATGGTATTGTAACAGAATGAGTAGATTTATTTTTTTTTGTCATGTTACACGGACAGCAAGTGTCCGGTAACATTCTTGAGGGGGGAGGAGTTAAGTTGGTGTATGTCATTGATGTATGTTACCTTGTTGTGGTGTAAGTTTTGCGAGTAGGGGTCAGCGTACGACCTTCCTGTGTTCCGAGCCGCTTTGCAACGCGACGGCAGTGTGCATTGTTCGCCCCCCACCGCTTTCACTCGGACGGGGGCTGCTTGAGAGGAAAATTGCCCGGGAGTTGTGCCCGGCGCCTAAAGCCGGCGGCGGCGGCGGCGGCGGCGGCGCAATGCTTTGTTGTTTCCCTCACTGTTGTTGTTGTCGGCTGAGGACGGTACCGGGGGCACGGGGCGGCGAGATACACCGAGTGCTTCCGTCGTTAGCAGGACGAGACGTCGCCGTGTTGATCTATGCTCGACGCCGTTTGACAGCGGACGCGGCGCGCGTTTGTGGCGGATGATCTGAGGAGCCGGCCTTGTCTAGCAGTACTTAGCCTCAGTAAGCCAGGCGCCGGCGATGGCGTCGCGGTAACGTTTAGTGGCTGTCAGGGCGTTGACTCTTCCTTTCCCGTGAGAACGTCTTTCCTCCACCTAAAGGGGCAGTAGGGTGAGGAGGTGACAGGATTCAGGCAGGACCAATGGCGAGGATGAATAGTCGGGGCGAATGGAGAGTACCTGTGTTCTTGGCTGTGATTGGGCAGCATATGAAGTTGTGATTTGTGTATGCTGTGTTTGATGTTGATCGGGGGATTCTGGGGGAGACGGCGGTGGGACGACACGAGGGACGGTTGTGTTGGTGCACGCCGGGGTGAACGCCGTCGTCTCACGCACTGTTTACATCCCTGACTCTCCGGACATTAAAGTCTACTGCCACTGGAATAGGCCTCGTTGTCTTCGACTGCACCACCGGTTCTCGGAACATCGAGGGGGCGCCAATTCAGGAACAACGGAATTACCAACAATCCGTCTATCCACCTCTAACTGGCTCCAAGTTCTCTTAAGAATCAACGTATTCCAGGAGAATATTGTTAATTAAGAAAGAAAAAGAAAGGTATTTATTTTGTTACTTTTTGAGGAAGTCCAACTTCAAATCAAAGGTGCTACAGCAGTTCAGTTTGGATATGTTGTTTTTCGCTTGGATTTTGTTCACGGAGACCTTGAGCCAGCTGCTCGGGCATAATTTGGCACTTCTATATTAAAAAGTTGGCATGTTATGAGCATTATCTACAGCGTGGCAAAGCGTATGACTTCTATGATAGAATGGAATGGATAACGAGGGAAGTAACAATCAGGCTGAACGTAAGCAAGACCTCTGACCCCTGTCTTTAAGAGGGAGCCAACGTAATCTAAACAAAGAAATTAAGTGTCTTCTTAAGAAAGGATTCGGGAGCACCAATAGACATGGAAATTTCTCCGAGATTTCGGGCCATTAAAATAATTGCGACAGTGAAAATGGTGTGATGTTCCTCAACTTACCATTCTTTTTTGTGTACTTCTTTCCACCGGGTCACCCTTCTTACCACAGGCACATACGGAGCCATGTGACTGGCGCGGGGAGCCGCCTGAGGTCATCTGGAAGCGTGGAGCATCGTTCGCACAGGCTCACGTCGTAACGAAGCCGGATACCTGTGTGAGCGGTACAGATCCTCAGCCGCAGTGTAATCTGATGCTCTAGAAAGAGAACGTAACTCCGAACATCGCTTCCCACCCTCGGCGCCTGGACTGGGCACAAGGCTAACAAGAACAGTTTTTTCACGCCGTTGCATTGTCCCTAAACGAGTTTTCCCACTGTCATCACATTTCATACCATATAAAGGGGGCTTAGCAAACACGCTGCAACTATGAAAGATAGGTACATTATAGTAACAATCAAATCCTCGGCATTTATTTTAAAATGTGCGTAATTTCTAATCGAGGTAGAGTTTTTGTCCAACCCTTGTAGGGCATGACCATGGCGAGAGCGGGCGTGCTGCTGAGCAGGGCGTTTCAGGTGCCGCTGCCGGCAGGTTACGAGGCTAAACAGAGTGAGGGGGAACTCGCGCGCTCCGCCCTTGCCTTCGATGTGTGGCTTTCGCGGAAGGTGCGGCGAAGTTCTGCGCGGTGCTGCTCTGAAAAACGGGCCATGCGATACGCCTTATCGCGCCACCCGCACTAAGAAAGGAACCGTAAATGTTCCTCTCTTTCTTCTGAGCCACGCAACCATCCAGCAGCGGCAACTGCAGCGCTTCCGTTGTGCCCCGTGTGCCTGTTCCGCCCATGGTCGCCGTGGCATACAAAATTTGGCAAGGACTGTAGGCGTTTGTTTGCAGATAGAAGCAATTCATTGTAGTTGAGCTGGATGTGCCAACACATGATAGAAAACATTATGTCCACCCCTTGAGGCGCGTGGTTCAGTGTGGATGTCGAAAAGCTACCACCAGAAATTGCACCTTTCTTTTCCTGGCTGCTGTTAAGGAACCCGCCCGGTGGCGGGCGTCCCTAGTCCTAGATACCCTGGCATTCGCTGGCAGTCCAGGCCCTCCTCACCAGTATGCGCTGGGTCCCAGTGTCCGGAGTTTTCAGGCAGTTGTTCCAGAGCTGCCAACCCATTGTGTACGTAGAGAGGGGATAAAATACTCAGGTCCTGTTCCAGATGTCCGTGTTTAATTATCATACGAATTGGAATGTGTTTTAATCCCACAGCGACAGTCATGTTCTGGGCAGGACAACGACAACAAGAACGGTTTTTCGCCCGAAGGGCTGCTTGAGGCTTTCGCCTTGAGGGGCACATGGTCAAAGAATTGAACAAAAGCGCGGAGCCTGGGATCATTGTAAAACGGAAACTGTTGATTAACAGCTGAAGTAGCAACCCTGTACAGAGGTTTGAACTGAATCGGCCCAAAGAGACCTATGAAAAGAACCAGGAAGAACTACTCGATCAACCAATGGGCAGTAGCTTCAGCTTGGCTGCGTGGCTGCATACGTCGAAGAAGAAAAAGAAGGATGCTCTGAGCACGCGCTCAGCTGCTGATCGGGGACGCACTGGGTTTTAGCCGCGCAGATCTTTGCTCCGCCGTGCACTTGTTCATTTCGGAATCTGGCCGTCTCCCGTGCTAGCCCCAGGCCATGCCGGGCTTCCCTCAAAAAGATCCCTGCGTGTATGATCGCTACTATCAGTGCCTTCCCGCCCACTGCCTCTCCTTCGCCAGCTTCCCTTCTTGTTTAATTTCTCTACGTACTTTTCATGTTTTCTTTCCTTTATTTTTTATTTTTTATTTCATGTTGGTTTCAACACTTCCTGTTGCTACGTCTCATGTTTGAGCAGTTGTTTTTTTCTGTATATATTTCCCTCATATTTTATTTACCTCCTTAAATGTCTTTCTTTAATTACCTTGTAATTTCTCTCTGTGAGCGCCCCTTTCCTGGCCAATCCCCCTGAGTGGGTATGAGCCATCTCTTTTGGCACCACCACCACCACCACACCCGAGCAACTGGAGGGGGAGAACGCCAGCGGCTCGTTCCTCAGCAGATGAGATCAGAAGCCCAGGCTCCTGCGCCGATTAAGAAGATTCGTATTGTCGTCAGTGCATTAATTCCCGACTGGTGTACGGGTAAGACACTCCGCTCTTGTTGCGCTTTCATTATGGTTTGTTTCGTTTGTTATTTTCGCCCTGGGCTTTACCTCCTTGCGGTAGGGGTTCGACATGGCCCTATTTGCAAGCCGGGGTCCTGGCTTCATGTGTGGCAGCGACATGGAGTGCATGCGTCGTTTCTACTCGTTACGAAGGCTTTTCACTTCAAAATGCGCTTGTTTTTGGTCTAACAATGCCGCAGTTCAGCTTTGGTGCCATGCGTCTGCTACGCCGAGATTGCCCACGCTACTAGTTTAAGAAGAGCTTACACGAAATTTTTGTGTTACGTTTTTCTCGCTGGTATGTGGGCCTACGAGTGCACTAATCACAAATTTGCTCAATTTATGATCGATCGCAGCGAGAGTAATTACTGGCCGCCATGATAGGAGCGTGCTCTTGACTTCACTATTGTTGCTCCACGACCGGTTTGAACGCCCAGCTGACTCGTCAGACCAGCCCTGGTCACACGATCCCGGGCGGCACGACCTCATTCCAAAAAACTATGACGTATTAGACAAGGTGGAGCTGCTCGCACCTACAGCAGCCAGCTGCCTTGGTTACGTTACGGGAGCCCTGACGTCGGCAGTTTTGACGCGACGCGCACATTGGGTCATGCTGTTGCCGATGTGGAAAGAGTATTCGTTTTGAGCTTTCTCGTGCGTGCAAACATGAAGATTGATTTAAAACATGTTCTCCTCAATGGTTACAGTTCAAACGGTTTGTTGGCATCTACATTTACAATGGAAACGTTTTACATAGTTTTCTGAGCTGTGAAATATTGTGTTGGTACTCCTTTAACGCTAACTTACTCACGCGCTTTCTTTTTCTTGTACGCTTACCGCTGCGACAATTCTCCGCTGGGTATTTACCTTCTCGTTCCTTCTGTTTTTTGCCTCTGTCGCTTCCCCAGCGTGCCACCCATGCCGAAGTCGAGGGGGAACTCGAGGGACGCTGGTGGTGAGACTTCTGAAGGAGCGAGAAGAGTCTCACGAGTGCATTTCGCTCCTGAATCTCACTGGTTAGCTATCCAAGGTGCTGTCTTACCTGAGGACCAAGTACGGCCGCCCCGTCAAGTCCATCATGGTTTTCTTGCACAAGCTCCGCACTGTGGTTGCCATCCGCCACGAGAAAAATGTGTACGTGCGGACCAGGAGCAGCCAGCCGACTTCTTCTCCCGACGGCACTGTGGAGAGCTTCCCAACTTCAACGTCAGACCGCGGTATAGACGATGAGGACGTCACGTGTCGGGCTGATGTCAGAGGCCCTGCGTTCAGCTTTATTGGTTCATCTCCATCGAGTGAAGTGTCTAGTAAAGGAACTGCAGCAAACATCTAGGTCTTTGTGGCCATTCTTCTCGCTGTTTCTTCAGCAGTAACGAGCCCGGCAACCCACTTTCGGATAAAATAACAAATATCGTGCACTCGAACTACTGTCATGGGGTGACTACTTAACTTCTGCAATCATTATTTGCTACTCCAGCCAAACTCACCGTCTACTCTAATAGATGTAAGCATGAAATCAATTACAACCTTTAAGAGCTGACAGCGTACTTTTCGACTTTATAACATTAGTGTCCTTCAAGAAAAGTCGGTTAAGAATATTCTTCACTTGTTATGCATTGAGTCTTGGTTGATGTTTGAGCGTTAATTTCGCTTTGTGCAACTTGTTATCATTTGTATAGCGGTTGTGTGTGTGTGTGCGCGTGTGTGCGTGTGCGGGTGTGTGTGTGAGTGTGTGTGTGTGTGCGTGTGTGTGTTTGCGCGTGCGATTGTGTGTGCGTGTGTGCGTGTGTTTGCGGGTGTCTGAGCGTCTGTGTGCGTGTGTGTGTGCATGTCTGTGTGTGTATGTCTGCGTGTGCGTGTGTGTGTGGTACAGGAAATCCCCTTGCGGCGCTCATGCAGCAACGCGAATGTGCTGCGGCCAGAACCATCGCTAGTGGCAGTTCACAGCGGCGGCATCTGACTCATCGCTTCCCCAGCTTTCAGAGAGTGCTTTCGTTCGTGTGAACTTCGGTGGCATGCGCAACACGCGGAGCACTTGTTGCCGAATGGTAGTTGTAGTTATAAATAGGCACTCGCCGCGGTGGCCCAGTGGCTAAGGCGTTGCGCTGCTGAGCATGAAGTCGCGGGTTCGATTCCCGGCCGCGGCGGTCGCTTTTCTGATGGAGGCGAAAAGCAAAAACGCCCGTGTGTACGAGATTTCGGCGCACGATAAAGATCCCCAGGTGGTCAAAATTAACCCGGAGCCCTCCACTACGGCGCGCCTCATCGCCTGCGTTGCGTCGGCGCGTTAAACCCACAATCAATCAATCAGTTATAAATAGGCGCTTTCTGCGAGAGTCGTGCAGCACCTTCCGGCCTCTTTTGCGAACTTCTATCGCCATTCATTATGAAAGTAAAGTTTGGCCTTGGACCGTTCGTCATTAAAAACGGATGCAACTCTTTTGAAGGGCGCTCCTCCATCAAGCTACCACGAATTGATGAACGTCGGCTCTTGGACGCCTTTGTCAATGTAACAGTTGGCTGCCTTTGTTCGCTACGCTTGCATTACCTCGTTTACCTCATCAATTCGCGGCTGTGACTGACGGGACATTTAGTCGGTACCTCTGCGTGGCCTGGAAAGCTGACACTAAGCGGTACGCACGGAGACGTGTTGCGTTCAGGGAGGTGTTCATACTTGTGGTCCCCAGTGCAAAAGAACGCAGTATTGGCGAACATGTAGTGTGATCCCAGCCTTTGTCGATGTGGTACTTCCGCTAGAAAACACTAGTACGAAACGACAGGGTGAGCCAATTTTATGGCCATGCAGTCCTGTACTGGCTTATGCCAGGCAGATCTCGAAAGGGTGAGACCCCCGCGAAAAAGTAAGGTTGGAGAGGGGTGAGGAGTGGGGTGCTTACGAGGGTGCTGTAATTTTTGTGGTGTTTAAGGGTTCACAATTTGGGCTACTCTAATTATTTATATGCGTTGTTCGGGTAGTACATTGCGGTGAGCTGCTACTATCTGAATAACCTGCTTCGGTTGCAGTGGGTGCTGCGCTAGAAATTTCGAAATTCCAATCTTGGTGAGCGCTGCTAGCGAGTTACTGCTAAAAAGGAAAATTGGGGAGGCGAAGGAAACGGAGCTCTCCTTTCGCAGTCTGCAAATACTTTATAGGCCAAGATGTCGATTAAATTCCAGTTTTCTACCCGTTTGTCTCCCATTTCTGCAGTATATTTTAGTAGTGTTGCATTATAGCCGGCATGGGAGCAGTCATAGTTGATTAGAACAAAACTGCCCAACTTCTTCTGCTCACTGATTACCGAGAGTCGCTGTTAATTATTATGATCACTCTGGCTAATCAGTGAACGGAAGCGTTATAGAACATTGGGTAATATCAAGACAGATTAATCACTTGCGGGTGTGAAACGACACCAAGGAGTATTAATCTATTGCATGGGAGCAGCCTGCCTCAATTCTCACCCAAACGGACAAACCGCTTCTGTTGATTTCTTATCCACACTCACAATAATTAACTATGACCTAATTAACAGTGACTGCCTAAGCAGTAAGCAAAAATGTTTTTTTTTGTTTAGTTTATAATAAATTTCCTACTTCTACATAGTTATAGTATAATCCGTTTTCAATAATTTATTATTTCCTAACTAAAATAATTGGTATACTTTTTGTTGCGTGCAGGTCCTGCAATACTACATGAAACGTAATAAAGTATTACTCGTTACATTGAAAATAATTGCCATTGTTTCAGGCGGCGATTTGTCATTTCGTGTTAAAGTATTTGAAGTAGCTGGTCAATCTCGTAACTATGTGTCCCGTTCTTCATTCTCCGCATCGTCGCATTAGGTGCGGATGGCTCTCACGAGTGTGTAATGTGTTGCAGTTATTTTAGTATTACAATAATTACAACTATAAGCGCGCCCAGCCAAGAGTGCACCTCCTGTTCAGTGTGTGCATTAACAATAATGCGCGGGAACTTCAACGATAAATGGAACGCCGTCGCTGTCAACGAAAATAGACACAAGCGGGTGTCGAAATCTTATGCACAGTACGGGCCATACACTCTCAGCGGGTTGAGATAATGATGGCATGGCACCAGCGATAAACACCAACGAAACGAGCAAAGCAACAGCCGGGCTGCGTTCGTTCCACGGTCTGCGATGGCTTTTGAATCTCCCTATGGGTATGAGCCTGTCTTTACAATTGTCATCATGAAAGCACCCCTGTCATCAAAGTGATGATCCCCGTAACGGGCAGCCCTGGCCACGGTCGATTGCGTCGTTCTTCCGTAACATTTTCTGGGCCGAAACCCGGGAGGATGACCGCACACGACGAAGAAGACCACCGACGTCCCCTGCGGCTTGAGGCACCCAGAACCCCATCCCGTTGACTACTGTTTCCGCTGATCAGCCCTGCCCTCAGCCGGAGGTCGTCATGGCTGGCCCAGACCATCCAGTGACGACCGACAGTAAGTGTCGAATGGATAAGCTGCTCCGGCAGCAAAACATCCTTCGCGTCGCTACTGCGAGACTGCTTAAGGCAGCGAATGAGCATTTGGAAGCCCCCTCTCCATCTTCGCATGATTTTCAAGAGTGCATTGACCTCCTTGCAAGCAAAGATACCGCACTGTACGAGATCGAAAGGAGAATCGTAGAACTGCTTGAACGTGACAAACTAGACCAGGATTATTTCGACGCGTTGGCGTGCCGAGAAGGGATATGCCAAACCCTCACGCGGCTGCGCGAAGCTTTGAAGGTCCCAAAGTCGTCCGGCATGACCATCTCCACCAGCGGCACGTCCGTCCAGCCAAGTTTCTTTCGACATTTGACCATTATGTCCAACGGCGTTTACGCAGCAACCGGTAGAGGCGACCCCCATCCAGTCCACTTACATACATCAACCTTGCAAGTTGACCCACCAACGCTGCGGGTTAGCACGGCTAAGAGTGCGTCGCCTCAACTGCAGAGGCTTGGGAACCATTTCCAGGCGACGTCCCGTGATCACACCGACTTGTCCGACATGCAGCGGGAAGATGATTTGACGTTCACGCTCATCACGAGGGGAAAACCTACCGAGAACCCATTTTTCCGCTTCCAGGACATCACGACGTCCACAACCTCGACTTGTAGTAAAGGGAGCCCAAGAGATCGCCTGCAGAACTGCTCCGAAGCGGCTGTTCAAGAAACTGTTCAGTCCAACGCGACGTGTGACGCGCGGATGCGCTTTTTGCCTCTACGAGAACGCGAGATTACGATAGAGCCCAATAACCTGAGCATTTCATCCCCTAGCGCCCCTGAAGTGTCCGTCAAGGAACAAGCCATCATAACAGCCGAAGCTTTACCTTTCCTAAATGACGACGTATCTTCGAGCGTACGAATGAACGATAAGCATGGTGTACGTGATAAATCGCCTGTCGCCGTCAACGAAGGTTCAGCGACAGCAACCCGAGCAGACGACCGAAAACGTGAAGTCGAGGATGTGAAAGAAAAGGTCGAACGTCAACCGTATGTGTTCGAGTACATCTTTGTTCCCGACGTCTGGAAGGATGAATTCTTACTGGACCTTCCTGGAAGCCAGCTAGCTACGTTCGTAGTACTAGTCCAAGAAGGTGCACCTAAGCGCAAGTACGAGTCCTTCCGTGTTGCTGAGGGTGGAAGGTCTAAACCACCCTTGATGACCCTTTCTCGTCACAGCGAGCAGCCACTGTGGCCTGGTTCTGACTTGGTTCCAATAAGGAAAATGTGCTCACCAGAATCGGAAACTGTTAAAACGCAAGCACGAGACAGGCACAAGACGGATCAGAATCCACCGACCTACGTAATGCATGAAAGCTGCAGGTACAGTGAACTGTTGAGACGTTCACGACAACAGCTTCAGCAAAATAGTTTCCTATCTGAACGACTGGAGACGTCTCAGCGGATTTGGAGCCCAGTTCGGTGTTCGGCTGCCGCACCTTGGCGGCGTTTGGCTGTAGTGAAAGCTGCGAGACGGTGGATGCACCGCTGGAGACAAAAAAGTACAGCGTTTGCGGACAGCTACACCAGGATTGACATTATGGACCGGAAAACAAAATGTTAGGGTGGTGGATTGGCTTCCGTACAGCGTTTCTACTTATGGCTAGATACGAACGTTGTGGGCGCGGCAGGGTGTTGAATCTCCCGATGGGTATGAGCCAGTCATTACCATTGTCATCATGAAAGCACCCCTGTCATTAAAGTTATAATCCCCGATAAGGGCAGCCATTGCCCAGGTCTCGCTTCTCTCGTTCTTCCGTAATAATGGCAACCAACGCTTGTTTAAGGACAAACAACCCCTGTAGCAGCACCGAGACGAAGTGGCCTCATTAGAGAGGCGGCGCATGCGCAGAGGAGGCTACAACACATCAATTGCCACAGATATCGCCTGCGAAACTCTCGTATAAGGTACGTCTGGGACGTATTGGCAGTGAGCGCAACCACGGGCGGCGCTGCGAAGCGCGCCTCCGTGACGTCGGCTTAGGGACTCTCACATTTGTCGTGTGCTTCACTGCAGCTCCCTCTCCCTGCTCTTTCTTCGCGCTCTGCTGGCGTCTGATGCTTGCCCGCACCAGATTTTCGTGTTCGTAACTTTTTATCATAATGATGATGATAAATTCTTTTATTAGGAAGGGGAGGACCGAAGGTCGCTGGAGGGGAAAGAGGGGGAATAGGGAGGGAGGTAGACGCCCACTAAATCATGCTCGCCAGGCCACTGGCAACGCCAAACTGGGCTAAGGTCACCAGGTGTTGAGGATTTTCGAGAATGTCCCAATGTAATGATTCTATATCTGAATTTTTCATAATAATAGACTTAGAGCCGCGTACACTAGCTCGCGGCGTGAGTTAAAGGAGCCATGAAGAGAAAACACAAGTTTGGTTCATTCAAAAGGTTGTCTCGTTAGAATCATACTGACACCACTTTTAACGTAAACTTCGCTCAAATAAGCTACATAATTAGGAAAAACGGGAATGGTCATGCGACCCACCAGCTCATTTCCCGCAACAGAACCTATGTCGTCACATGAGCTAAGCTGTGCGATTGGCGGAGGCTGGCAGAAGCAGACGCAAATTAGGTAGAACTTACAAACTAGACGAACGAGCGATTTGCGCTTAAATTTAGGGCACATTCTTTACAAAGCAATAAGAATGATGGGACAAACAGTGGAAGTTACGAAAGCACATGTAAACATAGAAGTACTGATGCGTTCTGCTGTTCGTACTGCGCACAGCATGCTTGGTTTCGCTGTAGTTTCGCTGCACAGCACTACGGGGCATGGGGTTGTCTCAGACGACACTGGCCGATTGACGCAAGCAACGGTATCTTACGTGACCCCATTTGTCGAGCGAGCACTGTTTCAGGGAACGAATATTTTCTCCCAGAACAAAAACAAGCCAGGTTTAAATGCGGGCAAAAACAAACCAAACGCTTGCCACGGTATGGTGGCGCCATCTAGGTTACGGAACGTAAAAAAACGCGGGAACCAACCACACCGCTGTACAGGGTGGAGACAACCTTTGAACGGTCCCGTGCCGCCGCAATTGGGCCAACGGGCTCAACGCGTTATTCTTTTCGTTTCCCACGAGACCTAGCAACGCGAAACAGACAATATGATTCAAACTTCTTCAGTAAACCGCGTTGCGGCGATAATTTTAGCGCGGTTTTGACACAATGGCTTGCTTCGGCGGCGAGCGAGCAACCGGAAATGGCGGCGCCAGCGTATACGTGTCTCTACCCTGTACGGCGGATGCGTGAATGAAGGTACTCTAGGCTGCAGAGCGGTCGGTTCCTGTGATGTCACTTGGGACCACGAAAACGCATGATTGAGCGGGAAAATCAAAATTTTAACCTAAATTGTTTAATTTCTCAGTGAATAAAGCACCGTTTGTATCCGGACAAGCGCTGGGAGCACTATAAAACACGAAATCTTTCGAATAAAACCAACTTGCATTTTCTCTTCATGGCTCCTTTAAAGTATAGTGCTTAGTATTAGATGCCGCTACGGAAGAAACATTGCCGGCGTCGCCCTATTCCTTGCGAAGCCGGTCCTGTGTGGAGCGCGAAGAGTCGAAGATAGGCGTCAGCTTCAGTATTGAGCAATATTTCGAACAAAGGAAAAAGACAGCTGCTAGTAACCGGCGAAAGCGTAAATACAAGACCGAAGAAAATTCCAGGCCTTCGTGGCTGTCGGATTTGGCAGAAGGCATAACGATTCCCGGTAATCATATGCAAGGTAAAACAGTTTTTCCAACCTGCTCGAACGCTCGAAAGTATTGTATCACATCACATAACGTTGTCTTGGCATAGAAGTATGCCGACATGCAATATGGGCTCCAATAACCGTAGGTTGAGTTCCAAATAACCCGCTGTGTATAGGCCCGTGCTGGTTTTATACCAAGCTTCTAACCAGTAGAGAGGTTTATTGTGCGAGACGAGTCACGTCTACGGTAAAGATATAGTAACACTATGTTTTTTCAGACCCGGAGGGATATTTCGGTACATTTCCAACGGCCATATCTTCCCAATATTTAGATTTGCGTTATAGGAAAACTGCACTCAAGAGGAGGAGTACAAGGAGGAGGGGAAACCAATTTGACAGTAAAATCGAGCTGATTAGTTGGCCGGGTCATCAGTCCAGGACAAGAGAGTAGAAGTAATTTTCTTGAATTCATCGAACGCTATCTCGAGTAGACCAGGATTTGTTCTTTACACCTGGATGGGTTGGAAAGCGATAACAGCTGCTTGGAAATATTCATCGGTTTTTATTCTTGTAATATATGCACCGATACTATTTGTTGCGTTCGTTAGCGAGTATATCAAGCCTTCAACACCATAATCATGTCATAATTGTTCAGGTTGAGGGTCCGTTCATTACGTAACAATAGAAATTCAGAGCCCAAAAGCCGCCTTCGAGTACTCTGGAGAACGTTGTCTGGTGCGCGATAGCGGTGGCGTAGCAAAAACCTTCGTATTATATTTGCATGTAATTAAACAACGCACGCTGCGGCAGATATGCACCTTCTTGCACAGAGCCATAACGAAAGGCAATTTATGAAGAAGGGAACGTATGCCATGCAGACTGAAGAAAATATCCACACGATCTTTGTGAACTTCCCAAACATCCCCAAACCTACTAATAAGACGCTTACAATGGTGCAGAAAAATTAATGCGTTGGGAACAGAAAAAAAAAAGCAATAATCTGATACAGCTCGATAACAAAGACAGAAATAAAAGACAGCCGCTTTATTTCCTGCTGTGCGATGCGCGTGTTGAGGCCTGCTGCTTGGTACGTATACATTAGACTGTTGAGTCTTCGTAAGAGAATCTCGAAAAATGCTATAGGAAAGCCTCCGCATTTTGAATACTCATCGATGAGCTCTGAGCGCTGACACTCGCGAATAAGCTAGACAGGACGATTTACACGCGATCTTCCCACCGATGCGCGGAAGGAAGTTCTCTCTCTCCTCGTGCGTTGCCAACGTAATTGTGGGAATGCAGCTTGAAATTATTCAGATGTGTCAGAAGGTGGCAAAATAACTGAATTATTAGAAATACGTTTTTATGAATTAAAGCATCAAAGCGGACGATTTTTAGAGCAGGTACCGCTGTCCCTTACAAGCGGAGTGTAGCAGACGACTGCGGCGCGAATCCCTAAGCCGACGTCAGAGCCAGGGGACACCACTGAAGCATCTCACTGCCAATTGGGACGTTGCGGTGATGTTTGCCTCACAAGCAGCAGCGCCATTTTCTATATCCTGGTAGTTCGGGGGATAACTTCTTGTAGGAAAGAGGCCATGAATATCATGGGCTCAGTTCGTAGCATTCATATAACGTAAGTGTCGGTGCCCTGTACTGGACAGCAACAGTCGGGATCATCACGAGTATCGCGCCGGCCCCCACACAAAGAAGGCATCTAAGGCAACGTCATGATAACAAGGCCGAGAAGAACGGTAGTCTTTCTTTAAACCGTGTCTCAGTGTCAACCCGATAGATGGTTGGCACGGCTTCAGGCAGTGGATGATAACGGGTCGAGGAATCGCCAATCCTTTACTGATGCCCTAGCATGCACTACAGAAAAACATTAGTAGAAAAGTGCTGCGCCCACAGCTGCCTCTGTCCGGCGCAACGTGGCGAAAGAAAAAATTGCATTCTTAGCTCTAACACCACGTCATAGAGAGTAGAAGATGAGTAATTTTGCTACATCAGCTGGTGATGAAAGTAGACATGTCAATGCGCCAGGCGTCATTGCTGGGATTTTTCCTACATGTTATACGTAGCTGTAAAATATTTGTTTGTTTATTGTTTTTTGTTTATTTGATACCCACAGCGCCATAAGGCATTACAGCGGGGGGAATATAACATGATTACAAGACAGAACACCAGCTCAATTCGCAGCAAGTACAGTACAGCCTATCCAGCTAGTAGCAAGTTCACTCAATACACAATGTAACGCAGATTGACAAAAATGTACGAAACATTTTAGCGGGTAACATACAGTAAGACGAAAACAAATACAATATTTATACAGCCCAACAAAACACCCGTCATCAACCGAACAATTCAACAGACTCTAATGAAGAAAAAAATGGATCACTACCAACGGCAACAACGATCGCTGAAGGCAACCGATTCCACTGGAAAGCCGTTTTAGGGAAAAAAGAAGTACTGAATGCTGCTGTCTTACATCGGTACTCCCACACTTTGTAAATGTGATCGACTTGTCCAGACACGTAATGAGGTGGAAAAATGTAACTGTCACGAGGAATACAAGTTCGAGATAAGTATATATCATGGAAAAGCTTCAGACGCTGCTTAGCCCGGCGTGTGACCAACTGTTCCCATCCTAAAGTTTGCTTGCAGCGCGTCATGCTGAAGTTGTGGCCCTTAACAATGTTTCCCAGGACATAACGGGCGCCCATGTTTTGCACTTTTTCCAATTTATCTTTATCGAGGGCAGTGGGCGGGTCCCATACGCTACTCGCGTAATCAAGTATCTACCGTACGCATGATTTGTAGAGTAATTCCCGCGTGGACTGGGGAAACTCACGCATGTTTCGCCGCAGGAACCATAGGGATCTACACTCCTTAGCTATCGAATAATCAACATGACGGTGCCAACACAGAGTTGTGAAAAATACGCCCAAATACATGTACTCAGAGACAATTTTTAAAACCTTCTTGTTTACAGTATACGAAGGCGAAGCATCAGCCTTCTTTCTAGAAAACGTCATACACATTGTCTTCTCCAAATTAAGTTGCATGTGCCATTTTTCACACCATATATTTATCTTGTCCAAGTCGTCTTGAACTGCGCCCCGATCGTTTTCGCCGTTTATTACTCTATAAACGATGCAGTCATCTGCAAACATTCTCGCCGATGATTGTACGTCCAGGGTGATGTCATTAATATACATTAAAAACAATAATGGACCCAGTACTGATCCCTGAGGGACCCCGGACGTCACATTGGTAGTGGATGTCTGTTCACCATTCACGACGACGTACTGCTGCCTTGAATTTAAGTATTCTGCTATCCAGTTAATAACTTGCGGGTTAATTCTGTATTGGGTCATTCTCTGCAATAATAAATTATGAGGGATCAAATCAAACGCTCTTCTGGAATCCCCAAAAATGCAGTCGATACTGGTTCGGTTGTCCAGCGCGCATGCTACCTCATGAGTAAATTCAATTAACTGTGTAACACAGGAACGGTCCTTGCGAAAGCCATGTTGACGTTCATTTAACAAGGAATTGGCTTCTAAGTGCTTCATTATTGACAAGTATAAGACATGCTCTAAAATTTTGCAGCAAACGGCTGTTAACGATATAGGACAATAATTTGAAACAATTTTTTGTGGTCCCGATTTGTGAATAGGTACAAAAGCAGCCAATTTCCAATCACTAGGTAAGGAACAATCGCGTAAAGATTTTTCTAAGATTATTACTAAATACTGGGACACTATGTGCGCACAGGATTTCAAGAGAGCGTTAGGCAGTCCGTCAGGTCCGGAAGCTTGTGATACATCTAGGCGCTTTAGCAGGGTTTCCACTCCTTGGCTATACAATACAATATCGACCATCTGAGACTCGCCCGGAGAAGGTACAGATAAACGGTACGCGTTTCTTTGCGTGCCTGAGACGAAAAAAAAAACAGAGCTATAATACGAATTAAAGCTTCCAGCTTTTTCAGCAGCACTTTAAATGACGACACCATTCTGTTCCAGAGCAGGGATTGAAACAGAGTTCTTTTTCTTTCCTTTCACATATTTCCATAGTTCTTTTTTATTTTCCTGTAGTAGTGATTGAAATGACTGAAAATGAGCAGCTTTCGCAGCTGTCGTAGCACCTTTTAATTGATACGCAATTTCCTTAAGCTTACAAAAATTTCGAATGGACCGATTGCGCGAATGGTTGTGATAAGCCCTTTTCCGTTTCTGTGCTAAGGAATGTAACTGTTTTGTAAACCATGGCTTGCTTCTTTGACGCCTTTTAGATAGCAGCGAGGACGGCACGTGACGGTTACGTAGTTCCAAAAGCTTATCTTTGAAACTTGACCAAAGCTGCTGTACTGAAAGCGATTCTGCAAGTGTCTCGAAGACAACGAAGTAATTGGTGCACGTGTGCGTGTGCATGCGTGAGTGTGTGAGTGAGTGTGTGTGTGTTTATGTGCGCGTGTCCGTGCGCGTGCGTGCGTTCGTTTGTGTGTGAGTGAGTGTGCGTGTGCGTGCATGCGTGTTTATATGTTTGTATGTTCGCGTGTGCGCGTGCGTGCGCGCGTGTGTATGTGTGTGTTGACGCGGAACGCGGGCTTTGACAGCCTAGTGGGGTGACGCTGCGCCATGAAATTTTCCTACATAGCCCAGGAGAAGAAAGAGGAAATCCACTTCCGGTGCTTATGTAGTTTCGAGAGCACGATGCTGTCAGAACCATCGCGAGTGGTAGTTCACGGTGGTGGCATCTGACTCATCGCCTCTCCGGATCGCAGAGAGTGCTTTTGTTTGTGCTTTTGAACTGTGGTGCCATGCGCAACAAGTGGAGCAGTTTTTGACCGTTGCTTGGCCGTTATAAATAGGCGCTTTCTGTGAGAGTAGTGCAGCGCGTTCTGACCACTGTTGCCGAACTTTACTTTGCACGTTCGAGTTGTAAGCAGGGCATTGTAATACTGATTCTAATGTCACTTTTGTCAACTTGCGGTTATTTAATTTAACTTTTCCTCCGTGCCCTTCATCGTTAGAAACGAAGTTAACTCTCAGGAAAGTCGCTCGCCCAACCCCTCCCCCGACTTGATGAATGTCGGTCTTAGACGCCTTTGCCCAAGTAACAGTGTTCTGCCTTTGGTCGTTACGACCACATTACCCCATTTACCCCGTCAGTTCGCGTCGGTTACTGAAGTCACACTATATCTGTGACATTGACTGGCCAAAAAAAGAGGTACTCAACAGTAGGTGTGTGTGGTTTTTTGTACGAGGGCGATGGGGGGTTGTTTGCGTGGCGCCCAGTATAAGACTATAAATTTGGGCGACCATGAGGTGGGATCCCAGCCTTTGCAGCTGCTTTACTTGCGCTAGAAAGCATTGGTAGGAAATGGCAGCGCGAGCTAAGTTTAAGGCCCTGAGTCCAGTATTGAAATACGCAGGGGAGAGGTCAAAGGCAGAGACCCCTGCGAAAAGTTAGGATTGAAGGGGCGGTGGGGGCTTTCGTGGCGCTTATAATTTTTGCGGTATTTAAGGATTCAGAATGATAGGGCATCGTAATTATTATGCGGTATAGTAATTGTTATTGAAGGAGAGTTCATGTTATATAATGAGCCTGCGTTGGTTCCAGTATGCTCTGCTCCTAGTTCAGCCATCGGCCACCAAGGTCTCAAGAACGAACGTAATTCTAAGGGCAGCAAACGTTCAGCATGATTACGGGAAATTCCCAATATTCTGCGGTGTCTTTCTTCCCATGTTAACTTGGAAGTTAAAACTACCAGTATGTAAAGTACATCTTAAGTGTATTGCTTCCAGGAGGTTCTTGGGAGGTTGGAAGTGTGGGTACTGCGGAGACGCTTCAAGAATATCGGAAAAGCTCTTGTCGTCCCCAGAGCAGACTACATGTTGCTCAATCCGTGAATGTTTTGACTGATCGTTATTCTAGCCCTGGGTTACAAATCAGGCCCATTTTCCTGTGCTAACGCGTCTTACTGGCGCGTTGAATGAAACATAGACAATATGGGGGCTAACGCGAAGCGTAGTGCGAGTTCTGGGCGTTGTTACGAATCGTCTGTGTGTGCGTGTGCAAGCGCGTGTGTGTGTGTGTGTGTGTACGTGCGCGTGTGTGTGAGGGGGGGTGTGTGCGAACGTATGTGCGTGCGTATGCCTGTGTGTTTGCTGACGCGATTAGTGGTATCGACAGTGTACAGGTGGGCGCTGCACTCTGACATTTTCCCGTATAGCCCTGGTGATGGAAGAGGAAAATCACTTGCTGCGCTGATGCAGCATCGGGAATGTGCTGCGGCCAAAACTATTCAGAGCGGCCGTTCGCCGTGGCGGCGTCTGACTCATCGTCTCTCAAGCTCTTCGAGGATGCTTTTGTTTGTGTGTTTGAACTTGAGTGCTGTGCAAAAAACGCGGAGCACTTGATTACCGTTGGAATTCTGGTTAGTAGTAGGAGCCTTCTACTAACGTCGTGCAGAGCGTTCCCGGCTCAGTTGCCGAACGCCACTCTGCCTGTTTGGGTTTTCCTGTTGTAAGCATGGCAGTGTCCTAATGCCTTTATCGTCGCTGTTCTCTACTCGCAATTCATTAAAAAACTAAAGTTCGGCTCTGGGTCCTTTGTCATTGGGAACGGAAGCAACTCCTCTCAAGGCCGCTCCTCCACCACGCTCCCACGACTTGACGAATGTCTGCTCTTGTACTCCTTCGCCAATGTAACTGTGCGAGGAATTTGTTCGAAACCCTTGCATTACCCTTTACCCCGTCAATTCGCTGCAGTCACTGGCATGACATTAACTCTGTACTTCTGCGTGGCCTGGAAAGCTGAGACTGAGCTGTACGCACGGAGACGTGTTGTGTTCAGGGAGGTGTTCATACTTGTGGCGCCCAGTGAAAGGACCCAGTATCGGCGAAAATGTAGCGTGATCCCAGCCTTTGCAGCTGTGGTATTTCCGCTAGAAAGCACTGGTACGAAATGACAGGGCGAGCCAATTTTATGGCCATGCCGTCCTGTACTAGCTCATGCAAGGAGATCTTGAAAGGTCGAGAATCCTGGTAAAAAGTAATGTTCGAGGGGGGGGAGGGGGGTACTTACGAGGGTCATCTAATTTTGTGGTGTTTAAGGGTTCACAATATTGGCGACACTAATTATTTATATACGTTATTCGGGGGAGCTGGTCTGCGGTGAGCTGGTCCTGTCGGTGAGCTGGTCCTGCGGTGAGCTGGTGAGCTGGTACTAAAATTGCGGTGAGCTGGTCCTGTCTAAAGAACCTGCTGCAGTGGCATTAGGGTCTGCGCTCCAAATTTCCAAATTCCAATCTTAGTGAGCGTTGCTCGTTAGCTACTGATAAAAAAAGGAAGTTGGCGAGACGAAGGAAAAGGGAGCTGTTCTTTCGAAAATGTATTCTGCAAACTTTGCAAGTACTCTATAGGCTCCGTGCAGTCAAGTTTGCCGAGCGAGCGCAGCGCCATCTACCGCGCCTCCGCGCAACACTGGGTAGGCCGAGACTCACCGTCCTGGCCAGCCGCCTGCTTTACACACTGTGCCCGCGCCCTTGCAAAGGCGTCTATCAAGTGGTTAGGTGCGCTATAAGTGGCTTAAGTTTGCGGGATACGCTGCAATGGCGACAGGATGGAGTGTTATCGACTGAGAGGCGTTAAAAGAAACAAAGCCCAGAAGGAAAGCTACCGCCTTCGCTGCCCTGAATCGTCCGAGTTGGGAAGGCTGGTCACAGCTTCACAGGCGGCACATGTCTCCGTGAAATTTTTAGAAAATACAACGGCGATGACTACCAAGCAGATTACATGCTGCTGTCAAAGTAAAGTATATCGGTTTGCCAGCTGTTAATAGTCGTAAGCTTACAATAAATAGGTTGGTGTCTCTGCATCGTGCATGCGTCTTCCGCGGCGTTTATAATGAAAATTCATGCGGCACGTAACACTCAGCCGTATTTTAATTGTAAGAGAACTAATTGATGGCTGCAACATCTCACCCCATTTTTGGAAAAAATATGATTGTTTTTAAACCAAGTAGCGCCATGTGTTTGAAAATAAGCTGTCAAAAAGTCGAAATACCTACGTCAGTACAAAATATAAAAGCCAATGCACGTGGGATTTTTGCACTGCAAATAAATGCTGTTCATTAAAACAAAGTCGTTTTAACGGGGCTCACAACAGCAACATCAGAGATCAATAAAAAATAAACGGAGTTTATGATTATTCTAATATTTGGAGGCCCTGCGTACCCCGTAAAAAGGAAGAGGTAGTCTTAAATCGTTCACGGGCATCTCCTGGCGGGCTTGCAGCGAAACCCGTGTACGTTGTGAATGTATTCACGGAAAAGGAGACGGAAGGCACAGAGGTTGAGTCTTCCTTTCGCTCATGAGGCGATACTGCTTGAACTCGTACGCGGAGCAAGAAAACGTGCTCGCTCCGTGATATCGGGGTGGGACGAACTGGCACCAGCGGAAACGAACTGTCGGGGGCGAGGAGCAGGACGCATTCTGGGAATGTTTGGCGATAATTCAAGCCATGAAATTGAAAATCGTCGTCAGGTTCGTTTTCCTGCCACAGCGGCCGCTTTTCCAATAAAGGCGAAAAGCGAAAACGCCCGTGTGTTCGAGATTCCGGAAACGTGAAAGATCCCCAGGTAGTCAAAATTAATCCCGATCCCTCCACTACGGCGCGCCTCATAGCCTGTCTGGCGTCGGCGGGTTGAACCGCACAATAAAGCAATCGAAAATCACCGCCAGTTCGTTCGCAGTTCCCGATGCTTCGCATCTGCCTGATACACATTGGAGCCCGCGTATTTAAAGGAGCCATGAAGAGAAAACACAAGTTTGGTTCATTCAAAAGATTGTCTCGTTAGAATCATACTGACACCACTTTTAACGTAAACTTCGCTCAAATAAGCTACATAATTAGGAAAAACGGGAATGGTCATGCGACCCACCAGCTCATTTCCCGCAGCAGAACCTGTGATGTCACATGAGCTAAGCTCTGCGATTGGCGGAGGCTGGCAGAAGCATACGCAAATTAGGTAGAGCTTACAAACTAGACGAACGAGCGATTTGCGCTTAAATTTAGGGCACATTCTTTACAAAGCAATAAGAATGATGGGACAAACAGTGGAAGTTACGAAAGCACATGTAAACATAGAAGTACTGATGCGTTCTGCTGTTCGTACTGCGCACAGCATGCTTTGGTTTAGCTGCACAGCACTACGGGGCTTGGGGTTGTCTCAGACGACACTGGCCGATTGACGCAAGCAACGGGGCCTTACGTGACCCCATTTGTCGAGCGAGCACTGTTTCAGGGAACGAATATTTTCTCCCAGAACAAAAACAAGCCAGGTTTAAATGCGGGCAAAAACAAACCAAACGCTTGCCACGGTATGGTGGCGCCATCTAGGTTACGGAACGTAAACAAACGCGGGAACAAACCAACACCCCTGTACAGGGTGGAGACAACCTTTGAACGGTCCCGTGCCGCCGCAATTGGGCCAACGGGCTCAACGCGTTATTCTTTTCGTTTCCCACGAGACCTAGCAACGCGAAACAGACAATATGATTCAAACTTCTTCAGTAAACCGCGTTGCGGCGATAATTTTAGCGCGGTTTTGACACAATGACTTGCTTCGGCGGCGAGCGAGCAACCGAACATGGCGGCGCCAGCGTTACGTGTCTCTACCCTGTACGGCGGATGCGTGAATGATGGTACTCTAGGCTGCAGAGCGGTCGGTTCCTGTGATGTCACTTGGGACCACGAAAACGCACGATTGAGCGGGAAAATCAAAATTTTAACCTAAATTGTTTAATTTCTCAGTGAATAAAGCACCGTTTGTATCCGGACAAGCGCTGGGGGCACTATAAAACACGAAATCTTTCGAATAAAACCAACTTGCATTTTCTCTTCATGGCTCCTTTAAGGTAATTATACTTGCTTTGAAGTCAATGCTCTAGCACGTAGCGCAGCGTACAGACAGCACTACACCCAAACAATCGTCCTGTGAGACGGAGCACCGTACTCGCAAAACAACGGTGGTCCGATTTCAAGAATACAAACAAAACGGCTTCTCTCCAATGCTGTGAACAGCTAATTAATTTGTGCTTTCTAGCTGAAACACAAATTCACTGAAAAAAAAAAAAAACAATGTGGAAACGTGAAAACGTGCGCACGAAATGCTCCACCTGGTTCTGGCTATGCTGGGAAGTCAATATCGCTTGACCCCTTCCTTCATACGCGTAGTCAACGGTTCAGTCCTTCAGTCTATTCCCAGCCCGGTGCGGTAGAATTACTGCCGTATGTTTTAGTTAATATAAAAGTTAAAAATTGCGTATTCTATATTTCATCCGGTGCCGCCAATCAGGAGCGCAACCGAAACACGAGCACGCTGGCGAGCGGCGGCCGACTCAGTATTTTTCTTTCTCCCCGACGGCGGCGCTGGGTGTCGCGGCTCAGTGTCGCCCTCTGTTCACTGCACGGCGCCTATAGGCCAAAAAGCCGATTAAATTCCAGTTTGCTACCCGTTCATCTTCCGTTTCTGTAGTATATTTTACGGCAGCAGTCTTAGTACTGTTGCATCATAGCCGCCATGGGAGCAGTCATTGCTGATTTAAACAAATCAGCCTGACCGCTTCTGCCCACTGATTACCCAAAGTCACTGTTAATTATTGATAGTCACTCTGGCTAATCAGTGAACGGAAGCGCTATAGCCGATTAAGTAAAATCAAGACAGAGTGATCACTTGGGGGTGCGGAACGACACCAGGGGTATCATACTACCGCATGGGAGCAGCCTGCCTGAATTTTCACCCAAACAGACAAACCGCTCCCTTTAATAGAGTATCCACACCCAGTATCAACTATTCACTATCAGTAAATTAACAGTGACTGCGTAATCAATGAGCGAAAGTGTTTTAGCCGATTGGGCCTATAATAAATTTTCTGCTTCTACTCACACAGATATATATATATATATATATATATATATATATATATATATATATATATATATATATATATATATATATATATATATATATATATATATATATATATATATATATATATATATATAAATATATATATATATATATATATATATATATATATATATATATATATATATATATATATATTTAATTAGACAATTACTTTTTCAATAATTAAAAACTGCCTAATTCAAATACTTAGTATATTGCAGGTTTTGTGCAGGTCTTGCAATATTGCATGCAATGCAAAAAAATATGACTGGATACTTTGAAACTAACTGCCAATGTTTCAGGCAGTCATAAGTCATTTGATGTTAAAGTAATTGAACCGGCTCCTAAGCTGGCCTACCTATGGATTCCCATTCTGTGCGTTGTATATCGTAATTGAAATCAAAGCGTGAAAAAGTAATTGAACCGGCTCCTAAGCTGGCCTACCTATGGATTCCCATTCTGTGCGTTGTATATCGTAATTGAAATCAAAGCGTGAAATGTGGTTTCCAAGCTTGTAATGTGCTGAAGCAGCCTTTTCGGTATACCAATATCAAGAACTATAATCGCGTTCAACTGTGCTGTTACCTCCTGTTCAGCGTGTGGATTACCAATAATGCGGGGGAACTTCAACGATAAATGGAACGCCCTTGCCGTCAACGAAAAGCGACACAAGCCGGCGCCGAAATCTCATGCACAGTACGGGCCATGCATTCTTAGCGGGTTGAGAGGATGATGGCGCAGCACGAACAATAAAGCACCAACGGCACGAGCAAAGCAACGGCCGGTCTACGTTCGCTTCAGGATCTGCGGCGGGAAACAGCGCTTGTTTAGGCACAAACAACTCCTGTAGCAGCACCGAGACGAAGGGGTGGCATTTGAGGGGCTGCACTCGCGCAGATGCAGGCTAGGACACGTCATTTCCAACAGATATCACCTGCGAAGCTCTCGCATATGCGACGTCAGGCACGTTGCGCTGATGTTTGCCTCGCAAGCAGCAGCGGCGTTTTCTATATCCTGGTGGTTCGGGGGGTCATTTCTTGTAGAAAAGAGGCCACGCATATCACGGGGTCTTTTAGTAGCATTCATATAACGGAAGTGTCGGCTCCCTGCCCTAAACAGTGACAGCCGGGATCATCACGAGTCACGCGGGGGCGCCCACACAAAGAAGGAATCTAAGGTAACGTCATGATAACAAGGCCTTGAAGAACGAACAGTTTAAGTGGTGCAGACGGAGATGCGTTAGCTGTTGATATTCCAGTCGACCAATCAGGTTGCAGATAATAAAAAAAGGTAGGCAGACAAAAGATGCATTCATCACGGCAGTCTTTCTTTAAGCCGTTTCTCAGTGTCAACCCGATAGTTCGTTGGGACGGCATGGTGCAGGCAGTGTGTGATAATTGGTCGCGGAATCGCCAATCCTTTACCGATGCCCTAGATTGCACTACCGACAAGTTTATCAGAAACGTGCTGCGCTCTAAGCGGCCTCTGTACGGCGCAACGTGGCGATACAAAAAATTGCATTCTTAGCTCTAACACCACGTCATAGAGTGTAAAAGACGAGTAGTTGCTACATCAGCTGGTGATGAAAGTAGACATGTCGATGCGCCAGGCGTCATTGCTGGGATTTGTCCTACATGTTATACGCAGCTGCAAAGTATTGTGTCATGTGTCCTGATATACTTCCGTGGGCGCAGTTCGCGTCTGCCATGACATGGTAAAAATGTCATGTCACAGAGTGACCACAACCGGCCGAAAGGCCTCTTGCGTTCGACAGAGGCCACTGCAAATCAACCGCTGTACAACCATGCATAAGCTCTGCTCCAACTTCTCGGCCGGCTGTCGCCTAGGTTCTTACCGGCTGAAGCAAGACCAGCGGTTTGAATCGCAGTGCCACTATGCGACATCATGCGAAAATACGATACAGAATAATAAAGCAATGGGTGTCTACCGTTCTACTTCCCTTTTTTGAGCTGCATGTTTGGCCGCATTCAAGACTGTTAATCGGCAGTATATCGGTATCGATTCTTGAAAAAATGTAAAGCCGTTACACTCAACTCCAAAGCTGTTGGAAGTGAGGCAGTGCAGGGATTCGCCACAATGGGCGGTGGCGCCATTATCCGCTCACTGCTACCACCCATCACGCCCTCCGCCTCCCTGTCCCACTCCTCTCCTGATGAATTTTACAAAGGTTAATCCAATGCAATTCAGATTTCCCCTCTTTGCAGTGCTCGGGCGTCGGGTGCCTGCGACAGCGCGAGCGATAGTTATCTTGTTCTTTTGCTTGTTTTCGTGTCGCACGCGCCGGCGCCTCAATGCGACGCTTGGAACACGTCGTTTTTGGCAGTCACTTTTTTCGCTTGCTATCGTAAAACCAATTCAAAGGGCATTGCTAACTGACTGTACGTGCGGGCTGCTGGGTGTATACAGAGATGTCGCATTAGATGTACCTGCAGTTTTCTTAGCGCCTAACAACGGAATGATATGGTTTAGTAACGTGATTGACCTTCCTAGTTGGTGTTTCATTATGTACAGTTCAGCGCAAGAATAGACAGGGAGAACATAAGAACAGGGACAACATAAAAAAATACAAATGAAAACAGAAAGAAAGCATAAGAAAACCTAACACAAACACAAACACAACATAAGAAAACATAACACAACAGGGACAACATAAGAAAAGACAACATGAGAGCGCTACTACAACTGAAGGGTATTTAAAAAACACGCTCCCTCAAAACAATCTGAGAACAGATAAACGTGAAAAATATAAAAGAAAACTATGATGCCAAATGAAATTATATAAAATTTGGCACAGCCAGACCTACCCGTCAGCAAAGCATGCGTCAGCAACCTGAAGAAATTAAATTTCGTTGGCTGAAAGGTGCAAAGACGGCACGCTATAATACAGGAGCCTTGTGCTGTCAGCATATTTACTGCTTCCATTATTTCCCCGGTGCGCTGGTCTCTAGACCTAAAAAGCACTTCACAGTTTTCCAATATTGAACCACGAGCCCCATCTTCACAATCTTTGCTGTGGCCAGCCAGTGTCCCTCATTTCCTCGACGTGTGCGTTATTTGCATGCAATCTCGCAATCGAACATTAAGACAGCGTACTATTTGGCCTATGTAAAACTTTTCATCTTTCAGAGGAAGACGATAAACAACACCTTCAACAAATTTAACATAGTTATTCAGATGCCGCATGTCGCACTGTTTGTTCTTTGAGTGTGGGCCGCTGCGCCGCGCCTAACCTTGGCAGCTTGTGAAGGGCAGAGAAAACGACGTCCACACCGCCCTACTTCCTATTTTCTTTAACTTGTGTGAAATCTTGTGGATATATGGTACAACTGCAACTCTGCCTGTGCGCCTGTTCCCCTTCTCCTGCTGCTGCGATTCACGATCGTATTCCTCTTTTTCCCCAATTGTTTCCACTACTGACGTAGTTACTTCGGTTGGATACCCAGGCAACCGGAGCCGCTGAATTTGCTGGTGAACGCAATCGTTCGTTGAATGAACAAACGATTTTGTAAGAGAGTTCTACAAGCAATCCTGGTTAAGGGCTCTCTTGTCCACCTTTGGGGTGTGCCGAGAGCCACCTTTGTTGGCAGTATGAGCCACGCAGGAAAAAGCCGCTGCTGCCATTCACCGATCGGCACATTTCAAGGTGGTCAAGAGCTGGCCACCGTGACAATCGGCGTGTCCACACTGCCCCGAGCTTGTCGGGCCTGCGCTGCTGGGACAAGCTGCAGCTCTTCTTTGGCCACCTCATGTACTTGTACTGCGTGGCTCTGTGTTCGTCTACATCACCGTACAACCTACTCATACACTGAAAGTGAGCTTCACTCTCTTTTCAACATACGACTGGCTGGTTCCACCCGCCTTAACTCTACCGACTACTCGTTTAGAAAATCCACCCCCATTAAAACATTAATCTAAACCTACGAAGGATCATCAATCTATCGCCCAGTCCTATAGCAACTTCCAAAATTTTTGTACCACCCGAGGGCCACTTTTTTATGCAGCGAGGCATCGAGAGCCCCTCAATGGGTCAGGATAAAGAAATCTGGCGACGGCATCATCAACGTAGCGGCTGAGATTCGACATCGGTAAAGCAATGGGATTCCTCAGAAGAAGGCGGAGGCCCAAATTGTTTCAGTGGTATGAGAACATGGTGATTCTGGTATAGTTTCTACGATCTGTATATAATCTACAGGATCTGTAGGTATACAGGCGAGAGAAATATGTAGATGCGGCTCTAAGTTCTGCTAAGAATAAACATATTCTAGAAGAATGTTCCTAAGAAAGAAATATAGGTAATCGATTTAGTTACTTTTTGAGGAAGTCCTACTTCAAACTAAAGGTGCTACAGCAATTTAATTTGGATGTGTTGTTTTTCGCATAGATATGTATTCACGCAAAGCTTGAGCCTGCTGCTCGGGCATTCTCTGACACTTATGTGTTAAAACGTTGGCATATTATGAGCATCATCCCTAGTGCGCCAAAGCATGTGACCTTTATGATTGAACGGAATGGATAACTAGGAGAGGAGCGATCGGGCTGTACGTAAGCAAGACGTCTGACACCTGTTTTTAAGAAGCAGCCAACGTAATCTAAACAAAAAAAAAAACATGTGACATCTTAAGAAAGGATTCGGGTGTGCCCACTGATCTCCACTTAGTTGCTGGATGGCGCTTCGCCGCTGTCGCGGCCGGGCGCGCGCACGGCCACCGGAAGTTCAACGGCTCGTCCCGGAAGTCAGGCGTCTGCTACGCTTTTCAACCGCTGATAAGCGTCCCAATTGGCGCATTTTGGCATTTTGTTCTCACTTTACTGCATTTTGGCTATACACATCGCGTTCAGATCGCAACTTATGCTATACCGAAATATGCGACGTTAATATGAAGCAGAATTTAATTGCAAAGGAGAACGAAAATGTCACTGGGGTCGTGGTTTGAGAGGAGACGACGCAACTCCAACGGGATTTATGCTAGAAATTTATACTAGGGATTTATGCTGGAAAGAAAACAACGTGGGCACGGCGTCAGGCTGTAGCCGAGTTCGTGCGCCCGTTCTGTCAAAACAGTTGTCAGTAAAGTGGTCACTGCAGAGCCTGCTGCCTGGAGATGGAGCCCATTTGTCCCTTCCTAATACCCTGGTTACACGGGCACAGTTAACCACGCTTAAGCGAACCGCGGTTAGACAAAACCGCAGTTTGCTGCGTTACACGACAGACGAAACTGCGGTTACGTCGCTAACAATGGTTAACACAAACTGCAGCTTGGCCCCCTCAATTCGGTCACGCTAACCGCAGTTTCCGCCGCCGCATTGCTCAAAATCGCACAAGTCAGTTCGGACGCAAGTAACGGCGCATCAGCGGAGGCGAAAAAAAAAAAATCACCTGGCGTTCGGAAGACACGAAGGTTCTCAAATAGCGGGCGCCCCAAAGCTGTCCCCAAGACGCGCTTGCGTTCTTTGCATCGCTCTCGCAATCAGCGCGACTGCCCGTCAGCAGCGGCTCGTTCCCCGATCCGCCCGATCAACTACGACAAAAGCCGTGCTAAATTTGTAAATTCCGCGCGCCGTCTGCCAAAAATGGATATAGCAGGCAATCTGTTTTCAGCACTTGGAAACGATCGGCGCGCGCGTCGGCCGTGCCTGCAAACACGCCGGCGCGCCTGCCCGCACCTGCTTCCGGCCCGAACCGGCCCAGACCACGGCAGCAACAGCTTATCGCATCGCCGCTCTTCGAAATCAATCTGATCGCGGAAAAGAACTTCCGCATGCGAGAAAATGGATGTTAGTGCGGTGAAAAATTGTGCTATGAATTGTGATTCGCAGTTGTAGAGAAAGCGGTGGTCATGCACATATCTGCCGCGATGCTAAGCTGAAAGTTCCCAACACCGAACAGACCTAAGCAAACCAAGCCGGTTGCGAGCTGTAGGGGAAGCCCCTCTTCTCGCCGCGCACGAGTGCGTTGCGTTTGTGTCAGAAGCGAATGCTTTAACAATATTTCTTTTTGTCTACACTGCTTCTCTTTTGTTTTTTATCGTGAAGGTAAAAGTGTGGTAATTTATTTTTGTTGCGATCATAATCAAGTGACTGCGGTCACCAAACTTGCGATTTCGCGTGTAACATCCAAAACCGCAGTTTGCAATATCCGCGGTTAAAGTTTAGTAACCACGGTTAAACTTAACTTCGGTTACTTTCGCCGTGTAACTAGGGTATAAGTTTGCCACCCAACGCCGGTATAAATCCGGCTTAGAGCGAGGGAATCTGCCTAACAAGAACCACAGCTTAAAAACGACACTGATTTGACATTTGCGTTTTGCTGCGTATCACGCACGTCGTACATAATATTGTAATACTTCCAAAGGAACGTCTTCCCAGGCGACTACTCTGGTCTGCTTGTGCAGTTGACGGCGCAACAAGCAGGCATTTTTGGCAGAATGCGTGCGAAACCAGCCCATGCGTAGCATGCGCTATGCTGGAACGGCCCGACTTCCGGGACGAGCGCTCGAACTTCCGGCGGCCGTGCGCCGGAGAGCTCGAAGCGCCATCCAGCAACTCTGGTGGAGATCAGTGGGTGTGCCCATAGATATGGACGTTTCTCCTAGATTTCGGGCCATTAACATAATCGGCACATAGAAAATGGTGCGATGTTCCTCAGCTTACCATTATTTTTTGTGTCCATTTTCCACCGGCTCACCATTCCTTCCATAGGCGTACACGGAACCACATGACTGGCGCGGGGAGCCGCCTCTAGTCGTCTGAAAGCGCGGAGCACCCTTCGCACAGGCTCACGTCGTAACGAAGCCTAATACCCGTGTGAGTGGGACAGATCCTCAGCCAGCAGTGTAATCTGCTACCCCAGCAAGAGAACGGAACTCCGAACATTGCTTCCCACCCTCGGCGCCTAGGCACAAGGCTAACAAGAATTCTTTGGTCACTCCGTTGCCATGACCCTAAACGAGTGCTTCCACTGTAATCACATTTCATACTATATAAAGGGGTTTAGCAGACACGCTGCAGCTATTATAGGTACACTATACTAACACTCAAATCCTTGACATTTATTTTAAAATGCATGGAATTCGTAATCAAGGTAGAGTATTTGTCAAACGCTTGTAGGCCACGACCGTGGCGGGAGCAGGCGCGCGTTGGAGCAGGCAGGCGCACTTCAGCTGCCGCTGCCACCCGTTACGCGGCTAAACAGAGCAAGGGGGAAGCGCTCTCCGCTCTTGCCTTTGACGTGGGACTGGCGCGAAAGGTGCGGCGAACTGCTGCATGCTGCTGCTGTGAAATACGGGCCAAGCGATACGCTTATCGCGCCAGCCGCACTGCGAAAGGAACCGCGAAGGTGGCTCTCTCTCTTTTTAGCCGCGCAACCTGCCGGCGGTGGCAACTGCAGCGCTGTGGTTGTTCCGTGTGCCTGTTCCGAACATGGTCGCCGTGGCCTACAAAATTTTGACAAGGACTGTACGCGTTTGTTTGGAGATAAGCAAGTCATGGTCATTGAGAAGGATGTGGCAACACATAATAGAAATCATTATGTCCACCACTTGAAGCGTGTGGTTCACGGTGGAAGTCAAAAAGCTACCGCAAGAAATTGCACTCCCTCTTTCCTGGTCAACCCTTGAGTGGGTATATGTGGCACCAAGGAGAAAGGAGGAGGAGGAGGAATTGTTGTTGTTGTTGTAATCCTTTATTTCAAAGGGCAGGCCATGCGGCCATAATAAGGGAGGACGGGGAAGAGGCAGGGAGGAGTAGCCGAGTAGCACAAATGGTGGGTCCTTGAACGCCTTAGAAGAGATCACTGCCGTCAGCAGAGCCAGGCTAGGGTTACTGGGATCATGTGAGTGCAGTCAAGTCAACTTTTACGACCGGGGTAGGCGAAGCGCGTGCAAACCCTCACGACTCGCTATCTAACCAACGGCAAACGTCACCGAGACCTGATTCGGATTCGTCGTCAGTACCAAATCATCGGGAATACCAGCGCTCCCTTTCCAACCAGCATTGGCATAGTCTCTGTGCTAAGCTCGGTAAAGAGGAATAAATGCTTATTTCACGAGCGCTGGTGCTGCTGCTAGGGCACCCATCCGGTGGGGGCGTCCCTATTTTGGGATGCCCTGGCTTTGGCGGGCAGAACAGGCCCTCTTTACCAGCATGCGCTGGGTCCCAGAGTCCGCACTTATCAGGCAGTTGTTCCCGTGCTACCAACCCGTTGTGTACGTAGAGAGGTGACAAAGTACTCAGCTCCTGTTCTGGATGTCCGTGTTTAATTTTCATACGAATTCAAATGTGTTTTAATCACACAGCGTGACAGCAACAGTAGTGTTTTGTGCAGGACAACTACAATAAGAATGGTTTTTCGCGCGAAGGGCCGCTTGAGGCTTTCGCCTTGACGGGCACATGGTCACAGAATTGAACAAATGCGCGCAGCCTGGGATATATGTAAAATGTAAACTACCGATTAACAGCTGAAGTAGCAACCCTGTACAGAGGCTCGAACTGAATCGGCCCAAAGAAACCTATGAAAAGAACCAGGAGGAACTACTCGATCAACAACCCGGCAGTAGCTTCAGCTTGGCTGCATGGCTGCATACGTTGAAGAAGAAAAAGGAGGCCTATCTAAGCAGGCGCTCAACGGCTGATCGGGAACACACCGGAAAAACTAGAGGGAGAGATCGCCAGCGGCTCGTTTCTCAGCAACTGAGATCAGAAGCACGGGCTCCTGCGCTGATTAAGAATATTCGTACTGCCGTCACTGCATTGATTTACGATTGCTTCACGGGTAAGAACTCCGCTCTGGTTCCGCTTTCATTATGGTTAGCTTCGTTTGTTATTTTAGCCTTGGGCTTTACGTCGGTGCAGTAGGGGTTGGACATGGCACCATTTGAAAACCGGGGTTCTGTCCTTCATATGTGGCAGCCGCATGAGATGTATGCGTCGTTTCTACACGTTGCCGAGGCTTTTTGCTTAAAAATTTCCTTGCTTTGGGTCTAACAATGCCGCAGTTCAGCTTTGGTGCCATGCCTCTGCTACGCCGCGGCTGCCCACGCTACTAGTTTGAGAAGTCCTCACAAGAAATTTTTTGTTACGTTTTTCTCGCTCCTATGTGGGCCTACGAGTGCACTAATCATAAAATTGCACATTAGATGATCGATCGCAGCGTAAATGATTACTGGCAGCTTCATTCATGTCAGTTTCGGTTTCGGTAAAGGGAACATTGCGTCGGACGCCATGACAGAAGCGCGCTTTCATTTTGTCGTTGACCAACGGCCAGTTTGGACGCCCAGCGCGCGCGCCAGACCCGTCGTGGTCACACGATCCCGGGGAACCCGACCTCAGTACAAAAAACTGTGACGTAGTAGACAAGTTAGAGCAGCCGGCACCTACAGCAGCAAGCTGCCTTGGTTACGTTACGGGAGCCCTGACGTCGGCAGTTTGGCGCGACGCGCACATTGGGTCATGCTGATGCCGATGGGGAAAGGGTATTCGTTCTGAGCTTTCTCACGCGCAAATATGAAAAATTGATTTAAAATATGTTCTGCTCAATGGTTATGGTTTAAACGGCCTGGGGGAATCTTCATTTACCAAGGAGATTGTTTATATAGTTATCTGAGCTGTGAAATATTGTGTTAATATTTCTTTAACGGCAACAATTTGCTCACGCGCTCTCTTTTTCACCTGCGCTTACCGCTGTGAGAATTATTAGCTGTGTATTTACCTACTCGTTCTCTATCTTTTTCCCTCTGTCGCTCCCCCAGCGTGCCACCCATGCCTAAGGCGAAAAGGAACTCGAGGGACGCTGTGGTGAAACTTCTGAAGGAGCGAGCAGAGTGTCACCAGGGCATCTCGCTCCTGAAAATCGCTGGTTACCTATCCAAGATGCTGTTTTACCCGAGGACTAAGTACGGCCGCCCCGTCAAGTCCGTCATGGTTTTCTTGCACAAGCTCCGCACTGTGGTTGCCATCCGCAACGAGAAAAATGTGTACGGGCGGACCAGGAGCCGCCAGCCGAGTTCTCTCGATGTCACTGTGGACAGCTTCCCAGCTTTAATGTCAGAGCGCGGTACAGACGACGAGGACGTCAGGTGCCCCACTGATGTCAGAGGCCCTGCATATGACCTATTCAGCTCTACGGGTTGATCTCCATTTAGTACTGTGCCCAGTAAGGGAAATGGAGCAAACACCACGTTCTCAGTGGCCATTCTTCTCGCCGTTTCTTCAGCGGTAACGAGCCCTCCAACCCACTTTTGGATGAAAGAACAAATACCGTGTACTCAGAATCTATGCCGTGGCTACCTAAATTTTGTAATCATAATTTGTTAACGGCAGCCGAACTGACCGTATATTCTTAATAGATGTAAACATGAAATAATTACCTTCACGAGTTGAGAGCCGACTCAGGAATTTTATAACTGTCTTTCAAGGAAAGTCTGTTAAGAATGATCTTCCCTTGTTATGCATTGATTTTTGGTGGATGTTTGAGCGTTAATTTCGCTTCGTGCAATGTTAGAGTTTGTGTAGCTTTTTGGGGGAATATAATGCGAATTCTTTCTTGTTGTAATTGTTTCTACACATTAAACCTTCCCTTTTATTTCAGTTGTATGTGTGTTTGTTTTTCATTTGTATAACTAAAAAGTTTACATTTTTTTTCTTTTCCATGTGTTTAGATATACTGTGAACGTGTCTTTACGAATTCACTGCCTTCTGATGGTTGAAAAGGCCTTTTCAACCTGCTTCAAGGCAACTACAAGCCTGTGATTTCCACCAGAATTTGTGTATATTTTTTTTAAATAGAATTTAAATTTATTAGAATCATCAAATGCGCTTGGAACATTTCAACCCAATTTTTCAGCCTCTCTAATACACTGTACATTTTTTAAGTGACCCTGAGGGATGTGAAAGACATAAGAGAAAACGAGGAGAAATAAATGGTGCTTGCGGCTAACGTGTTTTCGATGCATGCCAAGCCGCTGCCTTGCGAGTGTTACTATTTTTCTGAGGGTGATACCTTGGGCATTTTCCTGCTCATGTTATTCCCCCTAATTGTTCCTATTGTTAATAGAAAGCAGCTTCTGCATTTGTTTTTGTTATCTGGGTTCGAGAATTTCTTCCAATTGGCAAATTAAACTCACATTCTTCGGGCACAATTTCTGCATATCTCTTGAACCCCAAAAAAGTTCCGCGACGAATGTAACATTTTCTAGTGACTACCTTCCAAGCCATTTCATCAGCCGGATTCCAGGCTGTGCTCCGTACTTCGCTCTGAAACCCTCCGAAGAAATGCCTACCAATCCGCACTAGCATTGAAACTCAAAAAGGACTAAAACTACCACAACTTGGCTTCACAATACGTGTGGAGGGATCCAACAATCTCATGGAATTTCACAACTTATACCCCTTCAACTCATCACCACGGGAAGAGCCAACCTCAGCGGGCTAGGTAATTCGACCCCGCAAGCAAGTCGTTGCCGACCTCCACCACCTGCTGTGGCCCTGCCTCGCCTTGCGTTCAACGAGGATGCGACGTCTTGCGGCGACGGCCCTCCTCGTAGACGAGTTAACTGCATGTATCGCATGGATACATGGGCGTCATCATCGTTCCCTTCTAGAATTCATCCGCGAAGCGATAATTTTTTGTTCATTTAATCAACTTTCGTCATCATTAACTCATAGCCTCATAGATGTCCTGTGGCAAAATAAACGCTCTAAAAACAGCAAGACGAGAAGACACGCATCCCCATGAACTTTCGATAATATAGTAAAGTGGCACCAATTCCACGTAACTTGCAACCAACCTATAACAAGGAACGACGAGCCGCAAGGGCATGAGCAATCCATGCAGAGTATGATCACCTCTGATCACCACAGAATCTATGGATCACGGCATCAGTTCAATCTCTTCCAAGTCTTCGGCCACCATGGCCTATGAGTACGCTAATGACATCACAAAGCACTCTAAAAAACTCGTTGTGCCTCCCATACGACGTCGAGTACCTTAAATATCTGTAGTTGTCGTGGCAAACAGTGCAACTCCAAGTGCCACAAAGCGAGGCCTTACTGGGATCCTAAATTCACTGGATTAAAAAATTATTACTCGCTTCAATCTACTGTTGCTGAATGAAAGCCTGGAAGACAAGCCACCGGACAAGGTGCCGCAGCTGTGACCAAATTACAGGCTCTACCTCGTGGCTATAGACACAAGGAATGCCGATGCTACTTAACGCCTCCTGCAATAACAGCGATTGGGGACATTCCCGTGCGCGCCTATCAACCTCGCCCAGCAAGCTGTGCTGTTGGAGTAATCAAGGGAGTGCCTCAGGTCATCTCTGACATTGAAATACTCATGTGCGTGTGGCTGAGAACACCATCACGCTTGGCGCGGTGCATAGGAACGTCAGAGGTTATACAGATTGTTTTCGCCACTGACATGTGACCTGAATATGTCATCCTGGGATACACTCGACTCCAGGCGCACGACAGCGAAGAAAACCCAGTGCAGTGTACGCGATGTCAGCGTTTCGGTCATAGCGCGGGAATGTATAAACGCAAGTTGGGCTGCCACCGCTGAGGAGACGACCATGAGCTGAAGGCGTGTACTTCATCTGAGAAGCCCTGTCCTAACTGTGGCAGGACTCATGAGGCTGATGTCAACTTTTCTCCTTGTTTCGACAAGAGAGAAGCAACTGCAAGTACAAGAGCCAAAACAAAGTGGATTAGAAGGCGACCAAGGCGGCGGTATCAACCAAGAAACACCCCACGAGTTGCGACTCCAAAAGAACAACAAAAGAGAGGAAAAGTGAGAACCGAAATTTTGACTTCTTTATGTTCTCGTCGCTACAACACCAGACGCTTGATCAAGTTCTCCTCAAGCTCCGACCACTCCCACCGCTCCTGCTGCCACATGGCAGCGCACCTGGACACGTGCCAGCCAAGACGGCATGAGTCGGGTGAGCGTGCGACCACATGCGGTGTGCTGACCATCCTTTCCTACTAGCGGCCAACTTGGAATGCCAAAGCAAGCCGGCTTTTCCGCCATGGGAAGTCACACCATGGGATGTATGCCTCACCATACCAGGTATAGGCAAGAAATAATCTTTTCCTGAGCCAGCCTTGCGATACTTCACGCTGGAGCACATCAGCTCATGTTATCTTGGCCACGTTCAGGTATATGCAGACGTGTTCTTGAAGTCTTGCTCGACAGCTCTTGGAGTGAGGACTCTGCCGGTGGGACTAACTGTCAAAGAGAAACTCAGTCACAAGGCGTCGTCCACCATCACTGAGTTAACTGCTATCAGGGCGGCACTCCTTCACATTACCAGTAGTCCCGTTCGGCAATGGGTGATCTTCACCGAATCGCGACCTGCCCTGCAAGCTCTGATGAAGCCATCGCACCGCTGCAGCCAACGTGTGCGTGATGTACACGCGTTGCATGCACTTGGACTACCTCGATTCAATGGCTGCCAGGTTATTCCGTCATGCAGGGGAACGTCGTCCCTGACGCAGCAGCGAAAGAGGCGCACAATCTGCTTGTTTCTATTGCAATCCCGTATTCTAGTGAAGACGAAGTATGGCGGTGAATGCACTGGGAAGGAAACTGCAGTTGTCAGCTCGGCAGAACCCTCTTGGGATACACTTGCCTCGGCATGTGATTGACCTTCAGTGCATTTTCGAGTTTCCGCGAGGCCTACAAAAGCAAACTGAGGGTGTCCTTCACAGACGACGCCTGAACGTTGCTTTCGCTGGCAGTTTTCTTTTTAAGATAGGCTGGCTGGACTCGCCATTGTGCTCTGTGTGCTCTGTGAGAGAATATATACGGCATGTTTTGTGTTACTGCCTGCAGCATACAACTGAACGCGAAAAAGCGAAAAGAGCTCTTGTGCGACTATTACGCGTAAAATCTATAGAATTGCATCACTTTCTTGGTCCGTGATTAAATCACGCTGACGCGACCCTAGGGACAACAGCTCTCTTAGCTTTTTTGTCTGACTCAGGATTATTTGAGCTCTTTAACTCTTGGATCTTCAGCGTTTTTCTCTTAGTGCTGTAAATTTTTTCTAATGCTATCCACCATTGCAAGTTATTGAACCTGGAACAGTGTTTTTTTTTCTCGATTATTCCATCCTTTCCTTCGTGTCCCTGTTCTTCCCCAACAGGGCATTCATGCCACCTTTGATAATAAAGGTATCCCTACTCCTGCTCCTACGTTCCTATATGATTTCATTTTCTTCTACACATTATTCATTGTTGCTGCGTACTTCTTTTCTTTTCTTTCCACTTTTCTTTTTTCGCATCCCTATGTTCACCCCCATCTAAAGTAGCAAGCCCTGCCGTTTGCGGGGCTAACCTCTAAGTATTCATTGGAGCTCTCTCTCTCTCTCTCTCTCTCTCTCTCTCTCTCTCTCTCTCTCTTTCACTCGCTATGCAGACGCATATTCCTACCCTCAGAACATCAACAGAAACAGCCCAAGAGGTTGTTATCGCCGTAGTCACCACCACTTTCGAAGAGTATACGGTAACACTGACCGACTCCCAAGCTGCATGCCACCATTTCCTTATCGCAAAAATATCGCTAGCAGAATTGGTTATTCTGAAACAAATTAAACAACTTTCAGATTTGCCACATGTCTGGTCACCTCGCATTGAATTTGTCAAAGGAAATGAGTTGGCACACTCCGCTACCCGCACCCATACACCTTGCACCGTTCCCCAAGAGGTGGATAACCTACACGATGGCGATATCCTCAAGCCTACCAACCCTGCAAAAATACAACGACATACTCGCGCACTACCGGCACGGGCGTCAACAACAACCAGCACCTATGCAGAACCGGAGCTTTAATATTCTGATCACTACGAACGAACTGTGACCCCCGAAATGCCTACTCTATACAATGTACTCGACGTTTTCTCCGCCTCTTGCAAATACTACCGCCATTCTGGCACCCTATACCACCTGGTATGGGGGTGTCAACAAACCTCGTCCCTGACTCCTAATCCCAAACCTACATACGAGCAGTGGGTGGCACGGCTGACCAGCTCCGACCTCTCCTCCCAGCATAGCCTGGTGGAAAGGGGCCCGGGTGGCCACCGCCGGCCAGGGTATCCCAGACCAGAGAAAACCCCACCAGGCGTGTGCCGAGATATCTGCCCCTAAGGATCTCTCTTACAACGTGTACTGCTCTCTCTCCTCCTGACTACCTGTATATATGTACTTCCGTTGATGAATCCGAAAAAATAATTCAATTAAGAGGTTTTCTGCATTTTCTTTCAAATTCCACTATCATCTGTGCACTTTGTGCGAATTCCTGGACATGCCGGTATCGTGATAATGAGACTGTGAATTGTTTAGGTGGCTTCTTTTGTGGCGTGCCTGCGGTGTACAGGGACCCCAATGTAAGTCGTGGCGCACTTTCGACAATACGTCCTGCTCATCAGCCGATGCAACTAGAAAGTTGGCCGTGTGGCATACGACAAATGCGTTTACATGTGTAGACAAACAAATTGGCTTTTGAGTATGAGTCTAGGAGTCGTCGGTTGATTAAACGGTCCATGCCACAAGCGCTGCCGGGAGGGAGGGCAGGCAGTGCGGAGGCCGGTTGCGCGAAGGTGCCGCAGTGGGACTCGATGCAGTACCGCGAAGGTCCGCAGCGGTTGTGTTGTGTGTGTGCGCGGTGCGTGTCTGTGTGTGTCTGTGTCTCTGTCTCTCTCTCGCTCTCTGCGTATCTGTGTGTGCGTGCGTGCGGGCGTGGGTGTGTGTGTGTGTGCGTATCCGTGTGCGTGTGTGTGTTATGAAGGAATGGGTAGGATCGCGCGGAGAGCCATGAGCCGGGCTGATGTTTGTAAAGAATCACACGTATTCTATTCAAAAGACAATCCAATGGTCGTGAACGGAAAAGAAGGGAAAGACTTTACAAGGCTCCTTGACGAGTAGGCAGGTACTTTCATATTTCAGTCCGTTGGGTTTTGCACGTTGAGCGGAGATGCCATGCTGGTGGATTCGGCGACTTGATGTCAAGTGAGTCTGTTGGCAGATCTGGCGAGCTGTGTGCGCCGAGGACCTCCAAACCAGCGATATAGTCCCACGGCGAAGAACGTGGCGATGCCGATGACTAGCGGCGGTTGGAGAGAGCGTAGGCCCGAAACGAGACCTCGCTGCCCGCGCTCCACGTCACCGGCACACCGTTCATTCGGGGGCCAGACACCGGCTTCTCCCGGCAGTGTCCTGGGCTGCCGTCGGGCCTACACCGCGACGGGCGGTTACTTGGACGGCAGCACCGGCGACGGACCTCGGGCCTACACTGCGACAGCACCATCTCACTGCCGTCTTGGCAGAAGACTTCGGAACCGCTTTCTTCTCCTTCTGCTTTCCTGCTGCGCCTTTCTCTTCGGCAAGCGGTACACAGATGGTTCGGCGGATTGGCCACTGCACTGCACTGGCCCTTTTCTACCGTGTGTGTGTATGCGTGTGCGGGTGTGTGTGTGGGTGTGCGAGCGTGTGTGTGCGTGTGTGTGTGCGTGTGTGCTTGTGCGCGTGTGTGCGTATCGGTCCTCGCGTGCCTGCGTGCATGCGTGTGTGCGCGTGCGTGGGTGTGCATGTGTGTGTATGTGCGTGTTTGCGTGCGCGTGCGTGCGTGAGTGAGTGAGTGTGCGTGTGCGTGTGCGTGCTTGTGCGCGTTGACGCGGCACGCGGAATTTGACAGCACTGCGGGGCGGCGCTGCGCCATGAAATTTTCCTCCATAGCCCTGGAGACGGAAGAGGAAATCCACTTGCGGCGCTCATGTAGTTTCGAGAACACGCTGCGGCCAGAACCATAGCGAGGGGCAGTTCACGGAGGCGGCATATGGATCATCGCTTCTCCGCCTTTCAGAGTGCTTTTGTTTGTGCGTTTGAACTTTGGTGCCATGCGCAACACGCGGAGCACTTGTTGACCGTTGCAAGTTGTGGTTATAAATAGGCGCTTTCTGAGAGAGTAGTGCGGCGCGTTCCGGCCCCTGTTGTCGAACTTTACTCTGCCCGTTTGAAGTGTTTTAATCACGGCAGTGTGCTCCTGCTTCTATCGTCATGGTTCTCTACTGGCCATTTATTAAACAAGTTAAGTTTCCCTTTCGTTAAGTTAAGTTTCGTTAGGACCGGAGGAAACTCTCAGGAAAGCCGCTCGCACAACCCCTCCCACGAGTTGATGGATGTCGGCCCTTGGACGGCTTTGCCAAAGTAGCAGGGCGCTGCCTTTGTTTGTAACGCCCGGATTACCCTGTTTACCCCGTCAATTCGCTGCGGTTACCGACGTCACACTATGTTTGTGCCACCGAGTGGCCAAAAAAAGAAGGGCGGGATGGTAGGTGTGTGTGGTTTTATGTACGGGGTGGGGATGGGGGGGTGGGGTTCGTATTTGTGGCGCCCAGTGTAAGGCCATAAATTTGGGCGATCATGTGGTGTGATCCCAGCCTTAGCAGCTGCTGTACTTCCGCTAGAAAGCATTGGTAGGAAATGGCAGGATGAGCTAATTTTAAGGTCATGCCGTCCTGTAGTAACGTATGCTGGGTACAGCTCAAAGGCCGAGGCACCAGGGAAAAATTGGAGTTCAATAGGGGGTGGGTGCTTACGCGGGCGCTTATACTTTTTGTGGTATTTAAAGATACGCAATGATAGGGACTCGTAATTATTTACTTGTGTTATTGTGGTTGTACATGGCAGTGAGCTTATGTTATCTAATTAGCCTGCTTTGGTTGCAGTATACTCTGCGCCTAGTTCAGCCATCGGCCAACAAGAGCTCAAGATCGAGCGTACTTCTATGGGCAGCGACCTTCCAGCGTGATCACGGGGAATTTCCGAAATGTTCGGTGATTTATTCTCCCCATGTGATCTTGGAATTGAGAACTACCAGTATGTAAAATATGACTTAAGTGCATGGGTTACATTAGGTTCCTGGGAGGTATGAAGTGTGGGTACTCCGGAGAAGCGTCAAGCATTGCGGAAAAGCTCCAGTCTTCCCCGGGGAAGACGAAGTGTTTCTCAATCGGTGGGTGCTTCACCTCGATGTTCTTCCTTTCCGGGGTCTGAATCAGTCAGATTTTCTTGTGCTAACGCGGGTTTCTGGCGCGTTGAATAAGTAATGGATAATGTGGGGCTAACGCAAAGCGTTGTGCGTGTTCTGGGTGGTGTTACGAATCGTCCGTTTGTGCATGCATGTGCGTGTGCGTGCGTGCGTGTGGGCGTGCGTGTGGCGTGCATATGGGTGTATGTTTGTTGACGTGATGTGAGATATTTACAGTGCACACAACGGCGCTTAGCCATGTTATTTTCCCGTGTAGCTCTGGAGATGAAAGAGGAAAATCACTGGCGGCGCTCTTGCGACATCGAGAAATGGCTGCGGCCAGAACCATCCAGAGTGGCCGTTCGCAGTGGCGGCATCTGACTCATCGGCTTTCCAGGTCTGCAAGAATGCTTTTGTTTGTGTGTTTGAACGTTGGTGCTGTGCACAAACGCGGAGAACTTGACGACCATTGGGAGTTCTGGTTACGAATAGTCGCCTTCTGCTAGGGTCACGGAGCACGTTCCGGGCTAAGTTGCAGAACGTCACTCTGCCAGTTAGGGTTGTCCGGTTGTAACCACGGCAGTGTGCTACTGCCTCTATTGTAGCTGTCCTCTAATCGCTATTCATTAAACAAGTTATGTTTGGCTCTGGGCCTTTCGTCATTAGGAACGGAGGCACCTCCTCTGAACGCCACTCCTCCACCACGCTACCACGACTTGACGGATGGCGGCTCTTGGACGTCTTCGCCAATGTAACAGTGCGTTGCCTGTGCTCGCAAAGCTTGTATTACCCCGTTTAACCCATCGATTCGCGGCGGTTACTGACGCGACATTACGTCTGTAACTCTGCGTGCCCTCGAAAGCTGAGACTGAGCGCTACGCACGGAGACGTGTTGTGTTCAGGGAGGTGTTCATACTTGTGGCGCCCTTTGTAAAGGACCCAGTATTGGCGAACATGTAGCGTGATCCCAGCGTCTGCAGCTCTGGTACTTCCGCTAGAAAGCACTTATACGAAATTACGGGGCGAGCCAAATTTATGGCCATGCAGTCCTGTACTGGCTTTTGCAAGAGAGATCTCGAAAGGTCGAGGCCCCTCTGGAGAAATAACGTTCGAGAGGGGTTGGGTGCTGACGAGGGTGCCGTAATTTACGTGGTCTTCAAGGGTTCACAAGTTTGGCGACTAATTATTTATATCCGTTATTGGGGTATTATATTGCGGTGAGGTGGTCCTGTCTAAAGAACATGCTTCGGTTGCATTCGGTTCTGAGCTCGAAATTTCCAAATTCCAATCTTCGTGAGCGCTTCTAGCTAGCTACTGATAAAAAAGGAAGTTGGCGAGACGAAGGAAACGGAGCTGTTCTTTCGCAAACGTATTCTAAAAACTCTGCAAGTACTCTATAGGCCAAATAGTCGATTAAATTCCAGTTTGCTATACGTTTGTGTTCCGTTTCTGCAGTATATTTTGCGGCAGCGGTCTTAGTAGAGTTCCATCACAGCCGCCACTGGATCAGTCGTAGTTGATTTAAAAAATTCCGCCTAACCGCGTCTGCTCACTGATTACCCAGAGTCCCTGTTAATTATTGATGGTCACTTTGGCTAATCAGTGACCGGAAGCGGTCATGCCGATTGGGTAAGATCAGGACAGAGTGATCCCTTGCGGGTGCGGAAGGACACCAGGGAGTATTATTCTCCTTAATGGGAGCAGCCCGCCTGAATTTTCAACCAAACGGCTAAACTGATTGCGTTATTGAGTGTCCACACGCACTACCAATAATTAACTATCAATCAATTAGCAGTGACTGCCTGATAAGCGAGCGAAAGTGTTTCCGGCGGTTGGGCCAAAATGGATTTTCACTTCCATATATATAATAATGTATATATATATATACATATAGACAGTCCACTTTAAAAATTCAAAATTATCTAACTAAAATACTTGGGTAATTGTAAGTTACATAAAAGTCCTGCAATATTGCATGCATTATACAGAAATTTTACTCGATAATTAAAACTAACTTTCATTGTTTGAGGCTTTTAAATGTCATTTTGTGTTTAAGTCATTGAAGCGGCTTGTAAGAGCTGTTACCTCTGGATTTGAAATTAGGGTGTATTTTTGTTAATGCCTCTTATGTGTATGCAATGGCTGTAGAAGCCGTTTCATTATTACAATATCCACTACTATAAGCGCGTCCAGCCATGCTCTCACTTCTTGTTCAGCGTGTGCATTGACAATAAAGCGCGGTAACTTCAACGATAAATGGAACGCCCTCGCCGTCAACGAAAAGCGACACAAGCCGGCGCCGAAATGTTATGCACAGTACGGGCCATGCAATGCATTCGTCGCGGGTTGAGAGAATGATGGCACGGCACGAGCTATAAAGCACCAACGGCACGAACAAAGTAACGGCCGGTCTACGTTCGCTTCACTGTCTGCGACGGCAAACAGCGTCTGTATAGGCACAAACAACCTCTGTGGCAGCACCGAAACGAAGTAGTCACATTAGAGGGGCTACGCACACGCAGATGCAGGCTAGAACACGTTATTTGCAATAGATATCTCCTGCGAAGCTCTCGCATCGGCAACGTCAGTGACGTATAGGCACGTTGCGCTGATGTTTGCCTCCCAAGCAGCAGCGCCGTTTTCTATATCCTGGTGGTTTGGGAGGTCATTTCTTGTAGGAAAGAGGCCACGCATATCATGGGCTCGGTTCGTAGCACTCATATAACGTAGGTGTCGGTGCCCTGTCCTAAGCAGCAACAGCGGGATCATCACGAGTCACGCGGGGGCGCCCATACAAAGCAGGCATCTAAGGTAAAGTCATGATAATAAGGCCGAGAATAACGAATAGTTTAAGTGATGGAGATGGAAATACGTTAGCTGTTGATATTGTAGCCGACTAATCAGGTCGCAGATATTAAAATAAAGGCAGGGAGGACAAGATGCATTCATCACAGCAGTCTTTCTTTGCGCCGTTTGTCAGTGCAACGCCGCCTGTATAAACAGTGGCTAACGCGTGAGCGAAAAATGGCCAAACAGCCACTCTCCTGTTGCTCTCTCCTACCCTTCCCCGCTCCGTAGCCTTCCAGCGTGCTTTCGTGTCCGCCAGCCAGCGCCGCTTCTCGGAAACTATGCAAAATAGTGGAAAGTTTGTTTAGCGTTCCCGAGGCGGCGCTCCTACGCCTTCTTGTTTTTCACCATGCCTGTCTGTCTTGGTCTGTCACTGATAAAACTTCCTTTGTCACGAAGCAAAATCCCTTGCGCTGCCGCAGGCTGATGCCGGCTTTGCGCGCTTATCTACTCGGATCACAGGCCCTGAATGAGGGGGGCATCCCCCCTCTATCCCCTCCGCATTTAGGTATTGTTTTGACCCCCCTGTTCGCACTCCGCATCGGTACGCACTTCTAAAATTGAGGACTGTACTGTAGAAGCGCTTGGACAGCGTGGCGGGATCGCAGCTGCTTATCCTTTTGTTTCCTATAATTTTCTGAAGCTTTCAAGCACGTGATATTATTGGAAAGTAGAAGTGAGCGCCTGAACAAAAAAACGTGCACGCAATTTTTTCTTCTCTAAATACTCCAGAAAGAAAGATATCAGTAAAATAATGGCTGCCCCATCCGAAAATATCGTTTTTCTGTTAGCTATATGTCTACCCGACAATCAGAATGTTCTTAGACTATTTCAGTCCGCCTCCGTCTTTATCTTTGGAAAAATGCAGCAAGTATGAAGCGAGCGACACGTTGAACGAGATCCCCAGTGCGCCACAGAACTAGCACCCCGTCGCGGCTAAGATGTAAGCGAAACGGCCCTTGAAGCCCAACAGGCAAGCTGACAGACACACGTCGTAGAAGTGGGTGCAGCGTTCGCGACTCGCGAGCAGTGACGTAAGGCGAGATGTCCGCCGGCACGCGCCACATAGCGGATCAGTGCCTGAACTAAGCGTCCCTACCCTTCCCATTGAAAAGCGCGCGACGCGTCAGGCAATGTTAATACAGGCGGCGTTGGTCAGTGTCAACCACATAGATCGTTGGCACTGCATGCAGCAGGCAGTGGGTGATAACGGGTCGAGGAATCGCCAATCCTTTACCGATGCCCTAGCGTGCGCTACAGACAACTTTAATAGGAAAAGTGCTGCGCTCAAAGCGGCCTGTGTCCGGTGCAACGTGCCTATACAAAAAATTGCCTTCTCAGGTCTAACACCACGTCATAGACAGTAAAATGCAAGTAATTGGGCTACATCAGCTGCTGACGAAAGTAGACGTGTTGATTCGCCAAGCTGCATTGCTGCAATTTGTCCTACATGCTTTACGTAGCAGCAAAACATTGTGTTATGTGTCCTGATATTACTGCAAAGCAGTATATGTCAAACTCGCCAGGTATTATTCGGGTGTCATCGATTTACTCGACTCCGTCAGGGGCTCCTCCTCGTCACCACTGACACCTCTTTCACAACTATTTCGCCCTCCCCTTTCGCAAGTTGCGCAGTCGGCTGATAAAGGCAGTACTGCGGTTACCAGATGATTGCGAAAAATAAACAGAAGCACGGATGGCCGTAAAAGATGCACTGACGATTACTACACTCTTTATTATGAAATGTGTGCGCACCGAGAGCTGCAGTCTTCTCGGTCACGGCGCATTTCTGCTGCGTCTCAGGAAGTATTCACGTGAGCACTGAACGTACGGCGGCGTGCGCTACTCTGCTGCTACCTCGTAGTGCGCCACCGCCGGCGGCCAGCAGTTTGCAAATCGGGTTTGAACCTCCAGCGCAAATGTCACCTGGTTCGTATTAGCCCCGCTCAAGGCAACAGCGAGCATGTTGTTGCATATCGTGTTTGAACCTCCCCCCCAAGCTTAACGTGGTTTGGATTAGCGGAGAATAGAACAGCGTCTGGAGAAAGTTTCAGGGGCAGGGCGCTCCTTCGTAGCGAATCATGAGACATCTGTGAGGGAAAGGCAGTGAGAGAGAATGCGCCGTAGCCGCCCGTGGCGTGCTCCACTTCACCCTTCGCTAGAGGCTCGTCTCCGTTTTCTATATTTCGTCGCTGCTACGTTCGCTCACTAGGTTGCGCGGGCATAAAAAGTCGTTGCTCCCGCAAAGCCCAGGTAACGCCTCTCAAAAGGCTGCCCCCAAAGAACGATCGAAACCCGCCGTCGCCGTTTCTGCTCAAATTCACTTTGCCAAGTAGCTGCAAATCCCTCCCCGTAGAAGCGAAACTTCCACAGTTGGAACGCCGGCTTGGGCCCATATTTCTTTTTCAGCTTCGAAAGACTTCCAAGAGACATTTTCGCCGGGGTCTTTCACGCCTGAGTATGCGCCATCACCGGATTCCGGTTTGCGCGTGCACTGTTTGCGGGTACAAAAAGGGGGCGTGCACGCACAGCTATGCTTCATGCCGCTACCCGATGAAATGCCGGTTGTTTTGGTGGGTGGTTTAGATTTCGAAATCACATGGCTGAATGCGGTTAGTCGCTGTCCTCCTTAATCCAGTGGTTCGGGTGTGGGTTGATGTGTTACACAGACATCTTACACACACAGTAAGATGCGTACGAGGGGGAAGGAAAACGGGCAACCACATGTTTGTACATGAGATAGAGCTCAAGGGCTTCAAAAGTTTAAATCGCTATGGGACGGCTGCATGCCGTTCGTTCAGAGGAAGAGCGAGCATTAAAGCATTGGCCCGAACAGAAGCGCGAATGGGCGCAAAAACAACGGAAAGCTGCCGGCGCCGCCGTTACCGCCTCAAGTTCAGGTAATCCAGTAGCGGTGAATACCTCCCGGATGAACAACAACTTTCCCGCTTGGAACGCCGGCGTGAGCCAATATCACTTCTGCGGAGGGCTTTCAGGGGATATTTTCAACGGCGTCTGTCACTCTAAGCACGCGCACATTGCCGATTGCCGGATTATGCGTGCACAGGTTTGTAGTGGGGAATGGTGGGAGGGAGGAGGAAGGCGTGTACGTGCAGCTATAGGTTTCATACCTGCACTGATGGATAGTATGTCCGTTGTGCTGGTGCAAGGTTTAAACGCGGATGTTAAACTGCCCAATGGGACCTGTCCGAAGTGGTAGGGCGGATTGGGTTTATGTGTTAGGCAATGTTTAGACTACCGACGTAAAAGTCGTATCGTGACCTATGGACATACAAAAATGGCATTTCACGCAGTTCGGTTTACTGAGACATGAAATGACGTCATTCTTTAAAGTTACTATGACAGTTGCGGCAACAGTCTAAACCCGGCCTTGCATAAACAGTAAGATGCATACAACCCGCCAGGGACATAGGCAGTTCCATGTATATCTACAAGAACAAAGCTTGGATCCTTCAAAGATTCATTCAGCAAATTATCTAGGAAGTGTGTTCCATCCCAAATTGTAAACGTGCTTTGTTTCGTGCATTCAGTTGACTGTGTCCAGCTTTGCAGGTCATCCTTTTTCACAGAGTTGAAGGGCACTAATTTGTTTTCAGAAGTGAGGCAAGCTCCAGATACGGGGAAAAATCGCATGGCATTTGAGCGTCTGCGGTGACGTGGAGGGCGTTCATCCACTGTGTAGGTCTCGGCTAGTGATTTCTACGTTTCCAAGCCGTCCTGGGAGGCTTATCTTAGGCATTTTACAGCCGACAACATGGGAGAAGTGCGGTATGATGAATATTGAGATATAGAGAATGCCCATCCAACGGTAACGTCGGATGTCAAGCATGTTGTTTTACAGAACCGGAACCGAAACTTCTTTGAATGCTAATCTTGGACATCGTGCAATTACGGTGCATCTTGACCTATCAGGAAATTACGGAGCACCACAGACTCGGTCGCAGAACCCTTCCGTTGCCTGACCCACAATTAACAAAGACACAAGAAACTGCACTCAGTCTTGTGCGAAACAAACACGTATCCCCATCCAACACTGATGCACCTTATGTTCCCAAGTCAACACGAAGCCCAATGCAAATTCTGTAGGCAATCAGTAACACTAAAGCAAATTATCCTTGAATGCATTCAGAACCCTGATTTGCCCACTCCACCCCTTACTCATTCCCCCGAGCAGTGGGAGACTCTGCTGTCCAGCTCCCTCCTTTGCGATCAGCTACTGCTGGTTGAGAGAGCGGTAGCATGAAGGATGACACATGGCTACCTGTAACAAAGCTCCACTCCCACAAGGGTCTGCCCAATAAAGAGGTATTTTCTCTTTCTCTCTCCTCCCGACGACACAGCGTTTAGTTGGTCCTGGCGCTGCAAACCGCGCATGGTGGTTTTCCTTCTTTCTGTCTTAATAAATAATTACCGACTTACCAAACGGATAAAGAATGAACAGTGTTGTAATTTGAGCCAGTATACGCAGTGCAAGCAAAAGCGGGAGCGTGACAAATACACTTCAGTGTCCCTTTAAGCGCTACGTATTAGTAGACACCTATCTGAATTTATGTAGGTTTTTCTGCGTCATTTAGCACCCTCCCAGTGGGTGAAGTGGCAGTGATAAAAACACAAAGAGGCCGGCCCATGAGACTTACCTTATCTGGCAGAGGGATTGGCACCGGCGGTTGCATTCCGTTGTAGTAGGTTCGGCTCCTAGGCACAAAAAAATGGTGGCCATGACTGCTCTCCTCGGCCTGCAAAAAGACAAAAAATAGCGGAAACAGTCAATACAACATATTTTCGAAGGCAGGAAAACCAAGCATCGATAAACGAAGTAATTAGTGGAAACATCTTAATTCTCGTAATTCTATGCTCACGCCAGCCAAACGCTGTCTGGTATGTTCGGATGCGAACAGCAACAAAGGAGAACAAGGGAAGAACGTGGTGCTCACGATTTCTGGCGCTCTACAGGAGAACGGCTGTCGTTTGTGCGCGTCAAAATGCCGTCCCCGCCCCAAGAATCACCTGACGGTCTCGCCGCTGCCATCAGTCCGTAAAGAAAGACAGTATTCCAAAAGTGAACGAATAGTACAAATGACTTTAAATAATGCGAAGCCCTGGGGGACTTCGTAAGAATAAAATGAAATTGCCAATATAACCCGGATGAGACCGACCACTTCCGATTCCGAAAATTTCTACAGAAGGGGTCAAGCACGGCTACCGTTGAACATGGCTTGCAAAATGCACAAAGAAAACGTATAACAAAAAGTATGCTTACGCTCTCCGTCGGTGCTGGGGAGACCGGCTGCTGCTGTCCGAAGTAGAAATGTGTTCCACGGAACAGGTAGCAACCGAAGGACTCTGCGCACTCCCGACACTAGAAAAATGAAAATAAAACAACCTAATCAATATAAAGAACACACTCTGATGGTGTGGCGCATGACGCGTAATAACTGCAAGCGGCGATTTTACGAAGAGCTGAGAAGAGCTCTGGAAGACACGTGCTCTTTGGTACGTTGGCGGAGCCATGGTCACCGGACAAGGTTCAGGATGCGTAGTGTTCAGAGTACTGGCGTTTTAAAATTTTAACAGGCTGGTCAGTGCCCTACAGCATTTTGAATGACCATCTCGCCGGTATCTCGGCCAATCGGGTGCTGCCGACCCTTCAGAGCGATAACCTTGTATGCTTACCCTCCCCTGTTCAAGACGGCGGTGCAAAGTGTCATTGTTTCCCCTCTCTTATTATTCACCATTCGGGAAGTAACAAGGTTGCACATGCCGTCTTATTTGGCGACCACTTCCAAGTAGTCCTTCGTTCACCAAAAACTCTCTCTTTAACACATGGTTTCGAAAAAAATATGGTTGCTCTCGTGCCTTATGTTTAATATTTCATATTTCCTAAAAATCCCAGGATGGTATGTAACGATTCTCCCACTACTACCACAATCTCAATCGATGTCGCTGAAGAAATAGCCATTGCCCTGGCCGCCACTTCCCGTCCTGAAACAGTTATTATCCTCACGGCTTCGCTGACAGCCAGCCGAAACTACCAGACTGGCCGCATTTCATTGTCAGCCATACTCATCCTCAAAAACTGCTCGACAACCCCTGATATCCGCATCGTAGGGGCTCGTGGACACGCGGCCATGTCTGGCAATGACACGGCTCATGCCGTGGCTCGCGATTTCATACACCGAGCCATTACCGACGGTGGCCAATGTCGAACCCCTCAAGATCAACCCCCCCCCTCCTACTCAGCGGCTACACAGACAATCTCTCCCACTACAACCAAACTCGCCGCAGCCTTCAATTCCACCACCACACTGGCGCTACGCTGAAGCTACAACTTGGCTACGTCTCCAGACGACTACCTACCCAGATCCCACCCAGCGCCACCTCATCTTCCCCACCCGACAACCTTCCCTCTGCGCTTACTGTCCCCAGCCTGGCACCCTCTACCATATTATATGGGAGTGCCAAAGAACCCCAGACCTGCCCCCCCTTCCCAACCCCACCTTCGAGCAGTGGAGGACATGCCTGGCCAACCCAGACCCGGAAATCTAGGTTAAACTGGTGACCCGAGCACGGGCGGCCAGCCGAAGTCAAGATATCCCGGACTAGGGACGCCTTCCACGGGGCGAGGTCGAGGCGTCTGCCTCTGCTCGATAAATAAAAATATTCATTCTCTCTCTCTCTCTCTATCTCTCTCTCTCTCTCTCCCTCTCTCTCTCTCTCCTTATCTCTCTCTCTCTCTCTCTCTCTCTCTCAATTTGGAATAAGGATGATGTCGTAATCTCAGAGGCTTTCGAAATCATCCTTTACGCGCCCTCTTAAATGCAGGTATGTCCAAATTTTATCTCCTATGCTCAAATGACAACGAAAAAATTACCCGAAACAAAGTCGCTTTACTTACCGCTGTAAGGATTGTCAAATTAAATGAGAAAGTGATCGAAGTCACCAAAATATTCTCGGTGGAAAGTTGTGCTCTCTTAACCCCCTTGTAATGCGAAGGTAGGAACGGGAATTTTAAGGTGCGTATATTAAAGTTTATCTTATTGACTCAGGTTGACACCACGTAGGAACAAATAGACTGATTGAATGATTTTGTGACCATATAAAATGCCTTTTCCTATTTTTCGTTCACGTTGCTTTGGGGTAGCTTAGTTATATTTCAGATGTAAATTACCCAAATACATTGTCAGGGCTGCTTTGTGTACTGAGAGGAATACCACCGACATGTCTAGGTGCACAAGTCAACTAGGGCAAGTCGCCATAGGGTATGTGCTGCAAGGGTAGTAGCAACTGACAGCAAGTTGAAAGTTGACTCATGGTAGGAATTCGCCGTTTTCTTCAAACATGAGAACCGCGAAGACCCAAATTCTAACCGCCGAGAAGGCTCCAATAACATGACGAGAATGTGGATGGAAGGTATAAAATGTACCCAAACAGTGGCGCATCCAGAAGTATTCTTTGGGCTTTGTGATGTTCCACCGAATTCCAATCAATAAAAGGAAGGATTTATTGCGCACGAACAATGCCTCACTCTATTGTTTAATAAATCGGCACCCTTCTTGTATTAGGTTTTTTTACACGTTCATATATCGGACCATGTGTAAGGTCCATGGGCGGAAAAAAGGTTGAAAGGTTGGGGGTGGCAAAAGCACCAATAAAATAAATGTCGGGGGCTGTTCGGACACAGAACACCCCCCTCTTTCCCTCTGGCTACACTCCTGAGCTGAAGTAGTCTCTCCAATAAAATTCTTCTGCAACTTCACTTTACACAGCAACAAGAGCCAAAAACGAACTTGGTATAGGGAGAAATATATATTTTTGCGTTTCATTGTGTTCTGGGTCTTTGGAGTATTTTGGGGTCGATCCCGCTTGACATACCCGACAAGAAATATCGACAGGCGCGGCTGGATACAGAAAACACAATGCCGTTGCTGTGCTAGGTTTGCCTCCACTCGATGCTTCCTTCCCGCACACGTCAGAAAAAATGTGCATTGGAGGCTCGAATCAAGTTAGAGTAAATGTTATTCTCCGGGATCAGCAAGTCGAGTAAAACTTATGCAATTTCCAAAATTAACTGCTGATTTTATTGTATTTTTAAACTTCCCCTGCCATCTCGTTCCCCCACCAAAAAGGAAACACGAAACGATTCACACGCAATAGCCTTGACATTTTGTCGGCTATGGCTATATAATTTCGGGTTTGCTCTCACCCTTTATTGGGTGCTGGGCCCTATTACAAATTTTGTAATCTACCGTAAAGTCTGAATGCTCAGAAAAGGATGGCTTTGCTTGGAATATGAACACCAGGGCACACACATTGTCTGTCCACCACACACCAGACACTTGCAGCCTATCTAGACATGGGAGACATACTTCAAGATTGTTGTGATCAGACACGATCTTATATACTTTTTCGCGGTGTAATAAACATTCCAGTTGTTAGTCAGCGCTCGTTTTGTTGTCCTCTTTCTTCTGTCCTGGTTTTTGGCGCGCTGTTTCACCACTATGAATCATTACCATAGCTGCCTCGTGGCAAAGCGCCACAGAAGAGCCGGTTTGCGACGAGGCAGCTACGGTTTGTACATTATGTGAAGCTCAAGTTTTTCTGACTTCATACAGCTAAATAACTAGAAAGTATGTTCAATACCACGTCGCAACGAAACGTGTTCTGTTTCGCGGACACCATAGACTGCGCCCCGGTTAACGACGTCAGTGGCTGTTAGTGGTTGTTATCGAAATAGCTGCAGTATCGGTGCATTGGAGCGGATATGAAAATTTACTGACGCTGCCGAGATAATCGATGAAGTCGACGGGTAAGCAATAAAGTCGATAGCAGAAGAGCGAGTAATTTTGAAGGTGGGCTGTTTGGCCGCTGGTGTTAAGAAATTAGGGTGACCAATAGGATCATTCACAAAACGTTGCACCTTCATGAGCAATACGACAAAACATTTTACTGTTTTAAGAACGAACTATCGGCAACGTTGATGCAAAGCAGAGCTCCCAGGTCGTGCGTGTGCACCCAAATTATTTAGTGAGCACAAAAAATATCTACATGTTGTTTGTTTAGTTACACCAGAGTAAAATTCCTTGTGGCACGTAAGCCTACTTACGCGCTTCGAAGTCGAGAACGCGGCGCCATGGATTTATCCACAACTCCCTCCGGCATTTCCTTCGCCTTAGTCTTTGTCTTTTGGCGCAAATTACTTCGAACAGATATATTTCTTCTAGTCATGTAACTTCAGCTTCAGGTATCACTCGGCAAAACAACTCTTACCTTTACCGTTTATAGTTCTGTGCATTTTACAAACCAAGCATTGTAAATCGTTAAAACCAAGGAACCGTGAGAACGTTTTGCACAGGTTGAACTAGCCCAGCCATCAGCAGCAGAACCAGAAATTTGCGATTGCTTTTACTGACGGATATGCAGTCACTAGTCCTAACATGTTCTTTGGGATTTGGGGGACGCTTACTCCACACGTGTTATTCAAGAAATACTCGGTTAAGCTGCTCGAAGACATTCACTGGAAAAGTTCACAAAAGCTTCCATTCACCCGCAAGACTTTAATGGTGAAGCTACGTAGATGATCATTGACGAACAGAGCGTTTTAATATCATTGTGTTGGCGTGGATGATGTCGGCGGCATATCATTTCAATGGCGTTATGTTGAGCAGGGCTGGTGTGAGCTCGTCGTTATGATCGAAGTTTTTGCGCGGCACTCTGCAAGCGCAACTTATCGTCTCTAGCAAACGCTTTGCACTCGGAGCCTCTCGAAGCACGCCCTCTTCTTCGCCCATGCCAACTATCGTTGTCCGGGCCATGTGGAGTCAATGATTGATCACCTACAGCAGCTTCGAAATTCAAGTCGTTGCTCTTAAGGTACGGAGCGCATGCTCATGACGACACGAGGAGGAACGTACGAGGGCCGCACGCTATAACACGTCTTTGTCGTTCGGAACAAATGTTGCCACGTTACTATAGTGAAATAATCTAGTTCAGTGTAACAATACGAACGCTGCAGTTTTTTTTTTGCCAATGTTGGTCAACCTCCCTAAGTGTGTGCGCTTAGCACGAAGAACGTGGACTCGAGGATCGAGTATCGTACTAAAATATAATATAGGGAAATCTGGCGCTGCAGACGAAGGCCGTCGCGGGCGCCAGCATTGCAGCTAGGCGCGTTCTTCTCCTACTTGGTTTGGCTAGCCACATGGCTTCAATTTGGTCTCCAAGCCAAAATCGACAGAAAAGGGTAACAACGTTTTCTTGTTTATCTTGCATGGAGCTTCTAAATAATCCCTGACAATTAAATCTTTTTGGAGTTTCAATTTTGTAATAAAAAGCAAATTTTATTATTCCTTTAAAGAAATACTGCTACGTTTTTGAACAACTTTCCAACCTGTCCAGGAGCCGTGCCAAGGACCAGTGGATTGTGCGTGTCCGGTACATGACGGAGCGCTCGCTGAAGCATGGCTCGCCTAGATAGTGGCACCACATATCCCTCCAATATATATCAGTGGGCATGCATGCACTTTCGCTTGCCATTCGTTTTATATGGTTAACTGGGGAAACCATAGAGAACCGGTTTTCTCTACAGCTTCGCTGTCAAAAACTAAACATTCTATACAATATATACTTCATACTTCCTCCCCCCGGCACTCCTGAGGCTGCGGCCGAGTTTTTCCACTTGATATCTTTTTATTTCGGTAATATATTTCATACTGCGTATAGCCGATCAAGCCGAGAATGCAGGACCCAGGCGTCCGGTTCTCGTGGTGACCATCCAACACTCTCTGAGCGAGGCAGTGGGCGCAGCTTCGTCACTCTCTTTATCCGCTATCGCCCCCTGCCTGCGCCCATGTCATTCTAACACACTTCCCCCCCTCCCAGGCCAGGAAGGATAAGTGCTGGCCCTAACGTTTATCCTTTAAATAAGGTTCCTTATTTCTATGAAAGTGTTTAGGTGGAAAATTCTGTCGGAGAATTGCATCGGCGTTGGTAGAGCGGGAAGCCAGGGTAGCCGGGGAGCCGGAAAGCCTGGGAATCCGGGAAGCCCGGGAAGCCGGGAAGCCGGGAACCGGGAAGCCAGGAAGCCGGGAAGCCGTGTAGCCTGGAAAGCCGGAAGCCTGTAAGCTGATTTTTCGCAGTGGTAACGCCGACCTGCTCGTGCGTTGTGACCCGGACGCGGGAGAATCGAAGATGGGGAGAGTAGTACGACCTTTTTCTCAATGAGTGGGAAAACCACGAAGAACGCCGAGAACAAAAGTGGTATATCCCTGTGTCACGCCACCGAGATTCACTTCGTTGCTGCTGAGTCCATCCTTGTATAGCACGCTTCGTGACGATGACGCAGAGAGAAACCGCGGTGCTTCATTAATGGCGCATGTCGTCAGCTCTACAGTTGATGGAATAGGACCACGGCAGTTCGTACACTGGGACGAAGTTCGCTGCACGAGCCTCATTGCTTGTTCTTCCAGCCTGCCTGCGGGAGGACGACGCGCAGACTCCCACTGCTTCCCGCGTTTTACAGGCAGTCAGGCGCAGGTAGCTGGAGGAAGACTCTGAGGGTGTGCCTGTCGCGGCCAAGAGTTGCACTTGAGATACTGCGAAGTTTCACTTTTCAGTCCGGGCACCTGGTGGTGTTTGTGAGAATCACTTCGGTTAGAGCGGTTCTGTAAGTACTCACTATTCTCAAGAACCATATTGCCAGAACTGGTGGCTCTACAAAAACGCCTGCTGGGACGCCACCCTCCACTTTGCAGAGGGCGGATGCCTTGGTTGTGGATGCGGCTTCCTGAGCCCCTAAGCAATTCTTCTGATTACGTCGACTTCGTGCTTCATTCATAAATGAAGCTGGCTGCTACTTCGGGCACTAGCGTCTTTGCTGCGTCTAGTGATGCAGTCTCTTCAATCAGTTCTGACAGCATGACGCAATATGTGGCCAAAGATGAAATCGCAACTTCAGGACTTTCACATTTCTTCTTCGTAAACGTATTTTCCTGGCTTTTCCTATTCTTGGCGTTCTCTCTAGCAACATTCATAGCAACTGCTGTTCGTAGCTGGTCATCACCGCTAAACGCAGGCGTCTTGGGGTCAGGGACATCATGGGAGCTCGTTACAGCTCCAACCTCCGCAGCGAATGCAAGGGTAACTTTCGGCACGTCCGCACTGGCGTGCAGTCTTGGCTTGTTTTTCGGGAGCGGAGCCTCGCATTCTATGCCCTCCTTCCTGATGTCATGCCGTGGACATGAGAGTTTATCTGTTGCGATGTCGCCGAGGGAGGTTTCCTCATGGGACCGGGTCAAAGCGCTAAATTCCGCCGAAGCATCGTCTGTGCGATTGGTGTGGGTGTCCTGAAGAGTCCAGCCGAGAAGTGATTCGACGGCAGTGAGGTGCGGAGTCGGCCATAAAATTTGACCCCAAGTGATTTGCCAATAGTAGTCGGATCCAATTAAAGCGCTGATATGGTCTTCCATGTACGCTGAGCCTAGATGAGCATGACCGGCGGAAAGACCATGGTCGTCCACCATTCTGAGCGGGTTATCGGTGATTGAAGGACTCGTAATTGCGCAGGTGCTTGGCACTTCCACGGCGTCCATGGCCACTTGCTTTCCGTTATTCTGGATGGCCACAGGGACTGAAACACGATAACAGTTCTGAGCTGTAGCAGGGTGGCTCTTGCCGAAGGTAACTAGTTTGAGTTCTTCGAAGACTTCAACGGAGCAGCCCCGAGCCCGCAAAACGTCCCGCCACACGAATGCCCTCTGATTTTCAGTATCTAAGAGAACCCTTGCCAGCAGCTGACCGTTCGAACCGGTCGCCCACACGCGGCAAGTCTGTGAAGAGACTGGAGTGGGCCCTGTGATGCGGGTTTAGGCTGTGGTCACTGAGGATGCCGAGTCACATTGTGTAGGCACGGCGGGAGGGCCCACTTGACCAGTAAATTGGGAGGGTCTGGTAGCTTTCACTGGATCGTGCTGAGCCACGTCGCACAGCCATTTGAGATGGCGGTGCGAACAGCGGCTGCAACACAATGTTCTAACAGCCTGGCAGGTACATGCATAATGATTTCGGTTGCCGCGCCTGAAGCAATGTCGGCCTGCTTCAAGTCACCATTGCTTCTCTTCTGTTGGTATATTCGCGGTTCATTCGGCTATAAAATGGCCTCGCCCGTCCGAAAGGGGGCAGCAGTCCCGGTGAGGAACAGAGGATGACTCGACACGTTGCGCTGAGGCCGACGGTGAAAAACATTCTTCGTGAGTGGTCTGCCAGGTTGCTGGAGGGCGTCTAACCTTCGGGCCGGAGCTGTAATTGCGGCTTTCCTCCCGAAATTCAACCTGAATTCTGAGAAACTCCAAGATTTCCTGGACTAGCTGGGCATCACCGGTCGCCTCATCTGCTACCTATTCTTTAATGCGTTTCCAGTCAAGAAAATCGATGTCACATGGCAACGCCTCTAGCAGGACACGATGAATTATCACAGCATACCGATCGGGCGCCACACCTAGTCCCTCCAATGAGCTTAGGCGGAAGGCGATCTCTTCATGCAAGCTCCGCAGCCTCTCGACGTCCGCAGAGGTCTTCACTGGAGTTATGGCGAGGAGGGCATCGATATGATCTGCCATACGTTGGGGCCGAAAACTCGCCCAGGCTCCAGGTTCCTCCCCTCATGCAGCATGAACGCCGACTTGGGGGGTGCCTGCGAAGATGGAGACGATTACGAAGACGATCGCCGCGCTTGACGCTGTGATCGAGGATCCCGCCGCCCCTGAGCACCGAATTCAGCGCTACGTCACCCCCCTTACCATGAAACAGGCCGAGCTGCGCGCACGTGACGCCAAGATTCAGGCTGAACTCGGGGACGAGGCTTTCCAAGGCGATTACGCCGCACCATGGGACTACGAGGACCGCATTTGCCAAATTCATTGCTTTGCCAAAACACTGCATTCATCAGTTTGCGCTGCAGTGTTCATAGCTACAGGGGCGAGCGGGAAGACTGCGTACAGACTGAGAAGACTGCGGGAAGACTGCGTGCAGTTTGCTATTCAGCATAAGGGGAATATAAATGTACAGATACACCCCGGATTCCCGAAGGAATCGGAGCAGGAGGCCATGATGTGATCCTTGTATCCACGCCATGAAACCTGGCGGACGTCCGGGGTGCGGGCCGCAGGTGGCGATGTGCACAGCGCGTAGGCTTCGCAGAGCAGGGCAGCTCCACACCAGGTGCTCTGCTGTAGCCTGGTCAACTGGAGCGGGGGAAAAGGGACAGGTGGAGTTGAACGGGGCATGGTATTGAGAAGGCCAGGACCTCGTCACAGCTGGCTTGAGGGTGACTCCTAGGAGAAGACGTCTGAGCAGGACCTCTTCTTGGCGAGACAACCCGCCAGTGAGATCTGTACCGCGCGGGGGTATGGGAGCGCGAGCGGTGCGCCGTAGACGTTGTTTTGCACTGGCAAAGCGAACACCGTTTGACGAAGGTGCAAGAGGAGCTTGATATTGCACACGCACGGGGTGTGTTCGGGCACCTGCTGCCTGCATTGCGGGGTGGCTATTCCGTTGGCGCCATGACACGCGCACACGACAGGGATAAGCGTCCATTATGTCCTGGATTTCTAGCAGAAGTTCGTTGGATGTGAGAGTTTTACGAAGCTCTCGAACAGCTGCCGACGACTCAGTGTAAATTGTACACTGTGGTAAAGCGTGGTTGATTACCAACGATGTGTGTAGCAGAGCATCCCACACTCGACTACACGCCCATCTTGACTTCGGCATAAGACTGCGAGAGTCTGCCCAATTTACGGGTAGTTGTGCTGACAACCATGCCACATACTTTAGAGAGCACAACTTGCTCGTGTGTTGGTATGTTGAAATGCTCGCGTTGTCATGCATAGAAAATTTTCTCTCTGTATTTTCTTCTTCCGCTTTCAGTTGGAGTTGGGCAGCGAAGAAAGGTAAAAACTAAAGCCTTACACTCAACGTGAAAGCTGTCGGTAGAGCAGAGCAGTGATTCGCCATAGGGGATTTGGCGCAGTTATCCGGTCATTGCTTCAACCGCTCACACTCTTACCCGCCCTGTCTCTCTCCTGTGTTCATGAATTCAACACTTCAATTTTCTCGCCTTCGCAGCGATCGCGAACCCTCTGCCTGGAATAGCACGAACGAAAGTTCTGCTTTAGGGTGCAGCCCTTCGGTGGTGGTCTCTTGGCTGAGCCGCGTTGTCGGCGTAACCGAGTGAAGGATGGCAGGACCGGCGAGTGAAAGAAAAAGCGAACGATGAAAGAAACCAAGGGAAGAGAGCGTCGAGAAATTGCGAGGGGAGGGCAGTTCGCTGTGACGGCGCGAGCCAGAGCTCTCCCAAGTGCGCGGTGGGGATGAGAGCATAGAGTTTGATACTAGTATATACTAGAGGGAAATCTGTCGCTGCAGTCGCGGTCCGCCGTGGGTGGCGCCATTGCCGCTAGCGACGCTCCTCGCCTACTTGGCTCAGCTAGCCATATGGCTTCTTTTTTGTCTCGAAGGCAAAATAAAAAAAAAGGTAACATTTTTTATGGTTCATCGTGCATGAAGCTTGTACATAATCAGGGGCAAATTAATCTTTTTGTAGATGCAATTTTATAATAACAAAACAAATTTAATGAACCTTCTACAGTAATATTGTTGCGTTTTTGCAGCCAGAGCCAACTTTTCAGCCTGTTCATGAACCATGCCAAGGACAAGCGGAACGTGCCCGCCCGGTTCATGATGGACCGCTCACCGAAGTGCGGCTCCCCTAGATAGTGGCGCCAGATTTCCTTCTAGTATATATTAGTATGAAACTCTATAGATGGGAGGGGCAGTATGCCGTGCCTTCATGAAGGAATCGATGGCGTGACGCTTGGCGAAAATGTGAGTAAGGCGTGCACGTGACTATGATGTGCGTTCGCTTAAGACACAGCCCGCTGTCCCATCTTGAGACGCACTTCGCACCGACGCCGCAGAGGGTCATTATCGCTGCCGTCGTGAAAACCCTCGAGTGAGTGCTGCCTCAACGGCCTGCTGCTGCACCCAAGTACCGCATTAGGGAGTATCGTAATCGACAGTCCATTTTTTGCGCTTGATTTCATCTCGCAAGTACTGGTGTCTTGCTGCGGCTTTCTGAATTCGTCATTTTTCTTCGTCCGTGGCCATTTTTTGCGCTTACTAACACAAAAGCAACCAAACGAGCATTCCTAATCAATTAAACCCGGGGACTACCAGTTAAGTCTATGCACTTTGCCTTAAATGTACCTGATGTTTTCTTTGCGATAGCTTACGAGGACATGTATGACCATTGCAAGCGGTTCCAAGGTTTCGAACGGTTGTGCTTATATAAGCCGCCTATTCAGGTATCCTCTTCACGTTTGGCCGGAAAGGTGAATCGAGGGTCGAGCGGGCGTCTTTTTGAAGTCTTGTTTAAAGGAGCCATGAAGAGAAAATACAACTTCGTTTAATTTGAAAGAATTAGGATTCAGTATCTCACTCAGCTCCATTAGAGCCACAAAAGATGTTTTTTAACGAAAAAAAAAGCAAGAATTATTTAAAACTTTCAAATTTTGCGCCACAGTGACGTGTTATGAGCAAGAATGACGTCATACGGGCCAACAATAAAACATAATTTTCAGTGTGTTAACTGCACGTTAGCATTCAAGTGATGCGGTCAAATGGAACTAGAGGCCCCTTTACAGACGCCCAGTCATGTGTCGTCGCGGCAGGTCAGTTAGGCGGCCGCCAATCGCACAAACAAGGTTCCGTGACGTCATAGAAAAGTTGCGGGAAATTCGCTAGGGGGTCGCCACGGCTTCATACGTTTTCTTTAATATCTCCGTTATTTGTTCGAAGATTGCGATGATATTGGTATCATTGTTATCGCGACTAAGCAGTCTTTCTAATAAACGCAACTTCTATTTTGTCTTCATGGCTCCTTTAAGTGTGTGACGCCGCGGGGCGGTGTTTGGGTCTGTTACGCCGCGTTGACTGCGGTGGCTAGATAGCGTGACAGTGGGCAAGCTACGTCGACAAGCCGGGCCCCTGAAGTTGTCTGCTCTTAAAACAGCCTTCAGACAAAGCGTGATGGAAACGATCTATGAAGACTTGAAAAGGATGCCATGTATGCACTTGCCATGTGTTCCATCTCCGAACCCTGCGAATGAAAATGATTGCTTCGGGCGGCTTCGGGCGTAGGTTATTTTCTGAGAGCAGCGCAGTTGCGCGGTGTGAAATACTGGCCGTGTATCCTCCAACTTCGCCTCAAATGTCGTGGAAACACGACAGTCTTCTGCCGCCTCTGCAATGTAAATTCGCCTCTCCTCACCCACGCCCACCTCTCGTGCTCTTGCGTGCCTTTCGATTATTCCAGCATAAACACGGAAGGGGTGTACTGAAATCAAATCAATTATCCCACGTTACACAATGACACCATGTGCTGGAAGGCTTTGTTGTTGCAACTCTCCCATGAGTTCCAGGCTCGTGGGAGCGTTGTTTTATTTATGGGCCAATATTATTTTCTCAGCACGTATTTTTATTTTATTTTACAGATATGACGCTTACATTTATTTTCAATTAAAAGAGCGCTGCGAAACAAAGTTTTATATTCATGTTTCCTTCGAAATAACCGTATGTTGTCTTCTTTCTGAACGATGTTCACAGGTATTAAGCATGTGTGGATATTTTGCTGTTCGGAAAGCTTTTGTCTAAGTAAACTTGTCCAAGTATTGAGTAAACTTTTTGTTTTCGGATGACTGAGTCGAGGAACATGTAAGACAAATACAAACATGATTTTTCTGATCATTGTCAATCTCTGGATGTATTTGTAAACATTGAAAACAAAAGTTCGGTGTCGTGTGTGTGCAGCGTAAGATGAGTGTATAGTGAAATAACTGTTTTCTCAAAGACTGAGAGAGGTATAAACATGCGGACAGACAGACAGGCAGACAGACAGACAAACAGAAAGGCGGGCAGACAGAAAGGCGGGCAGGCAGGCAGGCAGGCAGGCAGGCAGACTAAAGTTTTAGGGTTAACTACCCCAAGGTAGTCTAAAGTCTGCAAAAACATCTGCATAGGAAACAATAAGAAAGAATGAGCATCGTTTTGCTTCTAGCGAATTCAATAGTTGGCGGCATTTCGCAGCCCGAAATTTCGGAGACAACGGTGATAAATTGGCTTGGTAACTGAGCTAGCGTCCTTTAATGTTATTGTTTGAGGGAAAAAGCCTTTAGAGCGGCTGGAAGAAGTTTGTAGTTAAGCACAGGTTGGCGTATAAATAATCAAGCACAAAGGATCAGTACTTTCTTCTGACGCTGAAAAAAACAAAAAAAAAATCAAATCACGGCAAGGTTATCAACTCAGTACCGGTGTGAGCGACAGCAGTAATGGAGTACGAGCCATTTTATAGTGAAGCTTTCAATGTCTGAATCATCATCCGCAGCCTACCGAGTCAACACACGCAGCGCTTGGGCTCGCTAAAACGTCTGTTTGGTGTGGAAAACGTCCTATCTGGCTGACGAAATCACCAGCAACGCCTTCGTAACTTCACGCGCTTCACATCAAGCCCACCCCCTACGTCAGCGGGACGGCGGTACGTAGATTACAGCCACAGAAAGTCCACCACGCTGGAGCCCACGCTAAGCCAAGCGTTGCTGGTTCTAGCCAAACCAATGCAGTCAGGGCTTCGGCCCGGCTACAACTCCATCGCCATGGCATCGCCGCCAGACCCCAACACTAACATGAACTTCGATCCCAACAGCGGCAGAGCCATACAGCTCCCGGACCATGGCAGCAAATACTACGAGACCGCAACGCTCGCAAGCAGCCACCAACAACGCCGGCAGACACACGTCGGACACCCCCGCGTAGCACCCCACGACCACAGCTCCCGGACTCCGACTACAAGATAATCTACAGACCGCAAGCCGGGTTTCGCGTAGCTTCGTGGAGTGATCGCTAACCTTGCCAGGGCATCCAGAAGGCAAGCAACATACCCTAAGCTGCATTCTACGCTCGTGTGGCTATCCAAACCCAAGCTGCCCAAAACCTAATCATTGCGAGTACCCCCAACGAAGCCTACGCCCTTGCACTGAACGAAATTACCTCTCTACAACTTGGGGCAACAACACAAGAAGTACTGCCCTACCTGAAACCACTACCCGGCACGTCTCGAGGGGTAATAACGGGGCTCGATCCCAACACCACCAACGAGCAGCTCCCCCACATCCTATCAGCAAATGTCCCACGTATACTGCACGCCCGAATGTTCGGAACATCCACATCAGCTCTAATCACATTTGAGGGTGTTCATGTCCCATTCTACATCAAGGCGTCTGGCCTATTAACTCGTTGTCGCCCTTACCGCCATACCATACAGTGCTGTACACTCTGCGGTGAACTTGTACACCGACCAGATGTCTGCCTCAATGCCGACGTCGCCATCTGCCAGCGATGCCACGTCCCTGACCCCCGACCAGACCATGACTGCAAGCCCATGTGCCAGCTCTGCGGACTCGATCACCTCTCGGCCAGCAGAGAGTGCAAAAAGAAACTACGACCACCACCACCCACGGCCCAAGTATGGAACAAATTCCCCAACCAGAGCAGCCATCGACCTGCACCTAATTACAACACCAGCCAGCAGCAAAGGCAGACTGCCAACCAAACGAATACCACTCACCAAATAAGCTGGTCAGCCATTCTTGTACCACCACTCACTGCTCGTACATCTTTTCCTCCTGACCCCACAGCCGCTGCGCCTGCCGCAACCACTATCACACCACCCCGACACCAAGCAGAAAATGCAATGCTGAAACAACAGCTCGAACAGACAGCACAACACACCGTAACACTTCAAAATTGCATCGAGCAGCTCCTCGCACAAATGGAACAAATAATTCGGCAGCAATCACTAAGCACCGCAACCCCCTAGCCGACAGAAACCCAGAAACAGGATCCTTAACCTCAGGCGCCTCAGTCACCAGCAGAAGCTTAGAGCCCTTGTCCGCCATCCCACACGCTGCTGCACCCGCATCAGTCGATCTCAGCCACTTAAGTTACAGCGCCTCATACGCGGCATTGGCGAACGCCTCGACTAACGCCTTAACTTGGATCAGAGGCTACACTTGCTGGAGGAAACTAAGAAGGACAAAAAGCTCGCAAGAAGCACATGAGGCGGCATTTACCCCCCGAACTGGGCGAAACATTATCTACCCTCTAATCCGACCATGACATGTACCAGAAAAGGCAACCCCCCGTTCCCGCTAACCCTGTGGCAATGGAACTGTCGGTAATACCGGAACAAGCAGTCTACACTTACCCACTACACGCAACAGCACAAACCCGACGTCATCGAATTGCATGAAACAGACTTTGACACTGTTACTCTGCGCGGCTACAATACACATGTCACCGGCCTTGGAGGAGGAGGAGGAGGAGGAGGAGGAGGATAAACATCTTTATTGTGTAGTAAATTTCTATGGCGTCTTCAGGAGGTGGAGTACTAAGACCAGGACCCCATTTGCTTTGCCAGCCGCTACAGCCCGCTCCACCAGTCGAAGCTGGTCGGACAGGCATGAGCTGGACATGGCGCACCTCCAGAGCTTGGGAGAGTTGTACGGATTCGGTTTGGGGAGAGGGTGGGAGGGGCATCCACTAACCATGTGGAAAAGCGTAGTCAGCTCCACAGAAGGTTCAGCTAGGGGACGTAATTTGTTCGGCGTAGTGGCAGACTTTTTTTGGGTGAGGAAAGGTGTTTGTTTGCAAGGCATGGTAGTGGTGTGCCTGCTTTATAGATAGGTGTCGGTGTGGTGGGGGAAGGGTATGTCGGGCCAGACGTTAATGTTGGGTCTTTTCTCTGTATGCCAGCAGGGGAGTATACCTCTCCAAGGCGGCGTCTTCACTCCTCGTGCGGGGTGTCATTTCTCGCGCAAGGACGTGTTCCGTCTCGTTCCCTCTCACTCCCAGATGTGCTGAAGTCCATACGATCTGGATCTGTCGCTGCGGGGAATGGCGTAGTCGTATTGCGCGGGCCGCAGTGTGCACCGTTCCGACCTGGAAGTGCCGGCAGGCCTGTTGGCTGTCCGTCACTACTGTAGTATGTATGTATGTATGTATGTATGTATGTATGTATGTATGTATGTATGTATGTATGTATGTATGTATGTATGTATGTATGTATGTATGTATGTATGTATGTATGTATGTATGTATTGTTCTTAGGAAAGAAGATCCACCAACAGGCGTAAATTGTCTCGCCTAGGGGGCGGACACCGGAACGCCTGCTGGTGTAGGGAGGGGGGAGGATAGGGAGAAAAGAATACATAGGAATAGGAGGATAGGGGAGAAGGTTGGCATTAAAATGTATATAACACACACAAGGGTAAATATAAAACACAAGAGAAAAAAAAGAGGAATAAAAAAAAAGGAGCCGGGTTTCGCGTAGCTTCGTGGAGTGATCGCCAAGCTTGCCAGGCCATCCAGAAGGCAAGCAACATACCCTAAGCTGCATTCTACGCTCGTGTGGCTATCCAAACCCAAGCTGCCCAAAACCTAATCATTGCGAGTACCCCCGACAAAGCCTATGCCCTTGCACTGAACGAAATTACCTGTATACAACTTGAGGCAACAACACAAGAAGTAGTGCCCTAATTGAAACCACTCCCCTTCACGTCTCGAGGGGCAATAACGGGGCTCGATCACAACACCACCAACGAGCAGCTCCCCCACATCCTATCAGCAAATGGCCCACGTTGGCTGTCCGTCACTACAGTAGTATGTATGTATGTATGTATCTATGTATGTATGTATTTATTGTTCTTAGGAAAGGAAGATCCACCAACAGACGTAAATTGTCTCGCTAGGGGGCCGACACCGGAACGCCTTCTGGTGTAGGAAGGGGGGAGGATAGGGAGAAAAAACTACATAGGAATACGAGGATAGGGGAGAAGGTTGGCATTACAATGTATATAACACACACAAGGGTAAATATAAAACACAAGAGAGAGAAAAAAAGAGGAATAAGGAAAAAAAGGAGTTACACATTCAGAAAATTAACACTACAGAGAGACACTACAGATATAGACAACACATGAATCTGCAAAGGGCAATGTTTAGCACACATGTAAAAGGACACACACACACACACACACACACACACACACACGCCACACGCACACACACACGCACACGCACGCACGCACGCACGCACACACACACACACACACGCACGCACGCACACACACGCACACGCACACGCACACGCACGCACACACACGCAAGTACAGAAGCTGCTTCAGCAGCAGCACTCCACCACAATCTGGGCAGTTAGGCAGAGTTGTAGTGGAGTGCGCTGTGCAGCCCCGAGGTCCGCAGGTATGTATCCAGGGCCTCGAGCAACTGCACGGGCGCTTGGCAGTGAGTGCAGGCGGGGCTGGCCGCCCGCCCCAGGTGGTGCTTCCGCTCCGCCGTCCACACGTCCCCCACGCGGAGGCGCAGGATGGCCGAGCGCAGTCGTCGAGGCAGGCGTGAGGCCCACACAGGCGGCAGGCCGCCTCCGACACGCAGCCGCGGGTCCGGATGCCTGGTCCGGGTGTTTCGCTGGATGAGCAGGCGGGCGTCGTCCGCTGCCGCCTGAGCCACAATGTCCGACGGAGGCACCGCGTGTGCCCCGGCGGCCAGCTCGTCCGCCCGCTCGTTGCCATCCAGACCAATGTGGGCGGGGACCCACTGCAGGCAAAGTTGAGTGCCCCGGTCCGCCAGCTGTGCCGCCTTCTCCCGGATGCCCCGCACCAAAAGGGAGTGCGAGTCTCCGTCCTGAAGACGCACCAGGGCACTCAAGAGTCGCACAGCAGGGCGCAGCGCTCGGGCGAGGGCTCCATCTCCAGCAGCAGGTCCAGCAGGTCCAGTAGCCTTGGTTGAGGAGATGGCGAGCGCGATTACCGCCTGTTCAGCTTCAGCTCATGAGCGTGTTTTTATAGAGGCAGTGAAAATCGGTCCTCCTTAGGCGTGGCTTACAGCCAGGTCGAACGCTGGGCAGGAGGGGTATGCCGCCACGTCTGTGAAGACGGCATCAGCATCTTGACTGTACTGCCATGAGATGGCCTCTGCGCGAGCCTTACGTCGTCCACTGTGGTGTTCCGAGTGCATGTTACGCGGTAATGGTCTAGTGTGCCGTTTCGTTACTGTTGCGATTTGATTTCATAAAATTCCGAGACGGAAACCGCGGTCGACCACTTTTCTATTTTTCTGGACATATTTTTAAGGAGAGGAGGAGATAGCCTTTATTACATTAGGAAGACGCTAGGTCAAGTGGGGGAAGTGGGAGTAGAGGGTGGGATATTTGAGGCTTGGGACATCTTGAAAATAAACCGTTCAAGTTGAAGCTGGTTGGCTCCTTACGAAGGCAGAAGGCAGAGCAGGCTCACGGCTCTAAACTGCTCGCGCTAGACCGCTTTCTAGAGAATAGTGCCCAATTAAAGTCAGGGTGGAGGGTTCGAGTGTTCGAGGGTCGATGTATGAGGAGGAGGCATTTGGAGAGAGAGAGAGAAAAGACTTTATTGTCACACGTCCGGCATGCGGGATCCCCACCGGCCGCGCAGGGCGCGGGGGTCACCCTACCTTACGCTACTCTTATAGTCCTAAGAGTTCACGTCGGGCCTAGGACCCAAGGCTTTGGTGCGCCCCTCCCCCGCTCGGACTACTCGGGTGGTCGCCCTTTCGTCTCTGCAGGGCCAGGGCAGCCTCGAGCTGCTGGACGGCCCTCCTTTGGTCACTCGGGTCCGCGGACCCCACGCACTGTCTCACTCGCGGCGGTAACGTCTGACCGTCCGCGCACACTGCGTCACAACCCCACATCATGTGGGCCAGGGTGGCCGTCGCTCGCGCACAAACACTGCACACTTCGCTCGCAAAGAGCTCGGGGCACACGTGGCGCGCGCGCGCCGGGGTTAGCACCGTCTCGGTCTGGAGTTGGCGCAGTCCCACCGCCTCTCGCCGGGTCAGGTCCCGGTGCGGGGGCGGAAAGTCGCGCCTCTGTTCCCGATGCCATGCGAGGATACCGCCGTAGTCTGTCAGCGGCGTCTCGTCGTCTTCACTCGTGGTCGTCGTCGCCTCTTCGGGGGCGGGAGCGGCCGCGGTCCGGCACGTGGCGAGACCACGGGCCGCGGCGTCCGCCTCCTTGTTGCGATTCGGGGAGTTCGGCACTAAGTCCCTGCCCGCGTGGGCCGGGAACCACTTTAGCACTAACTGTGTCGTGAGTTTGTCCTCACGCAACACTCGCGCAGCCGCACCGCACACGGCTCCGCGGGCGAAGTTACGGATCGCTGCCTTACTGTCACTCAGTACTGTTCGCACGCCCGGGGAGCACGCGGCCAGGGCTATCGCCGTCTCCTCGGCCTGGCACGCGCTTCGGGCGCGCACGCTACACGCGGTTCTCACTTCACCCGTGGTCGCGGACACTGCCACCGCCACGTAGGTGTTCGGTCTGTTCTTGTTACGGGCGGCGTCCACGTACACGGCGCCGTCGTCGTTCTCGTACTGGCGGAGCAGCGCCCTGGCGCGCGCCGCTCGTCTCTCCACGTTCTCCGTCGGGCTCACGTTCCTCGGCAGCGGATACACCACCAGACTCCTGGTCGTCACCTCGCTCAGCGGCGTCAACTCGGGGCTCGGTTCCTCCGGGGACGTCAGGCCCACTCGTTCCAGGAGGCGCCTCCCGACCGCGGAGCGGCCCAGGCGCGTCAGCTGTGCAGTCCTCTGGGCCTCGCTGATCTCCGAGAGCGTGTTGTGTGCTCCCAGAGACAGCAAGGCCGACGTCCGGGTCCCGTTCAGCAGGCCCAGGGCTCCCGCGTATGCCTTGCGGATAGCCGCGTCTATGCGTTGCCGTTCCGCCTCGGTCCACCGGTGGAACGCTCCCGCGTACGCTGCGTGGCTGACTGCAAAGGCCTGCAGCATACGCAGGAGGCTCGCCTCTCGAACTCCGCGCGACCGCGACGCCACGCGCTTGATCAGGCGTGTCGCTATCCCGATCTTGGTCGTGATGTGACGGGCCGCTGTCCCGTTGGTGCGGTGAGCGTCCACGTACATACCCAGGACCCGAAGGCCCTGGACGTGCGGGACGGGCGTGCCGTCGCCGGCCCTGACAATGATGTTACGCTCCGCTTCCTCTGCGGCTCGTTTCCTCCAGCGTCCCGGCGGGAGCAGGACCAGCAGCTGGGACTTTTGCGGCGAACACCGGAGGCCCGTGCCCTCGAGCGCGGCCTCGACGGCGTCCACCGCCGCCTGGAGACCGGCCTCGATGTCCCCGTCGCTGCCGCCGGTCGCCCAGATGGTCACGTCGTCCGCGTATATGCACTATTTTATCCGCGGTCCCAGCGTCTCCAGGCGCCGGGCCACCTCGATCATGACCAGGTTGAAGAGGAGCGGAGAGATCACGGACCCCTGGGGGGTGCCCACGCTTCCCAGCTCTCTTTCTTCCAGTCGGTCTCCGCCCACCTCCAACCTGGCCGTGCGTCGGGTCAGGAACGATCGTATGTAATCGTAGGTGCGTCTCCCCATGTTGAGCTTCGCCACCTGGGCCAGGACCGCCGAGTGCTTCACTTTATCGAAGGCGCTCTGCAAGTCCAGGCCCAGGACGGCGCGGTTGTCTTTCTGCGGGACTCCTCCGGGGGGCTCCAGCACTTCGCGTTGCAGCAACAGCATCGCGTCCTGCGTTCCCAGGCGCGAGCGGAAGCCCAGCATGCAGTCGCTGTAGTGGCCGCTGTCTTCCAGGTAGCGCTGCCACCGGGTGTTGAGGACGTGCTCCAGTACCTTGCCCACGCAGGACGTGAGCGAGATGGGGCGCAGGCCCTCTATCCCCGGCGGCTTGTTCGGCTTGGGCAGCAGTATCGTTTTGGCCGTCTTCAACTGCGGCGGGAGGCGGCCGCTGGCCCAGCAGGCGTTGAAGTATTTCGTCAGGGCCGACACCGCGGCGTCGCTGATGTTACGCAGCGCCTTGTTCGTCACCCTATCAGGTCCTGCGGCAGATCGGCAGTTCAAAGCCTGTGTCGCCTGGCGCACCTCCCATTCTTCGATCTCGCGATCTAGGGCCGGGTTGGGGGCGCCGTCGTACTCGGGGTGGTCTTCGTGCGGGGTGGCCGGCAGGTAGCGGTCGTTGAGTCGCCGGTGCATCTCCTCCTCGCCGAGCTGGGTGGCCGCGGCATGAAGGTTCTGCGCCATGCGGTGCCGTTGGTGTTCTTTACTCTTCGTCTCGTCCATGAGGTGGCGCAAGAGCGTCCACGTTCCACCTCGATGGAGTTGACCGTCGGCTTCGCTGCACAGCGCGTACCACTGCTGCGCGCACAGTTGGCGGCTGTAACGCTCGATCTCGCGACCGAGAGCCGCCACCCGCTTGCGCAGCGCGCGGTTGTGGCGCTGGCGCTTCCACCGCCGTTGCAGCGATCTTCGCGCTTCCACGAGGTGCGCCAGGCGCGGATCCACTCGGTCTGTTTCTTCCGGTACTTCCACTTCGGTCGTGGCTTCCTTGGCGGCGGCGACCAGGCTCGCCGTCCATCGGTCCACGTCGTCCACTTCACCCAGGTCGGCCTCCCGAAATTTGTGCCAGTCGGTGAGCTGTTGACGCAGACGCTTGGTTGTCCCGTCGTCCGCCCGTGCGTGACCGAGCGGGATCGTCACTTCGACGATGTAGTGGTCGCTGCCCAGGTTCCACCCCGTGTTGCGCCACCGCGCGGTCCCGCCGCGGGGCAGGAGCGCGAAGGCAAGATCGGGGGTGGTGTCCCGGGCAGTCGACGTGCCGATGCGCGTCGGTTGCTTGGGGTCGGTGAGCAGCTCAAAGTCAGCGTCGCCGGCGTCTTCGAGCAAACGTCTACCCTTTACCGTCGTGCGAGTATGAAGTTTCTGTAACGCGTAAATTTTGGACAGTGCCAAATTAGGTGCTGGAGATTGGCGGGTGTGAGGGAGGTGCAGAAGGGACATCGAGGCGGCAGGGATGGGGTATACCATTTACGGAATGTCTCTGGGGTTAAGCTAGCATTTGCAAAATATTTGTTCATAAAAATTTCGGCTGATCTTGGGAGCGGGGGTAGAGCAGATAAAAAGCCGGTTGGAGTGAGGGTCTTGAGGCGGTCTTTTTTGTCTTTTTTGTACCGTAGAATCTGTATGGCTGGCGGTAATGACTCAGGAGGCGGAGGAGCCAAGTCGGGTAGCAGCGGAGGACTGGAGGTTATACACTACCGTGCAGGCGAGTGAGCTGCCTGGTTCCCCGGTGAAGACTCCTCGTGTCCAGGCGACCAGTCGATGCGAAGATCGATGCCGCTAGATTTTAGGATGGAGATCTGATGCAGGATTTTGTTGGCAATGGGATTGGTGGATGTGGGACTTTGTAGTGTCTTTAGGGCTTCGAATGAGTCCGTCAAGATGCGTATTTGTGAAGGGACGGAGGAGTGAAAGTCGAACATGAGGAAGTCGATGGCTTGAATGATGGCATGGAGTTCCGCTTCCAGAATGGTAGCACATGGAATATTAAGGGTTCGTTTGCCTTGGATGGAGGGGAGATCAGGAGATGTCCATGCGATGCCAACTAGTGGATTAGCTATGCTTGCGTCGGTGTAAATGTCAATTTCTTGGGGTCGTTTACTGTTCCGGAGGGCGTTGATGCGGGCTGCGCGGACGGGGTGGGCGTTACGCGGGACGGGATGGGTGGCTGTAGAGTCCGTGACAGAAGGGCGGTTCCAGGGAGCCAAAGGCGGTGGGATGTCGTTGGGTTGTAACGGCTTCAGATTGTCCCAGGCGATGATGGAGACACCTTGATGAGTTAATGAGCATTTATGGAGGGATTGATGCACTTGCTCTTGAATGATATTTTCCAAAGGGGGAAGAGCAACTGCAGCTTGCAGGTTCTCAAGACGAGTATGTTTGGGTAGTCCACTGATGGTGCGAAGGGTGGCTCTGTACAGATTTTGAAGTATTCTCATGTGCGTTTTGTTAAAGGGGCACTGACACAAAAATTTAGCATCTTGTTTTTTTCGTTGCGATAAGTAGCTAGTGACCTACTTATAACCTGTAGAAACCTCATTTGCTTCAGCGTGCGACGGTTGTTTAATTAGAGGGATTTTAAACGCGGCCAGTCGCAGTTTCGGTTTCAGCGAGTGCCGTGAAACGATGGATTTTGTGGATTTTGTGTGAACAAAGCTGATCACGTGACCGTCGGAGGGATATCACAGAGCAGAGCCGCCGTAGCACTGTCGAATCCGCATCGACGGCAGTTTCTGCGAATGCCCCCACGTACTGATCTCGTGAGGCGCTTAATTAAAAAGCGACCGTGGATGTGACGCAGGCGCTGCGAGTGCAAATGCTACCGCGGCTAAAGAACGACGCGCGACGCTCGAGACGGTGGGTGGCAAGAAGCGCGCTGGGAGCAGCCGGCCGGTCTGCCTACAGGTCCGCCTACAGATGTGTTCGGCTCAGCACTGCGGCGGATATTCGAGTGCCGCTCTCGTAAGCGGTGCAGATGACAATTCTTAATGCAACCCGCCATCGCATCATTAACTCCTTTCTCACGTAAGCCACCATGTTCGGGACTTGGGGACAATTTCGTGCAGCGGTAACAAGCTATCACTCGAGCTACCTGCGCCGGCCTGGGCCACTTCGCGGCCGTGGCCGCCGCCTGCACAGCGACCGTGCGGCTAGCTCAGTGGGCTTTTCGTGCCTCCGGCGCGTTTTCGCATCCTATGGTAATAAACAGTAATAGAAACAGAGTGCCTGGAATCGCTGTAGAACTTTGGTCGCGGCCAGCTGCCCGATTAGCTGAGGAAATCACGGCGCCTCCGCCGCCAACGATCGGGTCGTTCGTTCTCGAGAGCAGAAGCTCCGCCCTCCGGCCCTCCGATTGGAGCGGCGAGCCGGGCGAGCCCGTGTAAAACGCCGGTAGTGCGGAAGCGGCAAACACAAACTCGTGACGTGTTTGGATGTTGTTTATTTACAATTGCGCGTGGTCCTCTGCTGGCTGCTCGGTTGCGTTTCGCACACTTCAAAATTGATTTTAAATATGTTCTAGGCTGTATTCGCCGCTGATATTTTGCAGATGATGTATATGTGTTCCCACCAATCTATCTCCGACGTTATCTCGCCTTCAAAATGTTGTGTCAGTGCCCCTTTAAGGTCGTAGGATTGGGCTGCGTAAGTTATAGTACCAATGGCGACAGCTTGTGCTAATGTTTGGGTCGCCTTCTGGCTTGCTCCACCAAATTTGTTCGACAGGCGACGTATGGCATGTTGAATTGTTTTCCATTTAGGTTTGAGTTGTTGTAGCTATATTGACGGGCTATTTTTGTGTCCGATTGGGATTCCGAGTAATCGCATGGGTTGGAAACTAGCAGTTATAGGGGTACCGGCAAGAAGAAGAGTTAGAGGATTATAGTGCGGAGGGGGTTTGTGGCCAAATACGGGTAAGAATTCGGTTTTTTAGGGGCCAATTCGAGACCAAGAGTGGCCAATGAGCATTCAAGGCTATTTACTGCGGCTTGAAGTTCGGTTTGCATGTCTTCCGGGCATAAAAAGTCGGCTGATTCAGTCCATATGGTTACGTCATCAGCATATATTGTGAAGCGGGCAGCAGAGTCACGCTCGAGATTTCGAGCTATCCTCGCCATGGCGAGGTTAAATAGGATCGGAGAAAGTATGGATCCCTGAGGTACCCCGCGGTCAAGGTAGTATGTGCGAGGACTCCAGCCTGGGTGCGATCCTTGAATTCGTATTGGACGAGCGTTCAGGAAGTTGCGGATCCAGATTTGAGCCCGGGCGCTTGGGTAGGCGTGTGCCAGTTCTTCTAGTATGGCGGATTGGCTGACGCGATAAAAGCCTTACGTATGTCCACTGCTAGTATCAGGTCGGACGGAGAGTGGTTATGATGGGAGCGATTTATCACTCGGCGTAATAGCCAGAGGCTATCGTGAGTGCTCAGGTTTGGGCGGAAGCCAGTCTGCGCAGGATGAAAGTATGACCGTACATATTCCAGGTAATGGGTCATATGGTTATTTATGAGCCGTTCTATGAGTTTACAGAACACAGGAGTGAGCGAGATGGGGCGGAGGTTTGTGAGGTCAGTTGGGCCAGTACCAGGCTTCTTGGGTTTAGGAATAGGGAAGATGAGAGTTAACTTAAGAGGTTCAGGAACTTCACCAGTTTCCCAGCAGCGGTTAACATGGTCAAGTAAGACAACTTTAAGAGCGGAGCTGTTTAGTAAATCATAAGGTCATTGGTGGCGATGCCTCCACACTGTTGGTTACCACAGGAGGAAGGTATACAAAGCAAGGATCACTGAAAAATACTGTATGCAAAGAATAGCAATGAACACATGGTAGGGTATTTAATGAAATATAAATGCCATCTAGCATAGCGTGAGAGGCCCCCTGTAAATGTGTGAAACTATTTTGCAGTCGGACATTTTCTCGAATGTCCGAAGGTGAAAGACATGAACATTATTATCAGATGTTATTGCACTGCGGTGAAATCGCAGGTGCTCGCATGACCTGTCATGCGAGCGCCACTTATTGGCCTTCAGTGCTGAAGAGAGGTTTTAATGGTAGGAAACATATTTCCGTTAAAAGGTTGAGATGGTACATAAATAATATACCTCCATGAATTTTCTGCATTCATTAGGTCACGAACGATTAGGCACCATTTCTGATCAGTATACACGGCTGCTGATACTGACGGCGCCCTGGACAAAGGGTGCTTAATAAAAGAAAGTTTGTTTCCTTCCCCCCTTCAAACCTCCCCCTACCCGTGGCCAATCCGCCAAAGTGGATTGGCCGCAGTGGGTATGAGGCAGAAAAAAAAGGAAAACAACAACTTTTGTTGAAGGGCTTCCAACATGCGGAAATATATCGGTGGTGCGCTGTGAGTTGCTACGGTGGAAACCTGGGTTCACATTCCGTCGCAACACACCTGTATTTTTAAAGCGAAGCTATCTATGCGCAATGGATGGCGACACTGCCCCAGCGCGCACTGTAGAAAAGCGAGTTTCCTTGACAATGATGATGATAGTGGGTGCTATGAAATATGTTTAAAACGAGAGAGAGAGAGAGAGAGAAAGCTCTTTATTAGAGGAAAGCAGAGAGGTCTGCCGGCATGTTGACGCCGACATGCTACTCTGCGGGGTACGGGAGGAGGGAAAAGAAGTTGCAATAGGAAGAAAGGTGGAAGAGAGAGAAGATAGGAGAAAATAAAAGAAGTGAAAAAAAAAGGAGGAAGCGTGTGCGTTGGGGTCCGTCAGTGCGACACGTGAAAAGTCTATGGGCGGTTGTACAGTGCAAGAATGGTCTGGTCCTATATCAGCTCAGCGACGCCGATGTCATTGAGATATTCAAATAATGCGGTTAGCACTTTACGCTGAGAGGAGGGAGATGGCCATGGTCCCAGAAGTGCTTTTAAAGTCAAGGAACTGTGGTTGAGGCACTCGATCTTCTGTGCGAGGTTGTTTCTTGCTTGATAGTATGTAGGACACTCCAGTAAAATGTGCTCGACGGTTTCTGGTGAACCGCAGTTGTCACAATAGGGGTTCGAGGTTAGGCCAAGGCGATAGCGGTAGGTATGTGTTAGCGCCACGTTGAGACGTAAGCGATGGAGCAAAGTCTCTAGCCGACGTGGAAGTCGCTCCGGTAACCTCAGTGCCAAAGTTGGGTCGACATGATGCAGGAATGGGTGCTGGTTTTCCGGGAGAGACCAGAAGGTGCTTCTTTCCCTGAAAACAAGCTCTCGTCGCAAGCCAATGTCTTAAAAGTTCTAAATAAAACTCCGAAATTCAAATCGTTACGCCCGCGAAACTCACTGAACGAAAGTTAACTTCAGAATAAATTTCGACGTACAATGCCGCCTCCCCACCCAGCACTCAGTCGGGAGGAGGCCGTTATCTTAAGGCAGATACAGACCGGGTCAATCCCCGCCCCGGCAGTGCTACACGTGCTTCACCCAGAACTCTATCCGAGTGGTATGTGCAGTGTTTGTGCAGTGGGTTTGGCGGATCAATGGCACATCATGTGGGACTGCGCCAGGTTCCCGACTGAAGCTACCTCCAGGACATACCCGCCCGAACTTCAAAGTGCCGTGGAGTCTAAAGACAAGGACACTCAACTATGGGCCGTCCAGCAGGCCCGGGGTGCGCTCGAAAAACACAAGCCTCACGACCCGCCACAAACGGGCCGAACTGGGGTATTGCAGAGTAGGGCATAACCCCGGGTCGACGCTTGGCCAACGTCACGACGAGTTAAACCGTCGGTTGCCGGCATCAATAAAGTTATTCCTACCTACCTACCTACCTCGACAAAGGCGCATCAAGCACCCCAAGAAAGAATGGCCAGCTTGCCCAAGTTACGCGAGGCTGGAGAAAATACAAAGCATGGGGTCAACCCAGCTTCTCCCTACACTGACACCGGATTCCAGGACAGAGGGAGCCGAAAAAGCAAGTCTATGCACGTTCCTTGTATAGCGAGCGGCAACCCAGACTCTCACCATCGACATTACCAGCCGCCACGACGCCGTCGCCGCCGACCGATTCAAGCCTGTTTGCGCCACCTCCCTCTGACCAATGCAAAGTTTCTCTGTATCAATGACCCTGTCCCAGAATTCCCAAGTTCAACCAATTAAAAACGCCGCGTAGGCAGCAGAATGACCTCTGGCTCCACGGCGAGGGAGCCCAGCCGCGACTGGCGTGCCCCGCATCCGCTGCGCGGAAGGCGACGGGGCCGGAGGCTGGAGATCCGCACGTGGCGCAAGCCAACGCGGAAGCTTTTACGCCGCCAGGCACTCCTTACGGGGCCAACTTACGGGCGCTCTGTATTTTTTAAAGACAATAGTCTTTCTTGGGCTCCTTAAACCCAGAAATTTTGGTCTGTCTGTATGTCTGTATGTCTGTCCGTCTGTCTGTCTGTGACTCGATTCAGCCACCCGGCGAAAGCAAAACAATGCCTGCCCATTAGTCTTATATAGTCACAGCTAAATCTACCCGTCTATGTCCGGTGTAAGGTTCATACTTGTCAACATTGTTGAAGAAGAACAAGACATTACGCAAATATGAGACAGCAAATCAATACAGAAGTGATATTTGCAGTGTTCCTTTATAAAAAAATCAAACATGCTTGCTTTTGCGAAATTAAATACTTCATCAACTGCAGAAAAAGAATTCACTTCGCCGTCGCCTACTGTCGCCCGCGCCACTATAGCTTCTTGCGCCATTTTAAGAAATCAACCGGCAACAGTTACGCAAGGTTCCACTAGATAGGTTCCACTTTCTGCTTGCAACGCACGTGGAGTAGGGAAACGCGGTTCTATAAACGTTGAAGTAGGGCGCCTCGATTAACGCGCGTCTCCGCCGTACAGCAGCGTTCGCATCGAGACACCCGGTTTGGAGCAGTGGAACGCGGGAAATTTAAAATGAATTAAGCAAAACTTTGACGTCTTTACCTTGGGAGGAGCGCGACGCAAGAGGAACAACATGAGAGGTGAGCGGCAAAGCGAAGGGAGGCATTTACTTCGCAATAGCCGATAAAGACTATCGTCTTTTGACGACATTTGCAACGAAAGGAGCAGATACGCGGCCAATTTTTTCCTAACGCCACTGCCCGGGCTTCGCCTAGGGAAGTTTTATTCTGGGTATTTCTGGTTAACGTCGATGAGCCAAGCTCAGCTCTCCCGCTAAAAATGATTTCCGTGGTCGTAATCGAACCTGGGTCCCATGCGCTATAAAGCCGCCGTCTGCACTAGCGCGCCATTCCGACAAGTTTGAAACAGTTTGGATTTCTGACATTGACATTGATTCACGATCTGTTGGAGAAAACTTGGCGTTTTAAGCCTTTCTCTTGAGTAAGGCGTCTGAACTTTTATTTACTCTTTACCGCGGCGACCATATTCTTGACCAGACAACCAGGGTAGTTTCTGTGCTTTAGAAGGTTGGGTCAGGTTCAGGGATAGATAGTATCTTCTTATATCCTGCAGTGTGACAAATGGTGGTCGCTCTTTTTGCTCTTATATGGATTTCGGAAAAGAAGGCGGAGTTTCGCTCGTGGGCAATATTGTTGCCCGTAAATGTGGAGTCGGAGGTCTCCAGACGGCGTCAGAGTTCCTTTGTGGCGGCTGTTGCCAAAGAAGGAAGGGAGCTGGTGGTCGCCCCGCCACCTGTAACGGCCTGGAAGCTCCGACAATTAACTTCTGGCTCCACTAGAATGATCGAACCTTGGTTGAGAAAAGTGCAGTGCAATTGAAAGGTTCTCAGCAGTATGTGTGGATGTTGTGTTTAATCAAGCATCGGTGTTAAGAGATACTTTGGTGGTTACGACTAGAATTTTGGCATTCCGCTTGATAGGAGCTTTTCTGTGTTTGGGTTACGTTCGAGCGGTTTCCGAAGATATCGTCATGGGTTTGTCTCACTTAGGAAAAACCGAAGAGCGTGTTGTTAAGTATTGGGCGAAACCGTGTTGCAGATTTTCAATCTTCGGGGAGGTCAGTATAGGCAGCAGGAGACGCTGAGTGCGCGTTGTGTACATGTTTCATAATCCTAAGCTGCAACTTTTGCACAAGCCATTTGGAATGAACTGGAAAGCTGCCGGTAGCCTGTAAGCAATGACGATGGGTTCGAAGACAGCGAGGAAGACATGGTTCGCAACATGAATTTGTTCAAAATCGCCTTCTTGGTCGACGCCCAGGACCACAAGAAATGTAAATATGCTGGTGACAAGGATTACTAGAGTGGCATGAAATATTTCGAAACAACGAGTACCGATGAACAGTTGGCCGGAGGATAAGAAGAGGACGACAGGAATACATTTCACGTGAGTGAGCTTGCTTTTGAAGACGAGAAGAAAGACGTACGAATCTTGACGAGGACGAGACAATGAACATGCTCGACGTCATAGACCTGGAAGCCTTCCACGTCAGTTTTTGTCTAGAGCTAACGGTGACAGTCCTAAGCCCTACCGCCAACTTTGCTCTCAAAGTCTTCCTGGCATTCATTTCGGTGAGTTTCGTCCTTGCAACCGACAGCTGAAATAGCTACAGTCACTAGGATATTTTTCCTATAATTGGGGCAGGGTGCTGGGGTTTGCGTATTTAAATAGAATGGTAATAAATGGCGACTTTTCGGATCAGTAATGGTGCACTCGTAAAACGTTATTCTCTTTGTAATTAGCAAGCTGTTTTTGCAGTGCATGGATGCTCTAAAATTACAACAAGAAGCAGCCTGTAACGAAAGCTTGGTAATTTGCTCTCTTGAGATGCTGCGATCTCATTTTTGAAGAATTCATTTGAAGCTTGAAGCCTCATGCAAAAAGAAAGAAATATGGCCTGATCAGTGGCATCTGTGAAGCGTATAATAAGGAAGAAAGTTGGCGCTCCTGGTGTTACTGAGCATTGAGTCCATCCGGCGCTTTTATTAATGCAAAAATAGACACTGCGTCCGGCCAAGATCTTTCACTTTAAAATTTCGCTCAATCATCAGTATTGTATCATTACTTTTGTTCCTTATTGTATTCTTCATTTAAATATATTAATATATTTGTTTGGTTAGTACCGCCATTGGCTAGAAATTTCTATTGTTTCTCACTCCTCACAAGTGACGACAAACATTAGATCGAGTCCCCTTGCTTCGATGCAAATGCATTACTTAAACAACAAAGTTTTAGCCGCCCGTGCCACAAAACACCTGCCCTACTATACCACACCTACCCCTCAAGCTCTTCCCCATCCATCTGCCCCCGCCAATGTACCTCTCCACCTCTTGCAGTAAACTACAGCTGACCCGATCCGATTGTTACCATCATCGTTCCTTCCCCTCACTTCTGTATGTCTCTTCCTTACACACTACTCTCCTTCTCACCTTCCTCCTCCTGCGATTTTCTTCTTCTCTCTCTCTTCTCGTATCACCCTCAATTCTGCCTCCTGCCTCTTTCTGCGAGCATTTACTAGTCATGACTCTCCACTCCAAATCTCCCCTTCTATCTTCTGCACCCTATCATCTCTCACCAATACGTCGTTCCGAAATGGCAAGGTGGGCGAGTCGGTACACAATCGTATTTGAAAAAAAGAATCACGCCATATCCACGGAATGAATGATGATAAGTGGGGTGAAGCTCGAGAGGGGAGATCATCGGTAACCGTAACTCTCCCGTGAAAGTTCGCCCATTACATCACTAAGAAAGACGTAAGACTGTGTGCGTACATTGTACAAATCAACTTTTATTTTGTTCTTTTATTTTGTTCTTGTTCGTTTGTTGTTTCGTTTCTTCGTTTGTTCTTTTCATTTCGTCGTTGTCATGACTGGATTGCGAGGTTCCTTCATTACGACGGCTTTATGATCTGTGAAATGAAGCGAGAGAGGTTCTTGTACTGGCTGCAATGGGAAATTTGCAAACACTAAGTCTATACACGTTCCTCGGATCGTGGTAGGGTTCATATGGATACATCTGAGTGCGTATTTGAAGAAAGAACTTTTATTTAGGGCAAACTTGTGCCCGAACAAGACGAGAGGAAACGAGCAAAGGTCCTTGCGTCTCGTTCGATCTCCGAGAACGACTGCCTGCGTTCGTGGCGTGATCTCTTGCGTGATCTCCCCCTCGCAGTGCACGTGCGCTCGCGCCTCCGTTGGAGAACACAGACAAGCTCGCGCTTCCGGTGCCGAGTTTGCGCTGCCGGTTGCAGCCGGTTCTTGCGCGTGCAACGCGGCCCACTTTGCGACATCTCCGAAAGCATGCGGCGGTCACGTACCACGAGACACAAGGGATGGACAGACCCATGGCTTTAGTAGCTTCGCCCCTAAAAAACAGAGACCAAACAAGTTGACGAGATGAGGAGAGTGGCAAACGCAGCGCTATCACCACAAATGAGGATTCGTTGGAAAAAATGAACTTATATGCACAAAGCGAAATCAGCCTCACAACCCGAAGTGCTCATTATTGCATTTTTGGGTCATAAGCACAGCAATACAATTATTCGTTAACCTAAGTCTTCTGATGTATTTTATGGTGATAGCCTAGCTATTACCAATCACTTCTTTAAAGCTACTTCGTGTTTTCGTCTGTTCGGTTTGGTCTTGAAGTGAAATATTGTTTGACTTGTATGTCTCCGACAACTGCACCAAAAATTGCACGCCTACAGGCAGACATACACACACACATACGCGAATGCACGCACACACACGTTTGATTAAGCGCGCCGTCAGTGCCCCCTCTGCCAGGGTTCAGAGTTCGTGAAGTGCTAACTCACTTGGCTCCTGCTTTGTAGACCCCGGTTAAATTCCCAGGTGAACACGCATCTATTTTTATTTATTTTATCTTTACATCATCCACAGCAATGATAGTACCAATCATGCTGACGACGACGCTGGATTTTCTCGTTTTATGCGGCGTTTAATTTTAAGGCTTCCGTTCTTTTCGTTCTTACCGTTCTTACTCTTGCCGATGTGTGTTTCAATATATTTTCAAATATAAATAAACCTCGCACTCTTCCGGTGTCAGTTGCTCATCGCTACGTTTAAATAGGATTGTTCTCTAACAAAGACGGGTATGCATCCGAAGAGCAATGGATTCCGAATTTTGATAGGAAGAATACCGAAGTAAGCGATAGTGCCCACGTAAAAGCTTATGTGCGGGGCGGCCCCTTCAGGATAGCTACATCACACAGACAAAACGACGAGAGTATTGAACAATGACTACTACTACTCAGGCAACATAACCATGTATAATAATCAGCATGCTAGTTTAACTAAAATCGTTCCACTTTGTTCCAAACTGGTGGGCAAATTTTCATAATTTCTTGGGATCGTACAAGGCTACGTTAGTGCCGTGGGGGGAGCGTACGTTTTTTATCCAATTCAAACGTTTATGCGCATAGGAATGACCGCAAATTTTTTCCATTTTCTAGATGATCGGCATTGGTTTTTCGCTTACGCCATCCTTTTCAAAATGTCAGTCAACGTATCACTGCCATTTACGATAACACCAGATAAAAATAGTTACTGTTCCAGCCTAAACAAGGGCACTAGTACATTTCTGAAAGCGAAAAAACAGACTTAGTTGAGTTTTAGCGCAATGCTTGCGCCCTATTGATTGAATAAATGCTCGGTATTGGATACATAAAAGCCCTCTAGCATATTCTAAGTAGAGGGACGGAACGCATTTGTTCAAGCGTGACAGAATGTTTTCATTATGTTTCGATCTTGCGTTTCTGTGGGACATTTGCAGGGTAAATGCGTCATGATGATCATCATCATCTGCCTATCTACGGCCAGTGCAGGGCAAATGCCTCTCCCATAGATGTCCAATTGCGGTCATCGTGTGCTAACTGCGACAAATTTATCACCGCAAACGTCTTTATCTTATCGTCCCATGCAACTTTCTGCCGCCCCTTGCCGCGCTTGCCTTCACTAGGGATCCACTCTGTTGCCCTTAGTGACAATCGGTTATCTTTTCTTCGCATTACATGCCCTGCCCACACTCATTTATTATTTTTAATTTCTACTAATATGCCTTTAACACGCGTTTTTTCTATGACCCAGTCCGCTCTATTCTTGCCCTTCAACATTACACCTATCATCTTCCGTTCCATTGCTCACTTAGCCGTCTGCAATTTCAGTTAAACTCTTTTTTTGAACCTTCAAGTTTCTGCCCCGTATATGAGTACCGGTAAGATGCCGCTTTCATACACTTTCTTCTTCAGGGACAATGGTAGACTGCCATTGATTATCGGAAAATGCCTGCCGAATGCACTCCACCCCATTCTTATCCTTGTTAATATATCTGCCTGACAATTGGATTCCCGGTCTTACTACTACGCCTAAGTATATATATTCGTAAATGTGTATATTCAGCTTAATTCGCTAACATGATACTCGGTAAAATCGGGCTTTGTGGGTGCATACCACAGTTCATTTCCAATTGCCCAATATTATGCAACATATACCATTATATTATTGTATTATTTCACAATGCTCTGTGATACACCTGGCCCTAAAATAGTTTAGACGACTGCTGTACTCGGTTTGGAAAAGCAGGGTCTCATGGATGCTAAAAACGAAAACGCGCGTCTGTCAACATTTCCGCGCACGTTAACGATCTTGCGGTTCTATAAATTCGCTTTACTAAACCGGCACTTATACTATTTATTGTGTTTGTCAGCAAGTATTTCAAGCCTAATCATGTCCCAACCGTTCGAGTTGGGTGCCAGTTTCTTATCATAAACGATGGCTACAATAGAAATTCGGGGCACAGAGGTCGCCTGCGAGTGCTGCGAACAATGTTGTCTGCGCCGGCGTAGGGGAAACCTTCTCGCTGTATTTTTTGTGAATAAGCAACGCAAGCGGCCGAGATTACCTCCTTGCACGCCGGAATAGCGAATGCAATTCGGGAAGAAGGGGATTTATGTCATGCAGCCTGAAGAAAACGTCCACCAAAACATCTTGAAACCTCATAAGGAAACTTTTGTTACGGCACAGAAAAATTACAGCATTGGGCAACAAAAAACATTTGTCTGCTACAAGTGAACAACGAAAGAAATAGCAGCTTGCCGTTTTGTTTGCTGCCGTGCGAGGCGCGTGATTTTGTCCGGTGCTTGGTGCGCAGCATGACAGGCTGATGACTTTTTGTTAGAGCATCTTAAAAATTTCTTAGTGCAGCGTGCGCATTTGGAAAAGTTATCGAGGAGCTCTGAGCACTGAACCTCGCAATAAGGTAGAAAGGACAACTTACAGACGATCATCTCATCGAAGCTTCTAATAAAGTTGTTCTCTCTTTTCGTGTGTTGCAAACTTGTGCAGAAAATAGCATGAAATTATTCAGATGTGTGAGAAGCTACCAAAATAACTTAATGACTTGAAACACGCTTTTCAATGCACTCAAGCATCATAAGGGTACATGTTAGAAGCGGAGTGTGGGAGCCGACAGCGGCGGGAGTTTCAAAAGTTGACGTCACGAGCCAGGGGGCGCCACTAAATCATCCCACCGCCAACAGCTCGATTACCTTAACTCTAGTTTCTGTTTAAGCAGGTAATCTGAGTTCACCTATGCTTTCGAAAGCTAATCTTACACCCTGAAAGTGCTTAGTGCTTCTATCAGAATTTGTACCTGATACAAATTGCTTATTTACAACTTGGGGAGGCACTGACAGTGAGCTTCGTTTACATGACCAATCTTTCTGTCGCACAGGTCTACAAGTTTCTTCCGTCGTCGTTGCTTATTAACCAGCTAAAAACATCCGAGAACGCGACGGTCCCTGCTGCCCTCTTGTCTTATCTCTTATCACTGGACGACTCGACGGCCCCCTGTTCGATGGCCCTCAACGACAGCCGTGCAGGGAGGCAACCGGAGTGCTCACCCGCTGACCGGATTGGATCATCAGCCACCGAGCCAACTACGGTACCGTGTCGGCACAAGCATAAGCGACCCTGTTCATTGGGGTTGTTAACGCAGCCGGGATTACTTTGGTTTACATGCCTTTCTTTTTGACCTGAAACAAAATAATTAGTACGAAATTTCAGCACCAGGTGCTCGAAACGTTTCCACGGTTGTGCGCCAAAACCTTGTTTTTGCTGCGAAATCGTTTGTGCATGCTGCGACGCTTTCCACGAATCTTAAGTTTTCCAAGTGAAACCAAATAAAATATACCTTGACCGTAGCATTCACTTATCAAACGCAGAATTACCTATGACTAATGACAGCTCACAATAATTATATTCCGAAGTCATCGTTCCCAAGAGAAGCGGAAGTTATTCACATCAAACTCCTGTAGTAAAAAGCCTTTCAAAGGCATCCGGAAACGGACTACCGTTATTATTAGTTGTAGCTGTAGAAGGTTTTGATGGAGTACGAATATCCTTGCTGAAATGGAAAAAAGAATACAGAGGGGGGAGACGGTGCGGATAAAATTGAAGTTTCCAAAGGCTCAGTTTGTTTAGGCAAGAATAAACGGACTTGGGGTGCTATTCCAGAAGGCCCGAGTTTGAGCGAAACTCGGGCATGGCGGAGCTGTGGTGATAATAATAAGTTTGAAGTTTACAAAGGCTCAGTTTGCTTATTAAACAAGAATAAACGGTCTTGGGGTGATATCCCAGAAGGGCCGAGTTTGAGCAAAACTCGGGCAAGGCGGAGCTGTGGTTATAATAATAGGCTCATGATAATATTTCGGTGCAGGGGTAAAACGCATTAAGTGTTATTTATGCTATTTGCTTGCTATTGAGGTGGCGTAACCGGTCTACGGCACCGCGCTCCAAGAATGCGCCACTATGGCGTGGCTCATCTTTCAGCGCTTTCTGTCGCTCTACTGCTGCACTGGTGCCTACTGGGGGCAAGCAAATCCAAATACTTTATTTATTGTACTTTTACTTTATTAATATGTATGTCACTTAATTTAATTTTACTTTTTATTCCAGGCGTTCATATGAGCTTTTCGTTTGAAATATTTGGTTCTAAGAAGTATCTGCCGTCGGTGGTAGACAGTGCAGTCACGTGACTATGGCCGACTGGCAAAAAAAGAAAGCGTGTGATGGAAGCGCGCCACATTCAAAACAGTTGCTGCTCGTATTACATCATCGAAACCCTCCGCTTTTCGACACAAAATTTCCTCGGCGCGGTCCAGTCTGCTTACGTGCTTTCAAGACGAAAGCCTAGCGATACGTATACTAGCAACCTCTTTTTAATACATTATAATTGCGCCTTTTTTCTCGCTTTCGTTCCTTTGACTTTTGGCACGGATTATTTAAACGATTCTTTTCGGCTATTACGTGTTTGCGTCAGTTTCTCTTTCGTTTGTTTGTCTTAGTGTACAAGCAGTCTGGAACGCGCCACAGTCCCCCTAGAATCGGGATTCTGGGAAAGTGCTGTGCCCCTGTCCTACTCCCTTGACATCACGTTCAGGCTTCACGCTGCACGCATTATTATACAGCTGTTACTGTTCAAATTCACAGTGTTATGACTTTTGCGAACCGGACACGTTAGTTCCTTGAAGCTCCCAATTGCGAGCCCATCCTACTTGCCATGTGTGACAGGAAGGAATAGCAACAAGGACACAGACTTTTCCGATTTATTTGCTTCATTTCACTTTGTTCTTTACCGCTCTTGTTCGCTCCACAGTCGTTTTTTTCCCCATAAAGTTCAATCCCCTCACAACCCTCTTTTCCTTCGCGACTTTCCCACTCCAGCTTACCCCGCCCCCCCTCCCCGTCTGGCGTCACACGATTACTTTAATTCTTAGCTCTCCCCTTTACTCACTTTCCATGCTCTTCTTCCTGCCATACGACGATGACGCTGAACAAAACCCGTTGAAATGTGTAAAGATCACCTCAGACAATAGGCACGTGCTGTTGATTGAATTTTGGGAGGATAATGAACAGATGCAACAGGCCATCAAGCTATGTGGGTATACGCCCTAGCAGCATGAACCATGTGGAAGAGGAAGGTAGGATTATGCCCAATCCTGACGCGGGGATATGCGACAAAGTCCTGTCAGGGGAAGAAGATGAACCCCATAAGGAGCATGCGCGAAAAACGAGCTGGGTTATGTTAAGGGTCGTACCTGCGTTCCCATCGGCTTCACCCCTGCGAATAAACCACCTCAACCGGCTATCAGTGCATGGACTGACTTCTGGAAAGTATATACAGTAATACCTCGTTAACTCGAAATCGTAAAAACCACGGAAAATTTCGAGATAAACGGATTTTCGAGATAAGCAAAGTTGCGCTAATCGCCGGGAAGAATGAGCGCTCTTCAGAAAAATCACTACTACTTACCGGTTCTTCAGCGGCAGTTTCTAATCTTTCTTCTCGAGCAGGTTTAAAAGAGAAAAAAATAACATACAAGAGACTTTAACCGGCTGGGTTTTGCCGCACTGCCATTTTATTTATCAGAGAAAAACTGCCTAATTCTCGTCTGCTTTGCGGTTGTAGTCGGGCCTAGGAAGGCGTCCTCCAGCTGCTTGACGCATCGCATCAGTCGATCTTCCCCGCCGCTGCACTCGACCTTATTTCGAAGCAAGCGCAGCAAATTTCTCGTCTCAGAAGATGTCGGCACCTCTCGAGGTGGTTCGTCATCGCCGTCGTCTCCGCCGTCCCCTACGTTAGTGGCCGTTTGAACGATTTCAGCGTTCGTCATTTCTCCGGTCACCGCCACATCCTGCTCACACAGCGCGTACTCCAGAAAAGTCACGTCATTTTCGGCGTCGACGTATGGCAGGCGCGGCTAAATAAGAAAAAAAATCGACGGACTTCAGGCGTGGCAGCATCGCGCGAATCTTGTGAAATGGTCCGGCGACGGAGTTTTCGTTCCACTCCCAGTCAAGATTTCGAGTTATCCGCAATCCGACCCAAACATACTTAGAGATAAAGGGAGAAATATACATGGGACGTATTGGAAAATGTTCGGTGCCGCGGAAAATGTCGGCTTAGCCGATTTTTCGAGATATGCGAGTTAGAGTTAACGAGGTATTATATAAGGAGTATAAGCTATCCTGCCAGTAACGTTTTCACAAGAAATGCGCGTCACAGAACCCCTCGAGGGAGACTCTTCCACGGTCATGCAACGCTTCGTTCAAAAGTGTTTTTCGAGCAGACGATAACTGAAGCGCACGCCCTGGCTGCAGACGGATAGACGCGTGGCAGGAACCTGCGGAAGCCATGTCCGCTAAACCACCTAAAGAAAGGCGAGGTCTGCGAAACACGTCTCCACTGATTATATTGCACGTGCACACCCACTGACGGTCTACTGGTGGCGGTCGATGGTGCGGTCGCCACCAACGTTTCTGTAGAAGCGGCCCGTCGCGTAAAACGGCAGCGCACACCACACTTGCTCCTCGATGATTATGGAGCGAAAGCCGCGTCTAAGTCTTCGCAAACTGGGGTCTGTCGCCAGACGACTAAACAACCAATGCACAACACTTTTCGAGACATAAAAACGGGCTCGACATTTTCCATTCGTTTAAAAGACCTGTCGAGGTATAAACATGCCTGATACGGCGACCATAAAAATAAATTACGCCGCAGCAGGCCACCACGGGCGTCCCGGGTTAAACTCGGCCGTGAAAAACCATGCCCGAGTTTCCTCGGAGTTCGAATGTCAGTCAAACACACCACGGGCGTCCCGAGTTAAACTCAGCTGTGAAAAACCATGCCCGAGTTTCCTCGGAGTTCGAATGTCAGTCAAACACACCCAGCCTATTCGTGGGCGCGACGTAACAACCGAAGTCCTACCCACCCATGGCGTCCACCTTATGAGGGCGTAGTGTCGTAGCCATGAAGACGTCACTCGATGCCCGCTAGCAGCGACAATAAATTAGCACCAAACAAAAATGAAGTCACCAGGCCACCGTCAGCCAATGATGCCACAGTCGCGGCGGTGTTCGGCCCGAACTGGAGGTCACTATTGTACGAGCCGACAGGAGAGGCCACGACGACACGATTTTCCCACGGTAGCCTTTTTCATGCACCGTGAAAACATAGACGATGAAGAATGACACAACTTCAACGACTAAAACGCCCTCGCCAATGCTCAAAAACGCTCTTGACACGGGACGATTTCAGTTAAGCGCCCGCGGTGCACACTCAAGCAAGCCGGAAAAAATAAAGTCATATTTGATGGTCGGGAGTGGGCGCGTTCAGTTCGCTGCAGTGGACCCCTTTGATAACTTCGTTTCTGCTTGCGCAGAGCTGCACTGAGACTGCCCTCAGGCCAGGTAGCAAACATAATTCAGTGGACGAACTGAACACCGAGAAAAACGGACCGCCTTGCGCCGGGCGTGGCCAGCAGCCAGGCTGGGCATTTCAAAGTAGCAGTGGGGTTATCTAGTTTATGCTGGGGAACGAGCATTGTAGAGCCATTTCAGATGGTGTTGTATGCGGAAGATAGCACAAGCCGTACTCTATCAACGTAAGTGGCCCCAATACAGCGCGCTGAATAGGCCAGGCGTGCTGCGCGCACTTCCGGCGATTTAGCTTGGGGTGCGTCGAATTCTCCAATATAACTACTTTCATATACCAAGCAGCTGGAAACTCGGGAGTAGGCGGAACTCGGGCCGTCTGGAATAGCGCCTCAGGTCTCTTCTCACTCAAAGCTACAAGTAAAAACCTTGCAGACCCTAACTGACCAAAATATGACGAAAATCGCCTCGTTAACGTCTAGAATAGATGTTTGTGAAGGCAGGTCTCACCCATGAACGGTTTGGTTATGTGGTCTCGATGATTACAAAAAATGAGTGGAAAGTAAGTCGGAACACTAGCGATGGCTATTTGCAAAACACATATACCCACATTCGTCCCACCTAAAACGCGGGTATAGCTTGAAACTTCTGAAGGATATTAAAACAGCCGGTAATCGTGGATTGTGCGCGTTAACAAATAAAAGGCGGCATTTTATTAGCCACCATAGAATTCAAAGATTATTTGGCTAAGCCATTGCCCGTTCCTCCTCACGAAAAATGCGGATTGCTCGTAAGCAATCACTGGAATTGTAGAAGTCACAACGGAGCGCTTATGTAGATCGCCATGGCAAACAAGAGCCGACCCTTCATGCCTTATGAACGTTTCGCCCGAGCACTGAGCACTACTTTATCTTCAAATTTCCAGCATGGAGGATAATAACCTCTCATTGCTTTGAGATGTCAACCATGCCATAATCTGGACAAAAGCCTTCAGTGCAATGGTCGCAAGGAAAATTTCAATCCCATCAAACTCATCTTATCGGCTTTTGTTAATTGTAATATGAGGTATAGATTACACAAAGAACACTCTTCGTTTCCCTTTGTCTGAAGGGGTCATGTAGACTGAATACAATTTTATTCAGTGTGAAATAACGATGCTGTAGTGATCCAGGTCAGTTAATTTCAAGCGCGAAAGCTGTCTTTTTAGCTGAAAAAATGCGAGTATTATTGAAAAAACGTTGAAATTTCAAGAGTCTTTCCCATGGCCTTCCTCAGCGGCTGCCGAAAGACCCAAAAATTCTCTGACGTAACAACAAATCGCTTAAATGTGGCTGGGAGGGCGATGGTCGCCATTGCTTCATGAGGTTACTTTAATATTGCGATTATTTGTTTGATGCTTCCGAAAAAAAACAGCGTCATTGTTATTCGGCCAATGCAGTCTTCTTAATAAACCAAACCTAAAGTTCGTCGTCTAATGAGCTTTAAAGTTACCAGCAATCGCGGAGGTAAAGAGGGAGCAACTAGAGAAACTTTGTAACTGTTGGTAAATGTTGATAAAGGCACCCGGGAAATTTTCAGCTTAGTCACCTATAAATATGGTTCCGTCCACTTAGAATTTATTTTTTGTGATGCTGAGGAAGCGCTCCGCAGCGATAACCTTCTCACAAAAATTCTATGTTTATTAGTGTTTATACCGTTTTTGATACACCCCGAATGCGCTTACTAGAATAGTTGTTACTACATCTGAGTTTCTTTATCACATTCTCAACTTGAGAAATCTCAGGCATCCGGCGTGGAAAACAATTCCCATATCCGCTAAACAGCTCTTGAGCATTCCTTTCTCTCACCTCTCCAAATTTAGCTAAACATTTGGTTACATTCCCACGTCCTAAATAACAACATATAATTTTGTCTGTATGAATAGAAATACGCCGGTCAAAGTTTTCTAAAACGAGTTTATATGGACTTGCGGCCTGAACTCAAGCCTACCTAACTTGACCAGCTCCACAGTTCCGGGGCACCAGCTCGGGTCGTACCACTGTGCCCGTACTTTTGTTCGTAGTTGCCAGAGGCGTCATGCATGGAAGAAAGTGTTTTTTTTCCTCCATGTTGTTCCATATAGGCTCGTGCCAGACGCAACCGGAAGTGGTGCAGGCCTATCCAAGTCTGGAGCATACGTAAATTTGGTAGGCCCCTTGAAATCTTCTCCGCCCAGCAGGTTTTGTAGTGTTGGGGGCGTACAGAACACTGTGATCACCTTTTTAAAGCAAAGCTTTCTTGGGCTCTTCTCACAGCTCTCCGTTAACTGCTGCTGTTGTTGCTGCTGCTGCTACGTTCTTGCCAGGTAGGCCTCTGAGTTCAGACCAGATAACGCTGCCCTCCTTGTTTCGCATCCGAGGGGTAGGGAGCAGGCTCACTCGGGAGAGGGGAGGTGCGCTCATGGAAGCTGCGCCAGATAACGGTGGCTTCGTTGTACCACACCCGATGGGCCCCGCCGGGCACGCAGCCCGTGACAGCCGCAGTGCATGAGGGTATTACGTTCTCTGCGTTTGGAGTTGGCGGCTTCTTTGCATGGGATCGGGAGATTGAGCACTTCTCGTTTTACATCGTATGTCTTGGTGCACTCGCCACTGCTCACTTTTTGAAAAAATATGCGACTACGGCAACCACAATACTAGCCCCCAAAAACACGACACAGGAAAGTTCATTTACACACAGGTATGCCACGACGAAAGCTTGTGCGTTTTGTTCGATTGCCACAAATGGGTGGGGTCCACCATTCTTTTTCCAAGAGGCACCTCTACATATCAACTAGCACAGCAGGAACTTCCTAATCGCTTTCCAACCTGCTTGCCGCCGGATGCGCGCAGGTATTCCCCCTGCTGAAGAGCTTCGAAAGCTGGATCCTGGACGCGATGCTGGCGTTGGGAATACCCATGCTGGTTCTCCAAGTGTTCAGGCTGTGCCTGAGCATCGCCCTTGGAGTGTCCTCAGGTCGCGCAACCATCAAGATGCTCCGTGAAATCAAGGAAAATATGCAGCAACCGCAAGTAGTGGCCTTCCTCGGCGGTCTCTGGTTTGGGTTATTCAGCGGCATCTGTTTATCACCGGTGAGCAGAATTCATGGAAGGTCCCGCCTCTGTGATGCATTTATGTGATACCCAAATGTGAACGCCAGTATACGTAATTCTATAATCATTACACCGGATAATCTTAGTTGTTGAATGGCGTCCCCGTAGTGTCAGCACAAATATTTGGTGAATTCAGCACGTTCCACGATTGCACTCTGTTTGATAAAGTGGTTGAAGTACAGGCACTCTGCATGAATCACATGTAGCAGCGTATGAACTTTCATGCGCATCGTTGTTTAGCTTCTCTTTTCTGATGATCCGTCAAGCCATCTTATGCGCGCACATCGCTTCACTCCTCAAATTATAACAATAAAAAGTCCAATGGCCCCCAGTGTTCGACATGACTGGCCATCGTTTTCATGGAAAAACATCGTCTGCGCCTCGCGAGGTTAGGAGGACGGAAAAAATTCACCGTGGTGAGGGAAAACAGAAATTGGGGATGGAGAAATAATGGAAGAAAAAAGAGACAAGATGACAGGAATATGTAGTGGAGAAGGATAGGGGGAGAAAAGATGGTGAGGAAAACGTGCATTCGAAAGGGACAGTTTAGAACTGGGAAGGATATTATCAAAAAGGGAGACGTGCAACAGGTGCTGGGGAAGAGCGAGATCACCAGGGTAGAGAGAGGAAGGAAAATTGGTGTCGAGGATGAGACTAGAGGGAGAGCTGAAGAGAGGTGCAGTGGTAGAGAATAAGTATGAGGGAGAGAGGAGAAAGAGGTTAGGAGAAAATGACAAACATTTTGACGAAAAACAGGAAAGGGTGGGGTGGAGGTAAACAGTTGGGTATGGTTCAATAAAACATGACGGGCAGGGACAGACAAAAAGAGATACGTAGTAAAATTTGCAGTGGTGAATGAAATGAAAGACTTATGAAGTGGAGGGTGGGAATAAGATGGTTTTAGGGAAGAGGGAGAAAGGCAAAAGAGGAGGCGCGGTCGAGGAAGAAGAAGAAACCGTAATATAGGGGGTGAGGGTAATCAATATTCTTATCGATAGAATTAGTTGTCTGTAGATGAGGGTACAACATGCAGAGGCAGCAGTAAGGGAAGGTAGGGAAATGGGCAGCTGTCAGAGAGGAGTGAACGCGACGTCAGTGAGCAATTAAGCCGATGGGGCATGGATATTGGTAATGGATTCCTGGAGTAAGCTGGTCGGAGTGAAGATGATTAGAGGGTTGAGTCAGGGGAAAGATCAACAGAAGGAAAGGGTAACAGGAGGGAAGTGCCTGAAAGAAGGGCGACGGACGGGAAGAGCGTGAGAAGGAAGAAGGGAGTGAGAAAGATGGAAAGTGCCGGGAGGGGGGTGGGGATGGGGGGCAGGTGCTATCGTCTTACCACGTTGTTTGCAGCAAAGCACCCATAAATGTGACCGTTTTTTGTAAGTATGCTCTGCCCTTTGCATGCGATGGTTCTCGGGGTGCAAATAAATATTTTTCATAGGGAATATGTTAAGACGTAATGCTTGGTCATGTTAATTAACTAAACGCTCCTAGTATCAATCCCCAGCAGATGTATATTGCAACCAGTCATGTTTCAGCAGTTCAGTTTGGTTGGTGTATATGCTTGAGATGACTAACCGACGAAGACAAAGCATAGCCCTTTCGGAATTAAAGCACTATTTTCTCGCCTCTGCCCATTTCAGGAAAATTTGTGACACCATCTCGCAAAGCCTCCCCTTTATTCCTGCTGATACACTGGCATGTTAAAGGTTGATTGACAGCAGAGGGAGGTGTGACTCAGGCATAAGACAGCCGCATGTTTGTAATGCCTCACGCAATAAATGACTCAATTAATCAAATATGTTGAGCTCCAGCTCTAACATGGTCGACCACACGAAATATGCATGCGTACTCTGGATTTGTGGCGCGTACTGTAAAGGGTCCCAATGCGTTTCATAGCCACTGACTAACGGCTGCCCGCTGTGGTGTATTGAAAAGCCATCTATAGGCAGGAGTGTATGCTACTACTTTGGTAAGACTATCTAAGGTTGATGCCGCTTTCTAAGGTTGATGCCGCTAATCTAAGGTTGATGCCGCTAAGGTTGATATCTAAGGTTGATACCGTCCGTAAATGTTTGACTTAGGTGTACACTAGGCGGGCTATCAAAAAATAAATCTAGCTAGAAAGCCCCGATCTGCAAATGATGAAATGATTTCATGGTTCCGCTTTTGCAGACAATGCTTTTTACACCAAACCAGCTACAGAGACACAACAAATATTCCGCACCTTTTATAACAAACAATTGTCGCCTCGTCATATCCACCGTACGTTCAAACTGAACACTCCCCGGTTTGCCGAAAAACGTTGTCCGGGAGAAGAAAGTGCCGCAGAAAGCGTGGAATTATCAGATATTGCGAAAACAGTGCTCCCAGAGTGTTATGTGTGGATATTGACACCCAATGACAGACGCAACGTGATCACCTACGACGTTACTCTCATTCGAGAACTGCTCTCTTTAGACAGCATCACGCTACCCGACCGTTGCTCACCCTTTCCGCTTTCGACCACACTGTCCCACCATTTGCCGCCGTCACGTGACCGGACGTTGTGTGGCGTAGTTCGACGTATACAAAGACTATTCGTGTGACTCATATTTCCCATCTATTGGCCGTGAGGGCCACCACTGGAGAGGCCGTCGACGCGATCATTTTGACGTCACTTGTAGGATCCCCGTTCCTACCTTGCTGCGAAGTTGGCTTTCAGCGCGTCACATTTCATTTAGTACGGGTAGTCTAAGTGTGTTTTCGTGTTACGTTTCAGCGTTACCACTGCGTCAGGTGTAGTTTGACCTCGTCGGGACTCCATAACCGTGTCAACCGTTGTAGGTTGCCCGCAAACGACTTGAGCGTGGTGGTGTATGCGGACGTATGGGACTTAACCCGGTGTAAGCGTAAGCTGCGGCTCGTTTCCCCGATCAACATTGTAGGCTACGACGATCGCTGAGCTAAATTTGTAGGTTTCGCTTGTCATTTCACATGGTTTCGCAAGAAATGGATGAAGCAGGAAATCATGAAGCGTTTAGAGCCCGCAGAAACGCTCCGCGTACCCATCACCCGCGCCTGCCCGCCGACGGCTCGTATCGACGCAGGTCCCGGCAGCAACACCTTGTTGCCGCTTCTTAAAATCACACTGATCGCAGAAAAGTATCACATTCGTGAAAGTGGATGTTTGTGTGGTGAAAAATTGTGTTAGGTACTGAATTGTCACCTGTGATTTTCAAAGCGATGCTCAAATATCTGCCGCGATGTACGCCGACCGCCCGCGGACGTCGGTCCCGGCACCGCCGGCCCGTTCACGCACGGTGCGGCGAGCGGCCGAAGGGTGGCGATCTGCCGAGGCCGAGGCCGTGGCAGGTATCTTGATCATCGATCGCTTAAATCGCAGCCACCGGGGATACAAACATCCACATACGAGAAAGGGGGTGACACTGTCGCAAACAGTTGTGTTAGGGACTGTGATTCGCGACTGTAACGATAGCGGCGATAAAATTTCGGACTCGACGCTAAGCCTAAAGTTCCCAACATCGAACTCCGCGCACCCGAGGCCGGCGGTGAGCTATCTGTTGCAGACCCTCTTCTAAAACTCGCCGCGCGAAAGCGTGTTGCTTTGGGTTCCCATCACTTCTTCGGGGCCCCAACACTTGGTTCCCCTATTCTAAAGCTCCCCATTACCCGACGACGTGTTTCGCCTTGTACACAGCCGCGCCTTCTGTGAGCAGTCGTGAGTTCTCGAACTTGATGCTAGAGAAAGCGCAGGCTCATTGTAAACATACATAAGCCGGACTTGCAATTATAAATTTCCACGGCGAGGGCCTCAATTAAAAATAAACATGGGCACGTGTAAAACCGCTCGAGGCGTTGAAAACTCGCGTTAATATCGTTCATACATTGCGGACAAGTGTTCGCGGAAATTAAACATATCAGCAGTACAGAGTACTAGTGATCGTTAATGAAATCAGGGCATAAATATAAAAAAACATATGAGGGGAAATAAGTACTACTTAAGCCAAACTGCACATCGTACCAGCCCTGTTAAGCACGTGCGCCCAAGCAATCCGCTCACTCTTCTCACGTAGTCATTCATTTACCAGGCAACGCGCGCAGTACGCGTGTTTAGATCGCAACTGAGCGGCATGTTTCCGTCGCTGGTGCAAGGTCAATTTTTTTTGCACACAGTCTCGTACATGTCACGTCGCAAGTATTTAATAATGAATGAACAGCGTACTTTTCTCGGCACCAAGTGCATCGTCCTTGGGGTTAGCTGGCTGCGTACGAGCTGTCGGTGGCAATGGTGCAACTACCTATAGCCGCGGCGGTGTCGCGGGAACAAGCCAGTCGCTGATTGGTTGCCCGGATTATTCGGTCTATAGACAACTTCCTTTTTTTTGCAATTTGCATCAAAACCGCGAGTTGCGGGCGCACGGTGGCCAGAATAAAAAATGTGCGACCGCATAAGCGCAGTAAATGTGTCCTAGCAGACAACAACATAACCCGGCATCTATACAAGCGAAGTCACTCGTAGGTGGTGCCACGGTATGACAATATCCAGTGGCCGCAAACTCTACCGAGTTAGTTAGAGACAGGCAGAGAACATATTTCTGGCAAAAGGGTGTGTTAAAGCGAAGCCCTCTGTGGCTCTTCGTCAGATTTTTTTTTGCGGGGGGAGGGCAGGCCGCTTCTTCTGTTGTCTGACGGGGTGTGCCGCTAAGTGTGATATTGCCCCAAATAACTGTGGCTTCCGGGCGTCACCGACGTCCACTGCGCCCGTAAATTTCTTGTGCATTGGCACTTTGCCTATAGTTGTTGGGCAGGGAAGCGAATGGCGGATGGGAGTAACAGGGAAGCTCTATTGCATTGGGGCCAGTGGCTCCTGCTCCAAGGAGATTGAGATGTTGAACATTTCTCTTCACGTCACGTATTTCTCGACCGATTCTCATTGCTCGCCATACTGAAAGGTCAGCAGCCGCGTTGAGCACAACACTGATAAAAATGCCGCACACAAGTTCATTTGAATCCAGGCACGCCCCGCTGAACGTTTCGCGTAACTTACACCGCCGCTGGGGTGTGGTTCTCGGCGATATTTTGTGTCCAGGGTAAGCGCACCTAACCCGCTAATCAAGAAGTGTTGTGTTAGAGGTAGACACAGGTATGAGATCACATTTTTATGAATAGTAAAGAATGGTTACGCATAAAAACCAGAAAACAGCGGTAACTGTTGCCCAGATTTTCAGGCCACTTGTCCAGAAACGAAGGAAAGCAGAGGTTGACCGCTGTTTTCCGTTTCTCTGCTCATGGTTTCCTGCATCGTTGTTGTTGCAGATTTTGGGCAAAGGCCTTGGCCTCCGTCGACGCTACCTGATTGAGGCTACGGAGATTCTCTTGTGCCTCTGGACGGCTTTTGGCTTCTTGTGCGTTGTATCGGACTTATTGCTGAGGCATGTTCAAAACGGTCCTGGCTGGGGCTTTCTGGACCCATGGCTACATGACGCAATAGAAGGGCCTACTCGGAGACATGGAGGTCGCGCCAGGGGATAAAGTACACCCCGGTCGCCTGCATCGTCCTCACGCGGAGCAACGTTTGGCGCCAAAAATTTACGTTTCATGGCATTGAATGTACGCATGCGAGGTTGCATCAAAATAAATGCGTTTATCGATGAAACGTGCGTTTCATTTTATATCAAACGCACCCGCCAACTGGGCCAACGAGGGCAGGTTTAAAACGGGGATATCTCTAACTGCGCTCGCCTACACCGGCCCTAAAAGGTGCCGGAAAACAACAATGGTTGCGTTCTGAGTTAGCCGAATTTCAGGCCGTGCAAAGCTGGAAAAAGCACATGGGGCTGCAATTGGACATTGGCGCTTACGCATGCACCGCATATTAGAAGCGTCCCGGGAAAAGTGAGAGACTGTTCGGCATTTCTGTGAAGTTTTCAAACGACGTCTCTGAGTGTCCCGGGATGGAAGGGCAGTACGAAGGTCTTTATTTGGGAGTTTAGGAGGAATGGAGAGGAGCTATCCGAGAAAAAAAAATGAAGGGGTATGGGGAACCGGAACACAGAAAAGCGAATAAAGGAAAAAAAAAACCACCAAAGCAAGACAACAAAAATTGCAATCATATGTTAATTTAAAATTGAATGTAGGAACATAAAAAGAGGGACGCTCCTTCATACGCTATCTAACATCTGCAGTGCAGTTAATTTTGTCCTTCAGGGGTAATGCAATATCACTGATCGTCACAGCGAAAGCGCATGTCTAAGTCAAGTAAGCTTAGTGCGCAGCACGGGGCATAAAAATAAAAGTACGTACTTCGGTACTCTCCATTTTATTATAGGATTAGCGGTCTCGTCTTCTTCCACGACAACCGCCCTTTCCGGCGCTTGGTGAGGCAGGGTTGACTTTTAGATACACCTTGTCAACCTTTACGGAACCTCGTGCACATAGTTCTCGGAAGCAAGCTACCATGCACGGTAAGAATTTACTCAACATGTAAGCGCAAGAGAACCGTCTTAAAATTAGGGTATTTTGTGCACTTAGGCATTTACGCTGCGCCATGTCCCCAAAGTTTGGACATCAGTGGCAATCGGAAATATTTGTAGATGGTCACCGGGACGAGATGGTAGAGGCTGATCTGGCGCAGACCGGTGCTTACCTTGACGACAGTCTCTTTTGGTTTCTTGTTGGTTCTTCGAGCCTGGAGGGGAGCGGAAGAAACCGGGGCTTTCGATGGAGGGACCTGCCCGTACCCAAGTCTCAATCACTTTTGGCCAAATTAATTTCTGCTCTGTCTCTTTCCGTCACGCCCTCTCCGCCGCGCAAAACCCGGTTCCCAGTATAGAAAAAAATCATAAAAGATCGTAGGGCCTTCATGCCGGCAATGCGTTTGTGTTTAAAGTTGAAGCCCACTTCTCAAAGATTGGATTATCCTTAGTGAGGGAGATATATAGACAGATAGGTAGACAGATATAGCGAGAGAGCGAGCGAGAGAGACAGAGAGATAGATGAACTATAATGCTGACAAGCGAAGTTAGACGAGCAATCACTCTGGCTTGCTACAGCAGATAATGGCAAAAAAATAAAAAGTAGAGATATCGAAAAACGAAGACATGTCAGAGGATGCACCCAAAATTTTCAGTAACATGCAAAAAAGTGTTTCCCAAAACTCTGTCCAGTTCTGTGCTCCGCAGGAACTCCCAGAATGAATGAATGAATCAAATCTCTATTTAACAACAACAGGTGCAATTGTTAGTGCGACAGGGGGATAACATCTCGCCAAAACTGTTCACAGCTTGTCTGGAAGAGGTGGTGAGGAAGCTTGACTGGAAAAATCCCGGATTATGTATAAAGGGTGTAAACTTGAGCCATTTGAGTTTTCCAGACGACATAGGGTAAGGGAGTCTGCCGAACACCTGCAAAAAATGCTTTGGGTACTAAATACAAAAAGCAATGCCGTGGGGCAAATGAATTTGAATAGTTCAAAACTAATGATGAATAACCATGCCAAAGCACCCTGTTCAGCATATTTAACGAAATGCTAGAACACGTACAAGAGTACGAATACCTCGGTCACGTCATCTGGGCTGATCCGAACCACAAGAAATCCGGCGTAGAATTGAATTAGTTCAACAAGTGATAGACCGGTAGAGAGGCACCCAGGGATATCAGGGATTCGTGATCCATAAGGTGTCCCACAAAATTACCGTCCACCTTCCCAGCCTGGGTGACGTTAAGAAGATACATGGTATAATCAGCATCCCGATCTCCAGCGATGGTGCCGTAACCGTGCACTCTTACTTTGCCTCTGGGCCCAATGTACAGCGCTATGTAGTATATGGCCTTGACCAAAGTGACGCCCCTGTGACGATTGTACATGAGTTGAGGTCCCCCACACTTGAGGTTGTATGGGTAGAAGCAAGACAGTGTTGTAGGGCTTTCTGGAGATTACTGCACTGCAAACCGGGGTTTGGGTTTTTGAACCATAGCGTGACATCAGCCTCGTAGACGAGAAATCTCACAAGATGGATGTCTCTTAAAATCTATGCCAAGGGTGCAGATGCGATGTTAAACAGTAGCGGTGCTAGCAAGAAACCTTGCGGTGCCCCACGATTCGATGTAAACCGTAGTTACCGTACGAGGTTGCATAGGTCAGCAGGCTCACTCACGAGTGCACTCACACACCCCCAACTATCCACTCATGAGTGAGTGGGGAATGAGCCTCGGCGTCATTTTGGACTTGCGAGTGTGAGTGTGAGCGAGTGATAGCCTCACGCGCAGTGAACCCCCTCACCACTCGCTAGGGCGAGAGCAACTCGCAGCGAGGTCTACTCACCCCTCGCGAGTGCAAGTGCCCCTCGCCGGGAGCCCCGCTACCCACTCGCGAGTTCATTCGCGTTACTTGCGCCATTCACGGGTCTTACAGCGGTGGGCGCCCCTATTGCGCTTGTACTCGCTGCTGGCTATTCGTCACACGAGCCACTCGCTGTAATGGGTAATGCCGGGATTGCTTTTAGATTCGGAAATATGTCGCCATTGAGCTCCTGCTATGGGTCACCCTAAAATTATGAGCCAATACTGTTTGGTTTCACGACTCATGGAAGGTCTCCTACAAAAACTCGCGGGCGAGGGGAGACGTCGAGTGGAGAGCGCGAGCGCAAGTGAGGGCGAATGGTGACACTGAATGGTAAGCGTGGGTGAGTGCAAGTGGTGAGCGTGAGCGCGAGTGATTGCGAATGGCGACGACGAGTGGTGAGCACGAGCTTAAGTGAGTGCGAGTGGTCATGGTGAACAGTGAGCGTGAGTGTGAGTGGGTGCGAATGGTGGAGGGCACATAGTGAGCGTGAGTGCGAGTGAGTACGAGTGTTGAGGACGACAGGTAGGCGTGAGTGTGAGTGAGAACGTCAGGAAACATACTTTTCTGTGTGAGTGTGAGTGAGTGGTGCACAGTTTTTCCGCGGTATGCGAGGTTGTTCTACTACAATTGCTGTGTACTGCACTCAAACCGGACACGAGTCCCCTATTGCTACGGGTTGTTTAACTACGTCACCAGCAAAACTACTGCCCCAAGGCAACTGTTCACCCAGAAAGAATAAATGCAGGCGCAAGCCACGCTATTGTTGCGGGCTTCGCAAGGCCGTTGACCACGAAATAACGTCGGCGGAGTGCCAGAATGACCAGCGCGTAACAGCCGTCGCCCGCAGTCGAAAAAGCAGTTAGTTTATTGACGGTTAATTTAAACAATCGATACCAGGTCCTGGAACACATTGAGTGCTCCGTTATAGAAGATCCTGCGGAACGCAATAGAACAGATGTTTCGCATTCGTAGGTACTGAAGAAGCCCGATTCTAAAAAGCACAGACTTCCTGAATATAACCCAGAAGATAACTGGGATTTGGCTGAATATGCTTTGGAAGATGAAGACCTGGAAGCTCAAGTAGCCCAACTATCTAATTTTTTTGAGCTATGAAGTAGGAGTGGTCCTCTACTCCTGGCATACAAGTGATCACCCCGTGACTGAAGGCCTGCCTGTGGATTTTCCACCAACCTCTACGTGGCCACTCGGGATGAAGTTCTCCCACGACTCAGAGAGGGGTAGCCAGAAGGAAACGGTGGGAGATAGGGGTGATGTGCACCTTTAAAAATGGCCGCGGTTTAGCTGAGCTAACCACGGATATGCAAAGCAAAAGCTTGGCTTATTCTGGTTGTGCTGTAATTTGGCTTGGTTTACCTTTGATATGGGCGTATTGCCGACCACGGCTCAACGCCGCTGGGTCACGGGCAACGCTCACAGGAGGAGGCCCGCCAGCCTTTCATTCAAGGTGGACGCTACGTTCGTCTACGCCGGGCGTGAGTAGGGTCCCATAGCCAGAGACGGCCAAGCGCTGCATGCGTGGGAGGCGGCAGCGTTGGTTGGCTGTCGATCAACTGAGCGTAACGACTGAAAACGGGGCCTTGTGCGGAGCGGCGACAGCGGGCGCGGTGAATCACGCGATGCGCTTCGAGGGGTGTGTCGCGGGGTGTGTGTCTGCGGTCAAAAGGTGAACTTGCGCACCCACGGCGAAAACCCCCGGACAAAATTAGTACTTTAAAACTGTGGACTAGTGTGTCTAGTTTATAGCAGAGAGTGCATTTGGTGGGAATGATGATGATGATGATGATTGTAGGGTTTAACGCGCCGACGCAATGCAGGCGATGAGGCGCGCCGTAGTGGAGGGCTCCGGATTAATTTTAACCCCCCGGGGATCTTTATCGTGCGCCGAAATCTCGTACACACGGGCGATTTTGCTTTTCGCCTCCATCAGAAAAGCGTCCTCCGCGGCCGGGAATCGAACCCGCGACCTCGTGCTCAGTAGCGCAACGCCTTAGCCACTGAGCCACCGCGGAGGGTCATTTGGCGGGAAGTTGAGTGCAAAACAAGGTAATAAGATGAAGGAAGGTATTTCTTGAGATGCGACCGTGAGTAGTTTCTCCTGATTTAGATACCTCAGGGTGAGATTGCGGGAAATACCGTCAAGGAAGTCGATGGTGTTGCGTGATTGGCTGTCTTGGACTTGGAATTCACACAACCTGTCTTGGAAATCACACATTGATAACATTTGTGCATCTGCTTTCTGAAAATTATGCTTCTTGAGACACAAGCTTCGCAATTCACCACCAAATGTAAAACTGCTGTGTTATCAATCCTACATTCGACTAAAATTAGAATACGCATGCGTAGTGTGGGATCCCTACACAAAATGTAACATAGATAAATTGGAAAGAATTCACAGAAAAGCAGTTCGCTTTATATATTCTAAATTTCGTCGCACGGATTCTCCATCGGAACTAATGTCAGCTAACAACTTCAGTCTAGAAGAAGGCAACTCCGCTTAGACTTCCTGAGTTCTTTGCTGAACCATAGCTTTGCGATTGACCCTTCATTGTATTTAACCCCTTTGTCAACCAGAAATACACGACATCACCAACCAAACTCTTAAACACCATATTTTGCTAAAAGAGATATATATAAATTTTCTTTTTTCCCGCACACAGTGTCTGAGTGGAACTCCTTTTCAGAGTGTGACCGCCTTGCATAGTGCGTATGTTTGTCGCATCGTGTATATTTGTCTATGTAGCACTGTATATATTTCCTCATTTTACTCACTTTGTTATTTATTGCGTTCGTGATCAAGCTTAGTTCACTGTTTTGCTCATTGTGATTCGTGATTGTCCGTCCTGCTTGGACCACGTGTTGTGGTCTGTGGTATGAAATAAATAAATAAATAAATAAATAAATAAATAAATAAATAAATAAATAAATAAATAAATAAATAAATAAATAAAAAATAAATAAATAAATAAATAAATAAAATAAAAATGGGGCTAGTCTCGTGGGCTCCGCTTGTTTTTCTAGGTCCGATAGGCAGTGTATACGGTGCGCGGGGGCGTTCTGTTCGAGGTCTCCTGATTATAACGGGGGCGAGAAGGTGAATTTCCTACCGTCAGTTATGTCTGTGACGAAGACGAAACATATTTATCGTTTTTTTATCTAGCTTGAACTGTTCAAGCGTACTTTAATTTTTTACATGAGCTTATCGTGATTTCCGAGTTACCCTTATATATCGACATATAAGTTGTACTGATTTAACCCTGACTTTAAACATTTGCTTGCATGAAGTTCCTCAAAAATAAATCAACCATAATATCTTTATTTTAGGCGCTTAACACGTGTATCGCAATATTTATATTTCCAAATATTCCTTGAACTGTCTCTGCATCGAGCGCAATTTATTATCTTCGCAATCATTCTCCTTCTTGGCTTGTAGCAATGGTTCGCGATATATGTGACACAAACCGTTGCATTACGTTTGCGTGAGTGGGGTGAGGGGTTGGGGGCTGAGCCATTCGACTTCGAAGCGAGTTCATTTAAAGAATAATATTGCACTAACGGTACACAGTTATTCTTAGCGTTAAGATTACCCCATTTCGGACAGCATAAATTATGGCTCTGGACGAAAACTTTAAACATAACTGCAGGAGCAAATATGAGCAAAGGCGACACTATCGGTTGGGCGCTTGATGTTCAGGGGCAGAGTTTCCACAATTATTTCGTGAAGGCGGAGAAGGCTTAATTGAAATTCTCGTAAGCACTCAAATTGCTCATTTGTTATTGGGACAGTGCAAGACTTTCTCACCATTTGGGTGGTTAGAAGGCGGCCGACTTCTGCGATGGGAGCAGCTTGAGATTTTGCTACGTGGAACCTCCCCCGGCTGTAGAAAGTAATGGCCCGTGCATGGAATGCTGGTTTCATTGCATAGCACCTTTATTTCGATGCAGTCTTGCAGTTATAAATGTAGTTTTGAGAAGGAAATTCAGTGCCACTAAGCGTAGCTCTGCACGTCCACGCTGCAGCCGACAGAAGTAGGCTTTATGCTCTTGAGCGCTCCCGGTGCCGCCAAGTACGCCGCTGTCCTTCGTTTTGTGGCAATGGGTCCGAAAGAACAAACGTGAGAGCCTGTATACCATACTTCAGGAAGATGTCCGCCAGGACGTTCAACGTGAGACCCGCAGCCGCCGAGAGGCAAACACGAGTCTCCATTGCCTTGAGCGGGCACCGCGGAATGGTATTGAAGCGTCTGGCGTTCTTCTGCAATGGCAACACGTCGGGAAATATATAAGCACTAACAAACCACCAGTAAATAGGGCATAATTTGAGGGACGGACGTTACAAGAGAAAAACAGGAAGCCAGTAAGCTGAATGAAACTTTCTCGTTCTTCGCTCGCCCTTTTTCAGCGTATACATTTCCAGAAATCTACCCGACCGTCTCCCTGCACAGATGCCTGGCACGCTCGAAGTGTCACAAAATAAAAGCTTTTTTAATCCGAACTCTGTCTCCTCCTCCTGTCTTTACATCACGTCGTACTGTGCATGCATGCTGGACTTCGCTTCCCCTCTCCCTCTTTTATACGCCGCCAGACATCGTGCAACAATTGGTGTTATTATTGACCTGCAAGGAAGCAATACGGCAGAACGCGTTTTGGGATACGTAACGTTAGAAGTGGGAGGAGATTAATACTTGCACACACTGTTCAGTAAACGAAGGGCGAAAGACCTAACGAAAGACCTACGCTAACAGTGTGAACCCAATAGCAGCACATTGGAAATTAAACCCGCTGTTCCTATAGTGTGTATTGTGGCCTAAGAGCTCCCCCTGATCTCTCACAAAACAATAAAACAGGCTACACTTAAAACGGTTAACCAAACGCTTCCCATCTACAGAGACCCGAAATCTGCCCGCCATCTGTGAGACTATGCTCCCAAGAGGCAGCAGACTATCATACTAAAGTCGCTGACTGGCGTCACCTCATAACCTTAACGCTGAAAAACCCATAGTGTTTCCCTTAGTAGCCTCCTGGAGGATCGTACGCGAAAAATGTCCTGACCTGTGGTAGCATGTACAGGCAGAATAATGCCCAGAAGCAGAGGCCGCTGACGAAGGCCGTCATATACAGGACATTTTTCATATGTTGCTTGACGGCGAGGAACATCTTCACTGTTTGACGTGCACTGTACACTCCCATGGCGATATACAAACACAGCCCCGACATTTCGAAGACCTTCGTTGGAATTCCAAAGGACAGCAACGTCTCCACAAGCCAGTCTTCCAAGCTTACGTACAGCCAGAAGACCTGCATGTAGCCGCTAAAAAATCAGTTTGGAGAATCGCAAGTGAAGCCAATTTTCAAGCAAAGTTTCAATTAACAGACTCATTTCGCCGTGGGTGTTGGCATTGTTTGCCAAAACCCTAATTCTGATCATCCCATTTTCTGTGTCACTGCAGGCGGCCGCTCCCACCATGGGTCCCGCCGGATCACGCCATATATACTCCCACCCGTGCTCCCTGACTGCGGAGAACGGAAAGGGAGTCAGGCTGCTCCCACAAGTGTCGCCAGAACACGCCATACTCTCAGCTTATCACAGGCGCTACCTCCCTTCAAAAACAAGAAAACGACGCTAGTTCGCTTCCCAAGCGTTTCTCGTCAGCCGCTTTACAACCTGATGCGCCATGGGTAGGCCACGCTTGGGTCATCCGCCAAGGCACGAGCAGCCCTGCAGACACAGCGGCAGCGAACACGTGAACGTGCGCGTGCTCGGTGAGCTATAAGGCTCACTTTGGTACAGTAATTCTCTAACATGTACAGGTCCACTCTGGGCACAGTACCAACGTAAATCAGTTTTACCGCTATTTTTGATAGGCCACCACGCCACAAAGGGCGTTGGAAGGAGCCGTTTTGTTTCGAAATCTGTAAATGCACTGTGCGATCAAATTCGAGGAAAATTAAGTATGTCAAAAACTTGGAAACTGTTAAGGGCCTTGATAGACCCGAACGGGACGAGGGCGGCCTGGCAAGAACGCCTAAACAAACTTATACATCTAACAGAAGGGTCAGATGAAGAGGTTATAAAGCGCTTAGGAGACAAATACCTCTGTACCAATCCCCCAAAAGATCAGCCCGAATACGCAGGTGAGCCGAACGAGGAACTAGACAGACCGATAACCACAGAAGAATTTAGAGTGGAACTAACACTCATAAAAAATGGTAGCTCCTGGACCGGACTTTATTACGACAACACGATCGCCCAACTCGTGGAACTCTTTAATCTGGAACATTGAGATCGCGAAATCACACCACCAGGCTGGAAGAAAGCTGAAATCAGGTACCGGAACCCTACAAGGCACTAAAACTAGAAAACCTGAGACCAATATCGCTTACCTAGTGTCTAGGGAAGGTATTCGAAGGGGTAATAAACACGAGGCTCACTAAATGTATTGAGAAGAACTCGCTATTGCCAAACACACGATTCGGATTTCGACCACACATGTCCCCCCAAGACATACTGCTATGGTTTTACAAGGATCTCCTGGAGAAGTCAACCAGGGCCCAGACTAGGTGCATCCTAGCTCTCGACTTAATGCGAGCGTTTGATAATGTGCTGCACAGCAGTATACTCAATGGACTAACGGACATTGGATGCGGGCGGAAGACTTACCGGTACATCAGAAGCTTTCTCACAGCGCGACAAGCTACTATATCCCTGGGGAACATCAAATCGGAGCCGATAACTCTTGGTTCCAAGGGTACTCCCCAAGGAGCGGTTCTCTCGCCCCTTCTCTTCAACTTGGCGATGAGACCTCCCCACTGCACTGGACAGCATTCCCGGGATTCGTCACGCCATGTATGCAGACGATATCACGTTATGGTGCAGAACAGAGAGCGACGCAGAAGTGGAGGAGAGCTTGCAGAGGGCCGCCGATGTAGTTGATGCCTATGCTAAAAGCAGGGGTCTGCAATGCGCTCCGGAGAAGTCTGCTCTACTGATGTGTTGAAGAACCCAAGAAGAGGACCAAGCGATAACATCGAAGTTCAAATCAATGAAGAGCTGGTCCCTCGACCCAACTGTATCAAAATACTGGGCCAACAAATTCCACAAGGCATCGGAAATGGGGCTACACTAAAAAACTCGGGGCAGCAACAAAACAAGTCTTCAGGATGATAAGAAGAATCAGGAATAAACAGGAGGCTACACGGCTAGTACAAGCTTTTATTGTATCGCGTATCATCTATGGGACGGCGTACCTCCGACTCACCAAGGGCGAGATAGATACATTCAAATTAGAAAAGCATATAAGACAGCCCTGGGGATTCCAAGTTCGACAGCTACCATCAAGCGTCTAGAGCTCGGGGTTCATAACACAGTGGAGGAACTGTGGGAAGCTCAGAAGATAGCCCAAATTAAGCGGTTAAAGCAAACATCCAATGCAAAGCGGCTATTGGAGCAGTTACGTATCACCACGCCCGGCGGGAATCCACAGCCTCAGAAGATCTCGCTCCAGACATGAGAGCAACAATTACCATCAGTCGAATACCTAGGAATATGCATCCCATACATAACGCCGAGAGAAGGAGAGCCAGGGCCGAGTATTCGGGCGACTATGGGACAGCAATCGGAACACCCTATACGTGGACGCCGCCGGACCTCAAAAGGGCAAGATGGTAGCGGCAGGTACGACGCCGGATGGAAGAGTTGTAAATTCGGCTACCCTAAAGACAAAAATCGCCTCTCAGGGGGGAAAAACAGTTATCGACCTAGCTATCGCTTACAACGCCAGGGCAATAATACTAATTGATTCCCAAGAGGCCTGCAGAAACTTTATACAGGGCAATGTCTTTAAAATCACCCACCGAATTCTTCGTAAACGCCCACCGGAAAATGTGCTGATCATATGGACGCCAGGAAACACGGGTCACAAGGTGTATGAGGCCGCCGATGCCACAGCCCGAGGTCTTCTTATCCCGGCCCCCTTGTACCAATCCTCGTTCTTGAACATGGTGAGCGCAACCTTCACCGAATTCTTGAGCATATTGAGACTCAACAGAAGAATATTTCCACCACCGGACAAAAGCCTCACTAAAGAAGAAGAGCACATTCTCAGGAGATTACAGACAGACACATTACCCACACTGGCTAGGCTACACTGCGGGTACCCCACGTTATATTCACCTTTTTGCCCGCACTGCCGGGAGAGGGCGGACGCGTACCACATAGTGTGGGCATGCCAGTACATACCAACAGTACACCCACTCACAAACACGTCAAGAAGCAGTGGGAGGCCACCCTGCGCAGCGATGACCCTGCCTGCCAGCGATGGCTGGTACAGAGAGCCATAGCGGCGATGGAGGCCAGTGGAATCCCGGAATTGGGATAGCCACCTTCTTTCCTCCCTCTTTTTTTCTGTTCTTTTGAATAAAGATATTTTCAACCAATCAATCCCCATTAGACGTGTTTCATTTGGGGGGCACCTAACGCATTGCTTTTTCATCACGTATACTTAAAATTATCAAAAAAAGGATGGGCTTCGTAATCTCCACGCGAGCGTTGCCTTTGCTCCCTCTGAATTGGGAACTTGGCGTATCAAGTGCACTCACACGCTCGAACCGACAAATCACTAGACACTCCTTTTGTGGGTTTTGAACGTCCTAGTTTTGTTATGAACAGCTAGCACAATGTTTTTATTGCACACATGTGCGGGAATTCAAATTTAGAACCAAATTCCTAGCCGTCCAGCCAAGGACGCCTATAAACCGCAGAAGAGATATTCGCTCTTTTTGACTAGGGATCGCTCAATACGCCAAGGAGACTATCTCAAGAAAAAATTATGGCTAATCTGACCTGCCTTATAGATGATCAGAGAAGCAAATAAAGCCGTGGTAAAAATTCGTACACATTTTCGTGCATCATACATTATTGCTTGGTAAGGACGGTAAAAATGACTTTATTCTGACAAGTAGCCTTACTGGGTCGTATCGCACGCTCGATCCCGATGCGCGTGTGAAAGATACCCGGCTGCACAACTGGGCCGGGTGCACTAGACCCTTGCTCGTCACCGAGTACGACAACTCGCGTTTTACGCTCAAAGCGACGCTTAAACGTGGTGCTATTCTTTAACATGACCAGATGGGAAAATGCTCTTAAGAATGCGGGAACATAGCCTCAGCTAAAGCAACACAATGAAGCGTAGCGAGTGCGTGCTGTATACAACAGGAACCACTTTACTACTCATCTAATAAGCGCCCGTAACTTGAAGTCGCCGTCGGCCTCGGCGACATCGAAAATAGACGATGCTGGCGGCTAGATGTTTAATTGGCGCTCCCTGGCTCTGACGTCCGTTTAGATACTCGCGCCGCTGTAGTCTGATATACTCCTCTTGTGAGGGGCAGCAGTCACTGTGCTAAAAATCGGCGACTTTGAATCTGTAGTGCATTAAAAAGCGAATTTCGAGTAATTCAGTTATTTTTGCCAGCTTCTGACACCTCTCAATAATTTCAAGCTGTATCCCGCACAAGTTTGCAACACCCCAGGACAGAGACCCTGTCTTCAGAGCATTGGTCAGATGATCATGTGTAACTCGTACTTTCTAGGTTATTCGCGAGGTTCAGTAATCACAGCTCCTCGATACGTATTCGAAATGAGTAGGCTTCCCTAAAGTATTTTTGAGATGCTCTTATGAAGACTCGTCTGTCTAATGCTACGCACCAAGCAACGGGGCCATACACGCGCATCGCGCAGCAGTAAATAAAGCGATGTCTTCTATTTCTTTCGTTGTTTTTGACTTGTATCATATGAATGTTTTTTTCTGTGCCCAGCGCATTAATTTTTCTACACAGTCACAAACGTCTCATTATGGGGTTTCGTGATGTTTGGGAGGCTCGCAATGATCACGTGGATATTTTCTTCAGGCTGTTAAGCACGTAGTACCTTGCTAATCTCGTTACAACTGAGTGCAGGAGGGTGCATATCCGCAGCGAGCGTTCAAGTTCCCATGCAAGTACAATGGGAAGATTGGTGCTACGCCATCGCAAAACGGCGCAGACAACATTGTCCAGACTACTCGAAGGCAGCTTTTGCGCCTGAAATTTCTACCGTAACCATGCTTATCATAATGAACTGACTCTCAAACAGAAGTGATGACATGATTACGGCGTTGAAGGCCTCATATACTCGCTAACGAAAGTAATAAATTCTATGCCTACCGGTTTCCACTATAACAAGAATCAAAACCGATGAATATGTCCAAGTAGCTCTTTATTCGTTTTCCAACCCCTTCAGGTGAAAAGTACAAGTCCTGGCCTACTCTGGATGGCGTTCCATGAACTGAAGATAATTATTCTTGCTCGGTTGTCCTGGACTGAGCGCTTCTCCCACTAAGCAGCTTGATTTTACTGTTAAATAAAGTTTCCTCCTCCTGCTCCTACCACTCCTCCACCATGACTACTCTTCTTCTGCATTACAGTTTTACTATAACGCATATCTGAATACTGGGAAGATATGGGTGTGGAAAAAGGTACAGTAAATATCCTTCCACGTCTATGCAAGCATACTGTTACTGTATTTTTACTAAAGACGTTATTCCCTTCGGTCAATAAATCGGAAAAGCGGTTAGAAGCGTGGAATAAAATCAGTGCTCGGCTGTACACACAGTAGGTTATATGGAACTTAACCTACATTTTTTTTTTGCGGCCCAGTGCATGTCGCCATATTTTCTTGCCATGACAACGTACACTGATGTGATACAATACTTTTGAGCGTTCGGCAAGGTCGCGAAAATTGTTTTACTGCTTTAACCTTACATATGGTTACCGGGAATCGTAATGTCTTCTACGAAAGCCTGCAACCCCGAACGCCTGGACTTTGTTTTGTTGTTTGAATTTCTGCTGTTGCCGGTTATTAGCAGCTGCCTGTGTTTTTAGTTCGAAAAATTGCTGAATACAGAAGCAGACGCGTAGATCCGACTCTTCACGCTCCGCACAGGACAGGCTTCGCAAGGGATGTGGTGACGCCGGCAATGTCTCTTCTGAAATGGTATCCAGAACAACACTTTAAAGCACGCCTTCAGCTCGTGTAGGCGATTTTAAGTGCTTTATTATGATAAAAATTTACGCACCAGCGAAAACTGACGCGGACAAGCATCAAAAGTCAACCGAACGTAAAGAAGCAGCAGGGAGAGCGAGCCCGAGTAAAGCAGACAGCAAATTCGAGAATCCCTAAACCTGCATCACACGCTTCGCAGCGCCGCCCGTGGTCGTGCTCACCGCCAATAGCGAGTAGGAAATTGGAGAGGGAAGTAGGACAAAAGGGTGAGAGGTGGGAGGTATGCTCAGGCCGGGGATAGCATGCTCGGTGACGGCGGCGCGCTGCTAGATAACGCCAGAATTGGCGGTGAGATGTTTGAGTGGCGCCCCCTGGCCTCTGACTTCGGCTTACGGACCCCACACGTGCATCGCCCAGCAGGAAATAAAACGGCTGTCTTCTATTTCTTTCGTTTCTGTTGTCTTGTATCAGATGAATGTTGCTTGCTTTTTTTTCTGCCCAACGCATTAATTTTTCTGCACCGTCACAAACGTCTTATTAAGAGGTTTGGGGATGTTTGAGAGGCTCACAAAGATCGTGTGGATATTTCCTTCATGTTGTATGGTATACATTCCATTCTTCACAGATTGACTTTCATTACAGCTGCGTGCAAGAAGGTGCATATCCGCAGCGCGCTTTGTTTGTTCACATGCAACTACAATGAGAAGGTTTGTTCTACGCCACCCGGATCGCGCCCTAAACAACGTTGTCCACAGTACTCGAAAGCGGCTTTTGTGCTCTGAATTTCTATCGTAACCATCGTTACCATAACGAACTGACTTTCAACCCGAACAATGATGACATGATTACGGTGTTGAAAGCATGATATACTCGCTAACTAACGTAATAAATAGTATACCTGCAATACTACAAGAATCGAAACTGATGAATAATTCCAAGCACCTCTTTATTGCTTTCCAACCCTTCCAGGCGCAAAGAACAAATCCTATTCTACACGGGATTGCGTTCTATGAATTGAAGAAAATTACTTTAACTCTCTTGTCCTGGACTGAGGACCCGGCCCACTAACCAGCTCGATTTAATTGTGAAATAGAGTTGTCTCCTCCTCCACCTTCTCCTCCTCCTCTTGAGTGCAGTTTTCCTATAACGCAAATCTGAATATCGCTAAGATATGGCTGTGCAAAATGTACCGAAATATCCCTCCAGGTCTGAATAAACATAGTGTTACTGTATCTTTAACGTAGACGTGACTCGTTTTGCTGAATAAACCTCCGTACTGGTTAGATGCCTGGTTTAAAATGAGCACGCGCCTATATACACAGTAGGTTATTTGGAGCTCAACCTACAGTTTTTGCAGCCCATAGTGCATGTCGGCAAACTTTCATGCCTTGACAACGTAAAGTGGTGTGTCACAATTCGTTCGAGCGTTTGGTAAGGTTGCAAAAACTGTTTTACCTTACGTATGATTACCGGGAATCGCAATGCCTTCTGCCAAAGCCAACAGCCCTAAAGGCCTAGAATTCGTCTTGGTCGTACATTTTCGCTGTTGTCGGTTATTAGCAGCTGACTGTTCCCTTTGTTCGAAAGATTCCTTAATATAGAAGCTGACGCCTAGCTCCGACTCTTTCCGCTCAGCACAGGACCGGCTTCGCAAGGAATGGGGCGACGCCGGGGATGTTTCTTCCTTAGCGGTATCCAAAACTATACTTTAACTGACACCATGAGATAGTGTATGCGATATTAAGCCTATTATTATGATAAAACGTTACCCACACGGCAATTCTTGTGCGGACAAGCATCAGACGTTGACCGAGCGCAAAGAAACAGCAGGGAGAGCGAGCCTGAGTGAAGCAGACGACAAATGCGAGAGTCCCTAAGCCGACGTCATGGAGGCGCACTTCGCAGCGCCGCCCGTGTTCGCGCTAACCGCCAATACCACGCGCCGTCGTCGGTGTGCAAATAACGCAATTTCTCCCAGAGACAGAGCAGCTACACACTATTACCGAGAAGACTGCCACTTTCGCTGCGCTAAAATATTTCATTTGAGAGTGTCGTAATCGTCTGCCTTTTTTTTCCTACGTGTCAAGCATTCGGTGCGGGTGAGTGAACCTCATTTTCAGTGCGTTGCCGGTACCACCGAATATAGTTCTCATTACGGCGCTCCATATATTTGGCTAGGGCTCTACCGTTGTTGACCCCGTGGCTCTTGATCCAGACGACGCCACGGCTGCGCATGGATCCGTGGTGGTCGCTGTAGGGCTGGTGTGCAGCCGTGTAGGCCGTGGTGTCACATAGCTGCCCAGTGGTAGGGGAGCAACTGCCAGTGTTTCAACAGAGCCCTCCGCACCAGGGGATCTGGTTAGATGTATGAAGAACAGTGCCGTAACGGCAAGTTTCAGAACCTGCGTGGAAAAAAGGCAGTGCAGGTTACGCAAAGCGCCAGCCAAGAGTGGCGAATGGGCGCGCACCGATAGTTTCATGAATAAAGATTTGTTTGTTGAAAGGAATACGTAAAATCGTTTGAAAACAGCCTCCAGGCAGCAGTCTGGGAGTTTGCTTTGCTGTTGCAGTCACCCAACTAGAGTGACAAATGAACCAGAGCTAACGATCGCGCCGTTATCTGTTTCGTCTCCTCAGTTCGAGGCAATGTCGACACGCAGTATGTACCTTGTGCGAAACCATGTCTAAAAGACCATGTGAGATGCTAAGGCGTTTAATCGAGAAGGTAGCGCCAACAAAACGAGCAAACAACAACTATTCTAAGTTGAAAAAGGAGTGTCATCAAATAGCGAAAACGGGCAAAAGAAGCAAAGAAATTTCGCAGATCATCTGCTATCGAAATGAAAGAAGCGATAATTGCACTAACAGGAATATAATAAAAAAAATGGACGACAAAGCTTCATAAAAATTCCTGGACTGACACCGACTTTCATACTTGTTTGTCGCTTTCTCCAGAACTTTTTTAACCCTAAATCAAATCCCCTAATTCCAGATTTTTTCCACAACTTTTTTACCATAACAGAAAGCGCGTACTTTGCTCAGAATCAGCTGGTACGCAAGGTGCATCTATGTTGGATGCCTGAAAGAGCCGTTGATTGGGCTTCATTGACATAATTGCAGGGGTTTTTGCGTGGTGCACATGTTTCTAAAGACGGGAATTTAAAGTCTGTGTTTAAAGTCTGTCTGTCTGTCTGTCCGCCCGCCCGCCCGTCCGTCCGTCCGTCCGTCCGCCCCTCTGTCCGTCTGTCTGTCTGTCTGTCTGTCTGTCTGTCTGTCCGTCCGTCATCCGTCCGTCCGTTTGTCTGTCTGTCTGTCTGTCTGTCTGTCTGTCTGTCTGTCTGTCTGTCTGTCTGTCTGTCTGTCTGTCTGTCTGTCTGTTACTCGATTTAGCGAGCCGGGCAAAGTGAAACAGCTGCACAATCGGTTATTATACCCAAAGCCAAATCTAAATGTCTGCCTCAGGTGGCAATGTTCGTACTTGTCAAAATTATTGAACAAGAGCTATACATTACGCAAATACGAGACAGGAAATCCATTCATAAGTGATATTTCCCGTGCTCCATTATAAAAAATTCATGGATGCTTCATTTTGCAATACCAGCACAAAACAAAATCCTTCCGTCGATTGCGGTCGGCCGCGCCACAACAGCTTCTCGCGGCATTTTAAGAATTAACAACCAACAGTTACGAGCAGTTCCACTGGTAGGTTACGCGCTCCGCTTTGAACGCACGTGGAGAAGGCCAACGTGGATTTGTAAATGTTGAAGTAGGGCGCCTTAATTCACGCGAGCCTCCGCCGTACGGCAGCGCGGGGATCGAGGCACCAGGCCTGGTGCAGTGGAAGGCGGTAAATTTAAATTTGAGCAAACCTCTGGCGTGTTTACCTTGGGAGGAGCGCGTCGGGAGAGGAACCGTACCAGAGGTGAGCGGAAAAGCGAAGGAAGGCATTTGCTTGGCAAATGCTTTTTGCCTTTTGTTTAAATTTGTAACAAAAGGAGTGGTTACGTGGTGAATTTTTTCAAGCCTACATAAATATGCAAAAAGACAAATTACCAAGCCTTTGGACAGGTTGTCGCAGTTACTTTTACGAAACATTGATGTGCACGGAAGCGCGTTTTTCGCAATTGCCGAGCGTCGCCGCGCAAACTGCATCGGTACGTGTACGGGAAGGTACTGCCGGTAAGCCCAGGCACTTAAAATACGCTATTCTGGGCACATTCCGAGGTTTAAAAAAAAACTGTCACCCGATTGACGCTCTAAAGGGAACTCACCGAAGCGTAGAGGAAGGTGGCTTTGCTTGCTATGATGAAAGCGCTTAGGGCGGCGAGAAACACCTTAAATGGAACGCTGGCGTTGGCACCCACGTTCATGGCGGCCCATTCCATGGCTACACACCGGGAGTAGCTGGGTCTCGTCAGATGTGGTCCTTGTTTTTTCTCCTTCGTCTTCGAACTCGCCCTCATCCGCGTTGTTGTTGTTGTTGTTGCGGCTTTAGGTATGGCCCATACCCAATCAGGGGATCGGCAAATCAACGGAGGATGGTTAAAATGCATGAAATGCTTATCTAATCACGAGACGCTAAGGAAAGATAATTTAGACCGGTTGGAAAAAGTTTTGAGAAAAAACAAATCCTGAAAAATCAAAGCGAGGGTGGCCAATCACAATCATAACGAGAATCGTTTTGAATTTTCAATGCAGCGCAGAAGGGCAGAGCATACATCCCAGCGGCAGAACCCCGTTTCGGATGCCCCGAACGATAGTATAGCCGGTACTGCTAGGGATATCCCCAAACTGTAAAGCGGCACATTGGTGTGCCAGAGCGCCTGGCCCACAGGCGTTGCACGAGGCGACGCGCCGACAGCGAGGCTGAGTCACGCCTCTCCCTTTCGTCGCTGCGGCGCGGCCGAATCCTGCATCTCGAAACGCTGCGGCGCGGCCGACTCCTGCATCTCGAAACACTGCGGCGCGGCCGAATCCCTCAGCGGAGAACGACACAAACGCTACGCCCGGAGGCGAGGTCACGGAGACGGCGGCGGCATCGCTCTCCCTTTCCCCATTGGCGGCGCAGCTGACTCACCGCTTCGCTACCATTCGTCGGAATTCAAACTTCAGGCAGCGAGAGCCCTGATTGGAGCATTTCGAACTTCTTGGGGCCACAACGAACTCCCGGGCTATAAAAGAAGCCCGGAGGCTCTCATCGTCGGCATTCCTCGGCGGCTTCTCTCCGGCACCAGTCTCTTCGGAAGCATCGAGTAAAAGGGTGCTGTCGCCTTTGTGCGAGTTATGTAACGTTTGCTTACCCGGTACATACTGTATATAAATGTTACTTCAAGTTTTCGTCGGCTCGAGAACTTCTTCGCTCGGCTCTGCGCCGCGTCGATAGCGGACGGAGCAAGGCAACATCGCTACACCGGTGACTGCGCTCGGGTGGCCAGTCGCAACAGCGGAGACAGCGTCGGGATGGCTGATTCCCAACTTCGGTGACGAGCTGGATGCGAGTCACAACCTGGCAACCGCCCTGGGATCGTCATTTCCCAACAACATCCAGGGACTGACATCTCAGTCGGGAAAAACGTCGGCATGTCAAAAGGTAGTGTTTCTTCGTAGTTTTCGTCGTCTTCTTAAAGGGGCACTGACACAAAATTTTGAAGGCGAGATAACTTCGGAGATAGATTGGTGGGAACACACATACATCATCTGCAAAATATCAGCGGCGAATACAGCCTAGAACATATTTAAAATCAGTTTTGAAGTGTGCGAAACGCAACCGAGCAGCCAGCAGAGGACCACGCGCAATTGTAAATAAACAACATCCAAACACGTCACGAGTTTGTGTTTCCCGCTTCCGCACTACCGGCGTTTTGCGCCGGCTCGCGCGGCTCGCCGCTCCAATCGGAGGGCTGGAGGGCGGAGCTTCTGCTCTCGAGAACGAACGACCCGATCGTTGGCGGCGGAGGCGCCGTGATTTCGTCAGCTAATCGGGCAGCTGGCCGCGACCAAAGTTCTACAGCGATTCCAGGCACTCTGTTTCTATGACTGTTTATTACCATTGGATGCGAAAACGCGCCGGAGGCACGAAAAGCTCACTGAGCTAGCCGCACGGTCGCTGTGCAGGCGGCGGCCACGGCCGCGAAGTGGCCCAGGCCGGCGCAGGTAGCTCGAGTGATAGCTTGTTACCGCTGCACGAAATTGTCCCCAAGTCCCGAACATGGTGGCTTACGTGAGAAAGGAGTTAATGATGCGATGGCGGGTTGCATTAAGAATTGTCATCTGCACCGCTTACGAGAGCGGCACTCGAATATCCGCCGCAGTGCTGAGCCGAACACATCTGTAGGCGGACCTGTAGGCAGACCGGCCGGCTGCTCCCAGCGCGCGTCGTTCTTTAGCCGCGGTAGCATTTGCACTCGCAGCGCCTGCGTCACATCCACGGTCACTTTTTAATTAGGCGCTTCACGAGATCAGTACGTGGGGGCATTCGCAGAAACTGCCGTCGATGCGGATTCGACAGTGCTACGGCGGCTCTGCTCTGTGATATCTAGAGACCGGAAGTTTAGGCACTAAAAAAACGGGTTTTAGGCGCCTATTGAAGGCGCTCAAAATTGAAATTTAGGCATATATAGGCACTAAGTACTACCATATAGGCATATATAGGCTCGAATAATATTTACTCAGGCGGCGTATTTCGGTGCAATTTTTCGGTTTAGAGTAAACACAGGCTACAAACATCGGTATTTTGAAAATGCAATTTTATTTTCTTCATAAAACACTCAAGGGTGACGATTTCAAGATATCTAGGGTGACGCAACACTGTGCGAAAGGCTGTGGAAGCAGTGGCAAACAAGCACCATCTCCAGGTTTTCGGGCTTGAAGTTGTGCCTTCTGTCAGTCAATATCGTCTTGTACGCAGAGAAAGAACGCTCCACATCCACTGAGGTTAGCGGAGCGTACTTGTACTTTGGCACGTTGGATGTTTTGATTCCATCTGGAATCGCGGTATGTCCGCCGCTCAAAACCTCAGACAGTTCCGTCAGCGTCGAAAATCCGGGATTTCTGTCCAACACAGACTTAAGCTTCTCTATAGCTCTGTCAGCAACCGGTCCCCTGGGAGCACTAGCGAACCTTTCCTGTGCGTCCAAAATCAGCTGAATATTTTCAGTCAGCGTTGTGCCCGAACTTTCAAGTTTCTGTATTGTTGTTGCCAAGAACGTGAAATGGGCACACAAATAGGCCAAGTCACATGCAAGTGTAACATCATGTAGAACCTTCTGGGCCCTTCTCACGGCGACACTCTCATCTTCAGCAAAGCTGCTTACAACAGCCTTGACACCGTTTAAGTGTTGGTTGTAGTATTCCACTGCCGTCAGCCAAGTTCCCCAGCGGGTAACAACAGGCTCCGGTGGAAGAGGTACACCCGGCAGCTGCTCCCTGAAAGCACGAACGCGGGAAGGAGCCTTGAGGAACACCGCCTTCCCTACAGCTATCAGTTCGTTGACCGAACTGAACGACTTTCGTAGCTCTTCACACACCCGATGAATCCCGTGAGCAAGACAAGTGACGTGCAATAGTTCTGGGTAAAAAACCTTGAGAAGTGCACCAGCCTTAAGCATATAAGCTGCTGCATCTGTGTAGAGCAGCAGTACTCGGTCGTCGTGGGCTCCGGAGGGGTACAGAAGCTTCAATGACGAGTTCACGAAGCGGGCGATGGTCTCTCCGCTAGTTTTTTCTAGCTCTTTTGAGCAAACCAGGAAGGGTGTTGTTTTCTCTTCTGCGTCAAGCTTTCCGACTACAAAGTGACCGAGTACTCGTCCGGTGACATCTGTCGTCTCGTCCACAGAAATCCAAATGTGGAATTCACCGATTTCTCTTCTAATTTCTTGTAGCGTCTTCTCGTACAGTGGTCGCAGGTACTCCTTGCGAAGAGTCGACTCTGATGGTACCTTTTGTTTGCAGTACTTTTGCAAGAAATTCTTGAAAGTCTTGTTTTCGATTTTCGCCCAAGGGATGTTAGCAGCGACTAATGCTTCGCACAGGTCAGCGCTGAATTCACTTTTTTTTCCTTGAGCAATACTTTCAGCCAGGAACGATTGTCTTGATGTCGACGGCTGGTTGCGCAGAGCATTGGCTTGATGCAGTGCTGTTCTTTCATGCTGCTGCAAGTGGAACTTTTTTTCACAGGGTACCTGCGCGAAGAAAACAGTAACGAAAACTAAGATATTGCGTAAGGCACGTGAAACGTTGCTAGTGTACTTTTGCTTTTAGTCATGTAGAGTTGTAAACCTGACAATAGCTCAAGGAATAGCGAAGTTGGCCAGCTGCGCAATAGCAGGTAACCGTTTTTAAAATCATGATGCTTATACAACAATCCGACCAACACTGTGCCGGAAATTTTCAATAAGGAAGCCAGTTCCCGAATTAGGTTGCAAACATTGCACAACAATGAATAGCAGTTACCGTAAAAAGTTCTTAAAACGCACATTATTGGCAAGTTCTGAGCATTCAGAATAAATTTAGCGTAAGCACTGTTGGAGGCGTCACGTTTACGGTTGGTCCAGTGTTCACGTCAAGTGCATGATATCGTTAATTAAGATCAAGTGGAAAGTATTGTATTCTCACCTGCTTTCCGCAGGGTTGGCAGAATACTGTTTCTCCGTCGACGGTGTAGCACTGCGATCCACTGGTCCATTGCCGGATAAGGACACTTTTCGGCGTCTTAATCTTCGGCATTCGTCGGCAGGCTTCGGACGGATTACGGAGAGAGCAGAAACGCCAACTACGCTGACGTGCTGGCTGTAGTGATAGGGTCAATAGGTTTTCTCTTAATCTTGCCACAAGCTAGCCTCGCGCTGCCTCTCTAGGGCACGCTCTAGCCTCGCCCGCGTGCAATCTGCGCTGCAATATTCTCGACACCAAACAAATCCGACCTTTTTTTTTTGGGGGGGGGGGGAGGGATTCGCGAGCAATTTGTAATTGTTTTGCATTGTTTAGAAAGGCTTTTCGAAATCCCGTCCGAGGTAAATAAGTGGGAAAGGGTTCAGATTTATTTGCAATTTTTTAAGCAGAAGGAAAGGCGTGAAAGTCAATGTTGCGCATCTTGCCGAGAGAGTAGCTGTGCTTTCCCGCAGTACCGTCCTGGCCTTGAGAGGTAGGGCTTCCATTGGCCGGCTCCCTCGCAGGCTGGCGCTTGCGCGCTATCGTTGGGGGCGCTAGCAGACGACGCGCCGACGGAACCCGCAAGAATCTTTTTATGCCGCTAGCATTCAATAAAAACCCTTAAAAATGCTAAATACAACGTTTTCAATTGCTCTCTTGTTTTCTTCCAAACAAGCCAGTGCGAACCCATTTCCAACGCCAGCGCGCCTCGTCATTTTCATTACTTCATACCCCCATTCACAAACATACTGTTTTCTATACTCGCTGCACGCCGACTGGTTGGGGGACAACGCGTACTCTTTATTTTCACCTTGCATGCCTTGCAGACTAAATTCGACGAGACCATTCCTCAAAACACGGGTTCTCCTGTCTGTGACAAAACAATTTATGCCACTGTTAGCACTGTATTATTGCGCGAACAATATATAGGGCATTTCGGGTAATATTTCCGTCGCTACGCGTCACTCTGTCAAACAGCCAGCGACATAAACCCAAAAACGGTAAAGTGAGATAGCGCTTAGAGATCGCCGGCTGCGTGAGTGACGAGAGCGACGGTGCTAAGAATACTTTAACAGGAGTGCGACTGAGCGGCAGCTGCCTCTGCAGACGTGCCCGTCAGTCACGGGGAGTCTCGGCGGGTCTCTGTGACTCCTGCCACTGATTGCCAGCGTTGTATAATTATCGAGCACGCAGCCAGTTTAGGGTGGCAAACGAGGAAGAAATGAAAAATACTGCGGCTAATGGCGATACTGGCAGACTACAAAAGGAAAGACAGGCAGCCAAAGCCGCTGCTAGAGCGAGAAAACGAGACCGCTGAGATTATTAGAACGCTAAGCATGGTTGGCATAGTGTAGGAAGAAGATGATGATATTTTTGTGGTTATACGCTTTACTGAGTGGGGTGAAAGAAACTCTGCGTGGCGGATGTCTGAAGAGAAAGGAATGAGCATCGGGCGAGGCCTCAAGTTAGCAATGGAGAGAGACAAGATGCTCATGCATTCCCATCAGTCCAACAATAGATTTCCTTTTTTTCCATCGAGATATACGACTGATTGAGGCAAAGTCTGTACTCGACAGCACAAAAAAGGCATTTATAGGCGCTTAAAAGCTTGTATAGGCACGAACCTCAAAATAGGCACGTATAGGCACAATCAACTATTGCTTAAAATGTTCCCCTTCCTTTAGTTCATGCTTATATGTTAAATAGGCTCGATACGGACTGGAATAAAAAATAGGCATTTTGCCTAAAGTTCCGGTCTCTAGTGATATCCCTCCGACGGTCACGTGGTCAGCTTTGTTCACACAAAATCCACAAAATACATCGTTTCGCGGCACTCGCTGAAACCGAAACTGCGACTGGCCGCATTGAAAATGCCTCTAATTAAACAACCGTCGCACGCTGAAGCAAATGAGGTTTCTACAGGTTATAAGTAGGTCACTAGCTACTTATCGCAACAAAAAAAACAAGATGCAAAATTTTTGTGTCAGTGCCCCTTTAAGGGCCACACAATAGGTATCTCCGCACTTGCTGTTTGTTGTATCGGAGGCACACCGAGACATCGACGCAAGAGAGGGGCGCAGGCGCTACCTTGTGGTGTATACCCAGAAACATATTTCTGGAAGGGGGGGGGGGGGGGGGGGGGCTATACAACACCGGACAACTAAAGAAAGTAAAAAAAGAGACGGTGCTAGAGGCCGAAACGGTAATTTTTCTGCAAGCACTAATTCCGGGACGGGGCGAGGGGCTACGCACGTGGTGATGAGGATAATGCCCTTGAACTTTTTCGCACGTACGCACTTGAGGGGATTGCCCAGGATACAGTCTTCACTCAGCTCGTGTTGGAGCTTATAGGTAAATGTGTGGAGCTTGCCGTTCGCCCCCGACGCCGGTGCGCATGCCCAAGTTTCTTGCTGCATCAAGTAACAATGTTCGCCAATCAGCGTCGTCACTCGCATCACGCGCATGGCACGTGCAGTTGCTCCCTGATGTCGGGCGTGTCAGCCCCTAGCACGATTGCGGTTGAATAAAGGTGGATCGCTGAGTGGCATAGCAGGCAGCCATTGAAGAACTTATACGTTCCCGATAATCACCGATGAATGATCTCCAAGCAACCTCATCATCATCAGCAGCAGACTATTCGGGTCCACTGCAGGACGAAGGCTTCTCCCATTCACCTCCACTCACGTCTGCCCTGCGCCGTGCGAGTCCATTTTTGGCCTCCGAATTTTCTAATTTCGTCTCTCCATCGGGTTAATGGTCTTCTTCCTTGCTTTATTTTCGTCTCTCGGTACCCATTCTGTTCCCCTAGTGGTCCAGCTGTTGTGAATTCGTCGACCAGCCCAAGTCTATATCTTTTTCTTAATTTCAGCTATGATATCTTCAACTCGAGTTTTCTCCCAAATCCCCGCTGCTTGTTGCCTGCCCCCAAGCGTTACTTCTGGCATTATTCGCTGCGTGGAAATGTGGGCGGATCCAAGATTGCTTTCTAGTTGTTTAGTAAGGCGTCAAGTTTACGCTTCTTATGTCATCTCCGCCAGGATGCATGGCTTAAATACCTTTCCCTTTAGGGATGCAGGTAGCTTACTTTTCATTAGTGGCGAGTGCTTGACGAGTGTACAGCAACCAATTCTTGATCCAAGTAGGATTTCTTTCTCATGGTGGCGATCAGCACTGACCACCTGTACAAAGATAGTCACATTGTTCAGCCTGTTCCAATGCTGCGTTACCTATGCTGAAAAGGACCCGTTCAGCATGTTTAGTTATCATTACTCTAAAATTAGTCTAATTTATGTTTTGTTCCAATGAGAGGCGTCTTGATTGCAAACCTAAAACGGCTCAAGTATTCCCAGTTTTCCGTAAACTTGCGTTTTCCAAGTCAAGCTTCCTGAATACCCTCTGAAGACGTGCTGTGAACCATTTTGGCGAGACGGTATCTCCTTGTCGCACTCCCTTTCATATCGGGAGCTTTACGATTTGCTTGTGAACGGGTACCTTGCCCGTGCATCCCTCATATATGCTGTCGAGGACTCTTAGTTAGTTCTCCTGTATTCCTTGGTTCTTTAAGGCGTCTATCACTACGGTGCTGTTAATTGAATAAAACGCTTTTTCATAGCCTGTAGGTGTCATGTCGGGTTTATTAAACTCTGCCTATATTTCGTTACTTGGCTGATGAGAGGGATGGTATCAATGGGTGAGTATTCTTTTCTAAACGCAGCCTATTCCCTGGGTTGTTGAAAATCCTGGCTGCCGTTTACACGTTATAATCTCGGTAAACAACTTCTAAACATACAGTATACCGATTGGTCTATAATTTTTCAGGTCTTCGGTATCCCCCTTCTTACGTAGTATGATGGCGTTTTCCCAGGATTTGGGTACTTTTAGTGTCCGTAAACATTCTGAAATGGCATAACAAACTTTTCTAGTATTACTTCTCATCCTCCCTTAAATTGACTCAGTGAGCGACATTTGGCGCCCCCGCTGTTTTGTTTAGCGCTTTTGCCGGTGCCTCTACGCGTCCGGCACATCTCGCGTACTTTCAATGGTGATCAGCCGGCACATCCGCAGCTTTCGCGTGCAGATGACCGTGCGAATGCGAGGTTCGATGCCTGCCACTTTTCGCAGATGCCCAAAAAAAAGGAAAAAAAAAGAGGAGCCATCTCTTCCTACCGAGCTGAATAGCTAGCGAAGTTGTTGGGAATAACGCCATTCAGCACCCATTCAATACGTACAGATAAACAAAATGAAACAGCAAGTAAGAGTCTGCAACAACCCCTGTGAGATAAGTTGCAAACGACCTTGAAAGTTATCCGACACGGCAGATGACGAGCGTAGCGACCATACTCCTCCTGAGGTGCCGAGCTGCTGCGTTGAAAACCGCTGGTGTACACGTGATCGTCTGCTGATTGTGCACATGTTCGTGGCGTAGCCTTGAAGCTTTCGTCATCTAGATACCTCGTGGTCTTCTCCGGCAGGCCAATGGTGAGGCGTGGTTTCTTACAATGATCGTCGCGTGAGCGGTCTTGCTTGTTTTATTTGTTTTCATTTCTCTCGTGGCATCTTCAGTATACCCACTTCAAGAAACGAACACCCCGACTCCACCGCTTCCATACTACACCGAATTCGCCCAGGACCCCGAACATCGGACACCTATCTTCGTTCGCAACGCGCACACCGCTCAACCACACCAGCTGAGCCAAGAAATGCCCAACAAATTTGTGGGACTCATCTGCATAACCCTGCTGCCCAAATACACCTACTTAACATATACAACCCTCCCTACGGTGGCCTTCAAGCAGTTGATGCCTAATCCACGAGGCCACACTGAAGGCAAAAAAACGAACCCTTTCTCCTGGTCGGTGACTTCAATGCTCCGCAATATGCATGGGGGTACGTCCTCGCATCAAAAAAGGCAAGGCCTTATTGCGCGCCACGCAAAACCACCACCTGCTTTAGAACGATCTCACCGCTCCGACATGAACTGGAAACAACGTAAATCGAGGCACTATAACCGACCTCACTTTCCCGAGAAATTGCCGAAATGTGCGGTGGCTATGCCTTCCAGGAAAATTGGGAAGCGAACAGCACATTACATCTCTACAGCTATCTACGAAAAACAAAACCGCAAAAAGAAGAGTAGCCAAACTAAGAAACCGGTCCGCCTTCCGCGAAGATATCAACCTGCTACCGCCTATACAAACAGACCTAACTGAATGGACAGAAGCATCGGAACTGCGGATGCAAAAATACTTGCGAGAAATCGTCTTTACCCAGGACACACCATCTGCAGACACACATCTTCTGAATATACGGAAAGCGCGAAGAAGCTTGACAAAGTGATGGAAACACGAAACACAATAGAACGCTTAAAAAGCGTATAGCTCTCCTCTCTGAGCCAGCGCAAGATTATGCCACCACCTTACAAAGACAAAACTGGCGCTCTTACTGTGACAAACCGAAAGGCACCCTTGCACCAAGAAAATGTGGCACCTGCTCCGGCATCTCATTTATAGCTCCAACCCTCGGACACAAGCCAACCACTAGATACGGCAACTAATACGAAACAGTGACCTCCACCCCAGAGAGCTTCGATCTACATCATTGGAACTCTCACAACCCACCCAGCCACCCCCCCGCCCCCCCTGGGCTACACGGGCCGACCCAAGCAGTAACTTGATGCCCCTTCACATTCGAGGAAATGCAATCAATCCTTGCCAATCTCACTCGAAATGACCCGGCAAGGACCGTATCCTTGCAATCTGGACCATGAAACATTGGAATCGGTACTTCCGCTCTTCACTTGTGAAAATACGGTAACTTACGCCAGAGAACATATTATCGCATTAAAAAAACCAGTGGGACGAGGGCACACAGCCGGCACAATTGAGGCACTGCGATATAACACTCATACCGACAATGGACAAACCCATCTCGCCTACGTCACTCACGTTAATCTGGGATCTCATGCGTAGTCAAGCTTTTAGAGCACCTCGTTCAACGCTTGGCGAACTTTCTAGAAAAGCAAAACCTATATCATCTAACAATGAGCGTATTGCGACTGAAACTCTCTGCCCGAGATGAACTCCTACAACTGAAAGAACAGATTGTTCACCACCTCAGCCGCACCATCCTCAAAGCGATCCTTGCACTCCACGTCAAAGGTGCCTTTGAGAACGTTACCCGCCAATCCATCCTAGAAAATCCTAAACAGACCACTTGCGGATCCAAAGTGTTCAACTACGTCAAAGCCTTTTTCAGCAAATGCAGTCATTATCAAACCTTAATACGCCCGCCAAAGGCACACCCCACGGCTCTGTAATCTCCCCTTTACTTTTTAATACTGTGCTGCTCACAATTTCCGCAAAATGGAATGCAATCCCCATCCTCAAGTATGCATTTTATACGAGTGACTTAACACTATGGACACTGCAAGGTTCAAGCGGAGAACAACGAGACGCCCTACAGCAGGCGCGGGATGAAACGACATCATACCTTCAACACACAAAGGACTAACATGTGAACACACAAAATAGGCACGCATTGTCAGAGCAAGAACACGAGGACATCCACCCCCTCAGACTCCGGACCGACAAGTCAGAATTTTTGGACAGCCCATTTCCAAAGTGCCAACACTAACATTGTTTGGCGTGCCTTTCCACCATGATGGTTCGGCCGGGTGCGGCCCTATTACCGCAAATTCACAAAACCGTCACGCAACTCATCCACCTCATATGAAGAATCCGCGGCCACAAACACGGTCTCACCGACGGTGACACATGCCTATTGGTGCCAGCCCTTATACGTAGCCAGATGACATATGCAACCATCATTGAACTCAAACCTCAAGAGATCAGCAAGCTGGACACACTCGCAAGAAAATGTACAAAACGGCCCCAGGCCTTCCCACGTACACCTCCAATGAAAAGCTGCTGCGGTTGGGACTGCACAACACTTTTCAAGAACAAAGTGAAGCTCAGCGAAACTAACAACTTCATTGCCAAACACTTACCCCATACAGGGAGGAGGGTGCTTAAATAAATCGAAAGACCACACCCAAACCCGAACGACCAACCTCAACGTAGCCCATGCAAGAAACTCAAAGTTACTCCTGTCCCCAAGCATAGGCACCCTACCTTCAATCGAGGTCTCCGTGACGCAAGGGTGCCCCAGCTCACCGAAAAATACGCAGGAGACCCTCATACCCTATACACGGATATCGCTCAGGATCCGCGAATACCCGGCATTACCCTGGTATCCCTCGACTCCAAAAGAGAAGTTGCTACGCCAGTAACATAATTTAACCTAATTGTGGGCACGGTAGAAGCCCTAGTTAGAGCCTATGTCACCACCACTCACCAAAACTAACTATCATTTTGGACTCTCAGCAAGCCTGCTCATTTTATCAAGCTGGACTGGCGCCACTTCAAGCCATCCTAATACTACTATAGGCGGCCGATGAGGCGGTGAGGCCGAGCCCACATTTATTCAGAGTTTCGTGGGGACGACAACATGGGCCCGAGAATCGGAGAGCGCCCGTGGAGTGCGGCCCAGCAGCCTGGAGGCCATCGTGATCTGTCTGCGTATCTGTCTGCGTCATCATCTGCATTACTGATGATGATGGGGCGTGGACGCTGACGATGATGATGCCGCTACAGGGCTCCCCCCTAGCGCGCAATGCGGGATGAAAATAATGGGCTCCTTGAAAGCGCGCGAAAAATAGATGAAAGATCGGTAGAAGTTATGTACTCGTAAACAGGAAAAAAATGAAGTTTGAAGCAAAGAGGCGAATGCGGTGTAGCACTACTTACAAATGTGTGTCCATGGTCACAAAAAGTTCGGTGGGCATTCCAAGGTCAAACTGCAGTGATCGAAAGAGGGACAGTCGTGGTCGGCGTTGAGGGCAGGTAGTAGCTTCGGGTGGCCTGCACTGGGAGTCCCTTTGTGGTCGCTGGCGGAAACTAGCTGACAGAAGAGCAGGAGCAATTAAACATGTTGCCAAGCAAGGTAGAGCGCTTACGAAGCACGGCAGACTCATTGTGGCGCGTAGCTTGCATGGGCGGCTGGGGTGCGGCCGGTCCACAGACCGTAATGGCAAAGCTAGTGGGGGTGTTGTGAGCGCGGCATACCCCAGCCTGTTACAGACGTCACCAGAGGGGTGGTTGGTGCGTGCTGTCGACGCTCCAGGAGCTTTTGTTGGGCGAGCATTCTTTGCAACTGGTGCAGCGCGAAACAACCGCGGATGCGCTTTATGCTTCCCTCTAAGAAGGCAGCACTACAAAATCTTGTACAATGCCTGAATAATTGTACTAAAATTTTATTTTACAGCACAAGCCTTAGAAACGTTTTCATGCGAAACAATTTGAAATATAAAAATATTTGAACATACTTAAGGCTCACCTGTCATTGCTCCATGCGGACTGGTGAACGTCTGCATAATACGCAACACTCAAGAGGCACTCTTTTGTGGCTTTATGAGCTCCACAATGCATTCATAATCCGCCACACTTGTCACGACGACGCCTCGGCGTGCCGAAGATATGTTCAGCCACACTGAATTCCACAGCCATGACTTCACAGGCTCATGTAAGGTATGGAAATAATTCGACTCAATTTATATTCTGCAGACAAAGGAAAAGAATTGTCGCATGCTACCAGTGTAGAGACCAATGTCTCCACAGTCAGCCATAGCCTGTGTTTGGACAGGTTATACAGATAGAATACAGAATGTACCGATATGCTTTCGCAGCATATTTTCTAAGTTCAAGGAAGCACAGGAATGGATTAATGTTTGGTGCACATAGTGATGCAAGACCTTATCACCTAAGCGTTCTTGGAAATTATTCCGACTCCTGGGTTACCACTGACATTGACGGCACAAAAATGCAAGAGTGGCTCATTTCTAACGCAGTTCGTGAAGTAGGAACCACTAATAGTAAGCACGTAAGCGTTATGGATAATTATCCTGAAGTCTCAGGTTACCACTGACATTGACATTTCTATATACCCGCTGCGTGTTTCCACATTTCTCAATACTACACTCCGCATTTCTCCCCCTCTACAAAAGAAACGTTTGTCACTACGGTACTGCTAAGACAACCACTGTCCCTTCCATTTCTCTACACTTCAGGCAATGTAAAATAGGTTATCTGAATTGGTCAAAGGAATTGTAAGAAACATAAAACAACTACATAACACACTGCACAGATAAACAGATAAACGTAAGCTGTGCGGCCGCTGACGTATTGAAAGCACATCAACAGAACTTGAAATAGCGTCTACCTTGCGCGCAACGGGCAAGGTCGAAGACTTCCGGTCTGGTAAGCACAGAAAATTCATTCTACTCAGCAGACTAACACAGGAGGAGGAGAAATAAACACTTAATTGAGCAGTCAATTTTGTTGGGTTGACCGCCAGTTGGGGGACCTCCTTATTCCAGGAAGCCCTGGGTCTTGGCGGCCTGTCTCGCCCGGTCTACCAGATGTTGTTGGTGATCCGACGCCGCAATTAACACGCAAGTTTAAAAAATACCAAGAAATGTAAGGGTGGACGCTCCGGCAAGCTTGCTTGGAAGTTGTACACTCTGTGTACGCGAGATGATCGCGAGCGACTAACCCGAGAAGATTCACTACCGCAGACACACACCGAAACCGTCTATATACAACTAAGCAAAGCCACACAGGAAGGGAACATGCACGCTCCCGAAATGCGGAAACCAGCAACTTCCTTATAGCAATGGCTCAACGTACGCAGTGAGAAATGTCCAGCCGACTCTGACCCACAAACACGCAAGTTTTGGCAAATTACGGCTGTAAACGTCTCTCCAACACAAAATGTTGGAGAAACGAACAACACACGAACAACGGGCTGAGAAGCGGTATGTTTATCGGACGCAGTGAACAAGGATGTCACTGAACACAACCGTTACCAGCACATAAATAAGCAGAACTGACGTTTTTTGCGCCTCCTGGCAAAACTCCACTTCGTCTAACAGGAAATACAGCCCAGGGATACGAAATAATTTACTAAAGTGGAACTTATAAATCACTGAACGTAGCACCTCAATTTCGTGCCAAGACGCGCGTTGACTGTACGTGTAAAAAAATATGGTGTAAGTTTTGTTAACCATTAAAGTATTCCAATAAAATTTTAACGAAAAAACTCTGGCCCTGGTATTTGTTTTTCTTGGAGAGCCTTTCAGTTTGATCATATGCAAATGTCGTTTCAAATAGCGCGCCATCAGCCGCAAAGGGTTCGCACAACATCCGACAGATGGCGATGAGTGTACTGGCCAGTAGGAAGACGCATTGAACCATCCCCCTCGCGAGGGGCACGATCAAATGCAGAGCATTTCCGGGGGCGCACGACGTTAAGTAGTTTGCGTTACGTTAATGTTGTTGCACTTGTGGCAACTGCTGACGAGAGAGCGCTCGTCAGCAGTAATTTGAATGAGTCAAGGATATAAGGCGCGTCCGTAGCCTCACATTCTGTGTTGGCTTTGTGGCGCAGTGGTTGCGCCCGCAGGGTCGAGGGATCAAAACCTGGCGCCGGATAGTATTTGTTTTTTTTAAATAGTAGGGAGGGGTGTGGTGCGGACTACGGACGCCAACGCGGGTGACATCGTGAGTTACTGAAATGCTCTGCATTTAAAAATTGCAGTTGCACGGTTGCACGCCGCAATCAAGCTGCTAACGGTTCTCGCCAGCGTGACCGAGAATTTTTTTTGTAAATATCAGACGCATCACGCGAGCAATTCAGAAAACCGCGTTGAAACTGGTGGCGCTGCATTCGGAAGACCGTAAAACTAGGGGAGGGAATCATATCATGGAAGGTGGGGGCGCTGCTGTTGTTTAAAGTGTTGACGCATTCCCGATTTTCACCCGTCGTCGTTGTACCTTTCAGACTCACTGTAACGGGAATAAACGCGAACTCCTCTGCCATGATGCTGCTGACGCACGCGCATGGCATCCGCTACCGGAGCGGCGGACTTTTCCTTTTTGCTTCGGAGAACTTTTCTTTTGGCCGAGGCTTTGGCGATGCGCCCGCATAAGAGCGCACACAGTTCCCAGCGCGGCTACACCTCATCAACCCGCGCTCATACGTTACCCCACAGTGCACGTTATGCCCCGCAAGAGGCACGACTGAACATCTTTTCTGGCGTTGCCTTGCCTTTACCGCGGTTCGGGAGACTGCACTTCAGTCTCTCAGCGTACGCCGACCTGGCACCCTCCAGGAGTGGATCGATCCACCATCGCACGTTGGACCATCGGACGCACTCCGGCTCTGGCAGGCTTTTCTTCACTATTTTAAGGACGAGAGAGGACCCGGCCGTTTCTTTGCAGAGCCGACGTCGGGACCCCCATACCTCGAAGACGTGGACAGCGGGCCCCCTCCCCCTCCACCATAACTTCCCCCATTTCTGTCGCAAGATTTATAACCTGTACAAAGCAGAAATAAAGACGTTAAAAAAAAAAACTCGGCAATCGTGATGGCTTTTATTTAATTCTGAAAACGAGCATATGTGTCTAAGCGGACGTTTACGCCCGCTGAGGCCGAAACAAAGAGCTCAGATAATAGCCGCCTTACCACGTTAGTACAGGCTAAAGCTAGCTGTTTCTCGCGGAGGGCCGTGAGTGCGTGCGATATCTGCGCATAACTTTGGATGACAAGATTTCTGCGTTACTGTTTACAGTGAACGCAAAAGGGCGTGGCTTCATTTACAGCGTTTTCTTAGCAACAAGCCTTTCAATAGCCAATAAAATATACTGCGACGCTCTTAGATACCCACGTTATATAAAAATACTTGCGTATAGCGAAGGGCAAGTGTGATGCAGCTAATTAGCGAGTAATAATACATCGGCCCGTTTCCCAGCCCTTTTCCCTCCTGAACACCAATACTGCAGGAAAACAGCAACTGGGGAAGCAGCTGGAGAAGGCGGGTCATTCAATGAACTTCTATTACTATGACGAGACACAACAGAGTAATTCTGCTGCGAATTTTCGCCATTGCTGCAGAGCATAATTAGAAATTACAATGTCATTTCAGCATTATTACATACAAAATATTGCAGGTATCACGTGGTATATTTAGTTCTCCAAGTTTAGTTCCGTTTTCTGACACGCACCCAATCAACCGCTCCCTGCAAAGAAGTTTTTGTGTTTGCTTGTTGAAATTAAGGGGGACTCACCTGTTAATGGGACTCACTACTTTATGACCCACGGACTTAAAAACCATCGTGAACCACTACGAATAGTTTTAGAAATACATACCGATGTTCACAACAGCCTAGTTTGCTTGTTTTAGATATATGTCACCTCTCTACTGAAACAAAGAAATAAAACTCTCGCATGGTAGACCGCTAGCGACTTCTAGTGAAGACTGGATTGACCAAAATGGGCTTCTTGTTTATTTTGTATCTCTGTAAAGAAGTGATATACAGCAGACTCTGGTTAAGACGAACTAGAAGGGACCGTAAAAATGTATTCGTATTATCCGAAGTTCATCTTAAGCGGAGGTGTATTGCATTGTGGACGTTACACGAGAAAAATGTTGCGGTTCCTAACCGTAGTGTTCGTTTTAACCAAGTTCGTCTTAACGAGAGTCTACTGTATTTCCAGAAGAAGCAAACTAGTTTGTTTGTATCATTTCTATGAATTTGTAAAACTTTTTGAATCGGTACACGGTGCTTTTGAATTAGTAAGACTCATGAATTTGGGTCATGAATTAGTCAGTCCCATATGAATTGGACCAGGTTAGCCCCCCGCACGAGACCAAAAATTCGAACGAACTTCCAAGCGTATATAACTGCATGCGTAGCATAGTGCGTGCAGTGTAAAATACGGCAGAGTCGGTTAACACTCTGTATACACCGCATCACGCGTAAATAACGTCGACTAAGTACCTATTTTACGGCAGATTGTAGCCGTTTACACGTTCCTATAAAGTACTTAAAATTGTGCACGTACAACACAGCGAGCTGATGGCTGAGCATTGAGCGAAAAACAATGTTTCTGCGACGCTTTGTGAACCAAATGCACAACATGCAATAGTGTCAACAACTATATATATTTCTTTATGAGGTATCCACAAAAGCACAATGAATTCTTCAGCACTACCAGTCACGGCTCTGCCCCAAACGCAGAGGCGGAACTTGAGGACATCTGGTCCTTCTCGAATTCAAGTCATGGGTGATTTCAGACGCACTGCACGTCTGGAATTTGCGAAAGGCGATATTCACGAAAGCAGTCTCAGCGCCGCTGACAACCTGAAAAGGGTTCGTGGAATTTCCTATTTTCGCTAAGATACACTTTTCTCGCGCCTTTTCATGCTTTGTACGGTGTTATTATAGCAGTGGAGATTTTGTTTTCTGTCAAATATTGTCACTAAAAATACGTCTTAGCCGCCTTATGTAAGTAAACTGCTGTAAGACAGCTCCATAGATATCGACGAAGTTTATTCAATTTTATGTGGTGCGTGCATGTGTGCGTGTGTGAGTGCGCGTGCGTGTGTGTGTGTGCATGTGTGGGTGTGCGGGTGTGCGTTCTTGTCTGTATCTATGTCTGTGTCCGTGCGCCAAAGCGCGTCAAATATATATGCGGTTTATTGTTCCAGTTAATGCACGATTCAGTGTATACTGCATTGCAGCGCACAAGTTATGTGCAACAAGACACGAACAAAAAATATACAAGCGCACTCTCCAAAATGTTTACTGGAACATAAGTGGAACAGTAACTGGAACCGCCGACAGCGCATCCCCCCATTTATTAGGTTCCAGATAATAACCACAAACCTAAAGAAAACAAATGGAGAGTTCCAGATAAGATCCACTTACATCTTTCGTTCCCGTTATTCTTCGTCTGGATCCAGATAAAAATATGTGGATCACCCTGTTTAACTGGACCTTACATGGAGCCAAATTAAGAGTTTGCGTAGGCCTACCCGGCTACGTCCCGATTCGGGCATTGTACTTGGAGGCCGAAGTCCCAACGCTGAATGCGAGGTTTAAACATCTAACCATCAATGCATTTGCAAAGTTCCTAGAGTAACCGCTGGCCAGATCACAGGCTGTTTTTATCCAATACGCAATTGCGTTTTTCGGTTCTTATTGGTCTCGTATCCGGTGCCCGCAGGTCATTTTTGTCAATTCGTTACTTCGTCCATTAAACTCCACGCTCCTTTTAGTTCCCGTCTTGCAGTCTCAACCCACAGTAGTGGAGGTTTCTTTTGATAATATTTTCCCAAAGCATGCTAAGTTTCTTCCAACCAACTTAATTAAAAACATTCGCCTAGCTCCCCAGTCTAATCCACAGGGGTACCCCAAGGGTCGGTGCTTGGTCCCATAATATTTTTTATATTTATCAACGACTAGCCCACTTCCCTAAATCACGCTGATGCAGTTATCTATGCCGATGATACAGCTTTACACGTCTATCATCACAGCCTGAAAGAACCAGAAACTCTAGCAAATTTAGAATACGTGAGACATTAAAGTCGGTTAACAGTAAATTAGTTCGAAATATTAAAAAAAATGTATAGTCTTCTGCTCTGACCGAAAACAAGTACCAGACGACTGCAAGTTATCAATAGGAAATACAGCACTTAGTAAAGTTGGGGAATATAAATATTTGGGATTAACTATACATAAATCAATGCACTGGGCGCCTCACATAAGAGAGCTGGGCAAAAAATTGTAATTTGGATGCTATGCATTACTTAAAGCGCGCAAATACTTTGACGCTGAAACACTAAGAATTATATACTTTAGCATTTTTCACTGCCATCTTAGTTATTGTATAGAGTCTTGGGGATATACATTCGCGTCATACAGCTCTGTTGTTGCCAAACTCCAAAAAATGGCGGTGAGAATAAAGACATGCGCCCCCACCACCGCGCCATCTTCCCCAATATTTTCAGAACTTAAGACTACGCCATTTAATGTAGCAAGGGACTACAAAGCAACATTACTAGTTCAAAGAGCAATAAATAAATCCAACCGATCATCCGTTATAATAAAACCAAAACGAAACACCAGACACACCCACAAATATAATCTTAATTTACCAAAAATACATAATGTGTACGGTCGCCGCACTATTTCTTACCTAAGTGCCAAACTATGGAACAATGTTCCAGTGAATGTAAAAATAAAACCAAATAACACTCGTTCCTTAAGACAATTTTTCTTGTCTGCACTTATACCACACCCTGTTAACACATAGGTAAATATAATTACCTAGCTCACATTATATGCAATTATTGTAAAACGAATTTGGGATTGCTTTTTTGTTTATTGTAGTTATTCTGTTATGGATCCATGACTAGCCATGTCGGCTCAGGATCCAGATGACTCGTCACCCATTTTGTGTACCTGTTTTTCATGAAATAAACATATTTCTGATTTCTGAATACCCATCGCACGTGGTTATTGCAATAGACGCCTCGGGAAAAATGAGAAATTTGGAGTGGGTATCTTCTCTCCGGCATTGAATTGGTCTTTTTCATTGCGTCTGCCAGATTATATTCCCATACTTTATGCAGAATGTCTGGCTATTTTTCTTTCCGTCCTGAATCTCGATTCGGCGCAGTCTTCAGTGATGATACTCACTGATTCCCTTTCCGTGTGCACGGTCCTTTCCTCGGAAACTGTCAGTCCTATGCTTTAAACGTTTTACTCCTGTGTTCCCACTTATAACCGTGCAATAAGGCTTGTTTGGCTGCCTGGCCGCTGTGGATTAGGCATTGGCTTCACCAATTGTGGATGTGCTTCCCCGCTCGCTTGCATGTTGCTAGCCCGTTATCGCGAATACATGTTGGCCCAGGACGTGTAGGATCACGGGCTGCACACTCCTCCGGAACTCGAACATCTCAGGTTTCGTTGGAAAATAAGCCTCTGTCAAACTCGCTTTTGAGAAGTTTCGCTGACCTCGTTTCGTTGTCGTGTTCCCCCGCTTAATAGGTACCTATACCAGGAAGATCTAACCACCTTACCCTTGTGCCACTTCTGCCATGAAATTGAATCGGATGAACATTTCTTCTTTTTTTGCCGATTCTCTCATCATCGAAGAAGGCAGCTAGAGGCTCCCCTGCGACGTCTTCGACTGCCATTAACTCTGCCAGTGCTTTTGTCTTGTGGTCGCACGAAACCAGGCCACTGCCATGGAGATGTTCGTCACGCCTTCCATTCCTTCATTTCAGAGGCGGCTCGTCTGCCTTCCTAAAACGATTTCAATCAGGCTCTCTCGTTCCTCTTCCTTTTTCTTTTTCTCTCTTCAATCTACGTACTAAATTCTTTCTTTGACTGTACTATTTTGCCTTATCTGGTTCTTTTCAATGAAAAAAAGTCTTCTTGGCCAATCTCTCTGAGTGGGTATGCGCCAGTTTATGGGCCACCACCACACCGTCGCGTGGAACTGACCTCTCCAGTGGCTCGCTCGTGGGGAGCAGAGAGAGAGAGAGAAAACTTTTTTTTATTTGGCAGATAGAGCTTAGTGGAAGTGGAGCCTTCTTACAGGTAGCCTTGCGCTGTCCTTGATGCTACCGCTCTCTTAACTAGCAGGACCTGATCGCAAAAGAGGGAGCTGGACAGCAGCGTCTCCCACTGCTCGGGGGAACGGGGAAGGGGTGGAGGTGGCAAATCAGGGTTCTGGGTGCATTCAAGGATAATGTGCCTAAGTGTTCCTGATTGCGTACAGAATTTGCATTGGGCTTCGTGCTGATTTGGAAACATAAGGTGCATCAGTGTTGGGTGGGGATACGTGTTTGTTTGCACAAGTCTGAGCGTAGTTTCTTGTGTCTTTGTTAGTTGTGGGTGGGGCAGTGGAAGTGTTCTGCGACCGAGTCTGTAGTGCTCTGTAATTTACTGGTACGTCGTGAGTGGCATAGGTTCATTTGAGTCCTCCGCGGCCTGGTCGACGAAACCTCGGGCCTTGAGGTGGGCTTGGTCATTGCCCTCCATGGAGGAATGGGCCGGCGCCCGCACCACTTCGACTACCCTGTCTGGTGGCTTGCTTGACAATATGCGGTATGTCATTGGAGCTACCCATCCCGACGTGAGACTCCTTCATACTTCTTGGGAGTCAGTAATTATGACAGTTGCCTTCGTTTGTGAAAGAGCTAAGGCTACAGCTAGTTCTTCCGGTTCTTTTGTTGAGGCTCGTGGCAGGGTTGCTCCGACGACGAGGTCTGTCTTCGTTGTCACCACCGCTACCTTGGATTGTCTTTTGGGGTATGCGGCTGCATCTGTGTAGACCACTGTGGGCAGAGATCCATACTTTTTGTCCAGAGCTTTGGCTCTTGCTTCTCGCCTACCCTGATGATGAACGGGATGCATATTCTTCGGTAGAGGACGGATTATGATGTGCTTCCGCCATTTCTCCAGCATTTCCTTTGTTGAGACAGCGTCCCCCACTGGCATCAATTTTAATTGGGCAGGTACCTTCCGGCCCGTTTGGGTTTGTGCGAGGCGAGCTTTTTGGTTAGACAGGTGACCTTCAATTAGCTCATCGACTGTATTGTGTAGCCCAATGCTAAATAGCCTGTCGGTGGACACGCTCATTGGAAGGCCCAGAGCTTGTTTTGTTGCTTTCCTGATAACGGTGTTAAGTTTGTCGGTTTCTCTCTTGTTTAGAACTGCATACGGCACTGAGTAAGTTATTCTGGAGAGGATGAAGGCCTGGACGAGACGAAGTATGTCTTTCTCTTTCATGCCTCTGTGCCGGTTGGTGATTCTTCTGATCATGTGTAGAACCTGTTCGGATGTTTTTGTAAGCCGCTGTATCATTTGGTCGTTCTTCGCGTCCGATTGCATCACAAGGCCTAGAATTTTTAGTGATCTGCAGGGTTTGATGATCTGTTTCTCAAGGGTCACCTGGATGTCATCTTCTTCTCGTTTGCTGCGGTGGCGTCGAACCACAAGAAGTTTTGACTTTTGGGGTGAGCAAGCCAATCCGCATTCCTTCGCATACTGGTTGACCGTATCGGCGGCGAGTTGCAGAGTGTCCTGCAGACCCCCTAATGAATCGGTCCCCGTCCACAGGGTTACATCGTCTGCATAGAGAGCGTGTCTTAGGTTAGGAATAGTCTCCAGCCGCCCCGGGAGGCCCAACAGCGCGATGTTGAACAATAGCGGAGACAGGACTGAGCCCTGAGGGGTCCCCCGACAGCCAAGGGTGATGGGGTTCGAGGTGACGTCCCCGATCTTGATTATGGCTTTTCGGTTGGACAGGAAGTCGACAATATAGTCGTATGTCTTCTTTCCGCAGCCTGTGTTGTTCAGGTTCCGGAGGATTGCCTCGTGTGCCACGTTGTCGAAGGCTCCCTTGAGGTCAAGTGCGAGGATGGCCCGCGGGGAGTGACGAGTGGCGGGGACGAGGATCTCTTCCTTCAGCTGAATTAGCACATCCTGGGTCCCGAGGTGTCTTCTGAATCCGACCATTGTGTCCGGCATCTGCTTGGTCTCGTCCAGGTGTTTCTGGAGGCGCTTTAGTATTATCTTTTCCATAATTTTGCCTACGCAGGACGTAAGAGGAATTGGTCGCAAGTTTTTGATGTGTGGTGACTTCCCCGGTTTTGGTATAAAGCCGATTTCCACCTTCTTCCATTGTTCTGGCACTTTCCCCTCAGTCCAAAAATTGTTGAAGTGGTCCGTGAGACTTTCAAGGGCTTGGTCGTCTAAATTTGCCAGAACTTTGTAGGTGACCTGGTCTAGTCCTGGGGCGCTGCCTTTTCTGCTTTCGGCGCTGGCTGCCTTAACTTCGTAGAGCTGTATCTTTTTATCGAGTTCGGTGTTCGGGTTCCTAGTGTATGCAGGAGGGGTGAAGTTACGTTCCGTCTTCAGGGTATTTGCGTTCCAGATCTTGCAGAAGTTGGTCCGTAGTTCCCTGGTATGCGCTGAGTGTGCGGGCCATGCTACGTTCTGATTCGCCTTTTCTCTTCAGCGGGTCGATTAAGTGGCGCAGCAGCTGCCAGGTCTTCCTCGTGGATAGAGTGCCCTGGAGGCCATCACACAACTTCAGCCAATTTTCCTTGCACAGGGCTGCTGCGTACTCTGCTGCTTGCTTGTTTAGCTCAGCTATTTTCTTGCGGAGCTTGCGGTTGTGCCTCTGCCTTTTCCATCTTTTGGTGAGACTGTGACGGGCCTCCCAGCGGTGGTTAAGTTTCGGGTCTACGCAGGGATTCTTGTATATGGTGGCGATGACTTGGCTATGCGCCTTCACGTCTGAGACGATCTGCCGCACCCAATCCTGGTACGAGAGTTCTGTGCATTCCTCCCGAGATTCTCTGGTCTACCGAAATCGGTCCCAGTCGGTAATGCGGGCTGTACCGATTTGGGCTTTATATTTTCTGCCTTTAACTACAAGACGGATAATATAGTGGTCTGATCCGAGGTTAGTTTCAGTAGTTATCCACGAGACGTCGAGCGAACCTGCGAGCAACGAGAGGTCTGGGCTCGTGTCTCTTGACGTACTTGTGCCAAGTCTGGTTGGGGTCTCAGGCTCATTTAGTAGGACAAGGTTGTTTTGATTGAGTACATTCACTATCGCCTGTCCTTTCTTGGTGTTGTTCTTGTACCCCCACATCTGGTGTGGGGCATTAAAATCACCCAGTATACGTGTGGGATGGTTCCTTGCTAACGCTAGGGCTTCCTGAACGGTTTCCTGTACTCCGGGTTGCTTGCGCGAGGGGCGGCAGTAAATGTTGAGAATAAATAGGTTCGTCCTTTTCTTGGTCGAGCATGAGTGGATCTCCACAAGCGTATGCTCACAGTCCCTCTGTGGGGTAAGATGCTGTGTCGCCGAAATGCTGCTCCGCACGAGGGTTGCTGTTGCTTTTCCGGACGGGTCGGCGTATGTTATATATCCAGGCAATCTGGTGTTTCCATTCGTTTCTTGGAGGGCTATTATATCTGGTTGTGGGTCCAAGGATAACACGTATTGTAGAAGTGCACCCGTCTTGTCTTTTATGCCGCGACAATTCCATTGCAGAATTGCCGTAGCGTGGGGCCTATTGTTTCGTGGTGGCATCGTGAGATCCAGTGATATCCTTGTATTCCGGCCTTGGATCCGTTGTGTATGGGGTGGGACGTTTATTTGCGCGGGTGTTAGTGCTGTCAACTCGTTCAGCGCGTGCAAAGCCAGCTTCCAGCCATTCGATGCGAGCTACGTGGTTCTGCACTTCCTGCCCGACATTGTTGAGGCCTTGTTTGATAGCTTGTATGTGCTGTCTGAGAGCATTAAATGGGGCGTCCATGCCATCGGTCAGTGATTTGGCAAAGTTGATCACAGCTGTTTGGAACCACGGAGGTTGTGTCATTTGTTTATCGCACTGTGTCCGGCTGGTTTCGGTGGCTGTGGGGTTGGACGTCGGCCTTGGTGTCTCAGTGTTTGGAGGTGGTGGGAGGCTTGTGTCCATTGACGCGTCATGCTGTTTGTTCTGTCTATTCGGCCTCTTGCGCTTTTCAATTGCGTTGGCGGATTGAGCTTGTTCGATTGCTTCTAGGCGGGCTTGGAGAGCGGCTATGAGTGTGTGCTGTTCTGCAATCTGTGCGCGTTGCTGCTCGAGTTGCGATCGAAGTTGTGCGCATTCGTGGCACCCTGTGTGAGAGGCTTTGTTTTGGTCGAGACGGAATTATTCTGGGGAAGGGAGAGAAGTAGGAGACGCTACATCTGCCCAGCTCACCTGTTTGTTCGTCGCGCTCGGGCCGGTTGCCCTGTTCCTTGACGTGGATCTGGACTGGGAACCCGAGCTGCTGCCGTGCCTCCTCCTTTCCGGGGTGGTAGACCGGTCGCGTGGCCGTCCCCGCTGCTCGTGCAGGTCCTTCCTAGACGCCCGCTCCTCCGCTCGACGTTTCTCCAACTCCCTCTTCCGAAGCAGGTAGGGCTCGTTGAACCGCTTGGGGCAACCCTTGGCCGCTGTGAGGTGGGAGCCGCCGCACAGGTTGCACTTGGGCTCGCAGGTGTGACCCAGCTGGGGATCCCGGAGGCCGCACTGGTGGCAGACGTTTACACTTGGCTGTGGGCAGGCCGTAGCTCGATGACCGGACTCGTGGCATTGGGTGCAAACGGGGAAAGTCTTCTTGTACAAGGAGCAGGGGTATTCTGCCCTGTACAGTGTGACGTAGTACGGGACCCTGGTTCCGGCGAAGGTGAGAACGATGATACAAGATTGGCCAAGTCGGCGACAAGCGTAGACTTCGAACTGAGTTTGGTCAATGTTGGCTAGAATCTCTGCTTTGGTGAAACGCACCGGCACCCCTCGAATTATACCCTTGGCGGAATCGTCTGGCGCCAGTCCGTAGAGAGTGACAGCATGAGTGGAATTCCCAATCTTGATTTGGGTGATATGGCTCAAGGCTTTGGCTGCTTCTTCCGATGGCGTGCTTATCGTTGCGATGTTCTGCGTGGTGTCGAGGCGCACCCTAATGTAGGCCTGGCGCCACGTGAAGATAATTGCGTTGAGCAGAGATAGCGAAATTTCTGCATTTTCCACGCTCCCGAGCTTTGCCACCTACTGCCGCAGCGAGCAGTTGCACCTCGTATGGGCTCCGCAGTTTTCTATCTAAGTAAGCGAAATAACGGACTCCGGTTGAACTTCGGTGTTTCTATCAGATTCACCTCGATGTAGTGCACCTGTGGACACCGCTTTGGACCTTGTGGGTGTATTTTTGACAGAACTTCGACCACTTTCATCGGGCGAGCGCGCTAGGCCTTACCTCAGCAAGTAGGCCTAGTACGATAACGACCATATGCAGACCTCGTCCGCCGCCGACGGGGAGCGTGCTCCAGCCTCCCCTAGCCTCAACGCCAGCGCGACCGAAGATACTGCGATGCAGCAAGACTCCAGAGAAGGTGAATATTCAGAACCTTCATGAGACTGTAAAGCAAGTTGGATCGACGTCGTCACCAAAGCCCAGCGGCGCCGGCAGCGCAAGGTAGACAGTGGGTCTGGTTCAGCGGCTGTTTCGCCCGCAACTCAGGCTCTCCCGCTCATGCGTAAAACCACTCCTCGACCCAACCCACTTCCTAGAGATGACTTTAAGCTAGTGCTTCGCCCACAAGATCATGGGGAGGATGTCGTGCTGGGGAAGCTTCGGGTTGCGGTGGCGTTATTCCCAGCAACTACCCAGGTTTGGCCTGACCGTTCTCACGCGCCGTTTGCGCACACCTGCCCCTGCTGTGGGCTTCTTGCGTCATAATCTGACCTTGAACACCTGTTGTGGACTTGCCCAGGTCTTAGTGACGCCCGAACGCAACACCTCTCCGGGGCACAGGGCTCCATCCTGGGGTCCTCAAGATCTCAAGGGCTGGATATCAGGGCCCTAGCTCGGGTCTCTTCTAAGATATCTCCGCGTAACAGGTGCAGTGTTGTAACCATGAAAACGTTTCCGTATGCCGTAAGTCAATCTCTCGCAAAACTAAGAGTATTCCCATAGTGGCATGTACCCTCAGGGGATTATTGAACAACTCTTTCTGACAGCTTAGTGCGCTGTTGCAGCACCCGTTGATACGGATGCTACATGCCCGTGTGCGACGCAATTAATGGATTAATTAATCAAGTACAGCGCAAGCAACATGAGTGCCGACCTTGCGAAATCTGTGCCCGCACTTTAAATCTTGGATGCACACTCTGAAGCCTAGGCAAGTGTTGCCCACACAGAGCACGACATACCCCACTGGAGTATTGGCAAACGCTCGAGAAGCCGGTATTTATTGGTCCCTGTTATTTTCCTGGCCATACCATTTGGACCGGTTCTAAGCAGCCCATACCTGCTCTTGCAAAAGACGTTCTATGGGTAAATCAAGTCGAATGCTGCTTTGGTGCTATTCTCAGCTGTCAAAAATGAGAAATAAGAGAGACCTTGTGCTCCTTTCACCAAACAATCCGTGGTTGGCGGAGCTAAGCCGTTTGTTCTAAGCATTTTAAAACATTCCACGCGCTGCCCGAGGACCCGAAAGAGTCTTTTTGTAGCATGACCTACACTGGCCGAGGCTGAGCAGTTACGCGTGGCTTCTGGAGAGCCGTGCCGTGCATGCGCGAGGAGCAGTGACGTCAAAAGGCACACAAAACGTTCCTCGCTGCCCGGCGTCTCTCACACACCCCACGTGCCCAGCGTCTTAGCCGACCAGTCCGTTCCGCACGTGGCGGCCCAGTCCACTTGATGATCATACGAGGGGTGGCCGGCTGTGTAACCGATGGCTGGTGCATTGCAGCAACATCGGCGTGCGCCTGTGGAACCAGCCTAGCTCTGGGGCGACTGTTGACGCGGCGCCGGAGCCGCTTGATAAATATACATGTGTCACATAATGCGTATACTGTGTGTGTGTAACTGAAGCAGCAACAAGCATGATGATCAAGCTAATCCTAGACAACCAGGAAAGCTAAGAATAGCCAGCTGAACCTTAGCTCCTGCTACGTATATCCTGGCATAGCCGAGCTAAGCCGCTACTAATTTTGGCGCGTCGTTCCACGGCATCATGCTTTTTTCAGTGGAACTATATATTTCACGGAAAGAAGAGAAAGACAACAAAGCTGAGCGCGCTGTGCGTGGTGTGGCTTGGTGCAGTGATGGCCGACATCTTAAAAATACATCGTTTGGCATTCAGCCATCGTTCCTATCATTTGTCCTTCCGTCACGTAACAGTATCGAAACAAAAAACCCTCATTAGATGAGGCCAGGACAAGCGGTGGGCCACCAGCTAAGAGGGTGGATACCGACAGGCGTGTCTAGAAAAGGGGAAGGCGAATAACTCGACGAAGGGACGAAACACGCACCGCTCCGTCTAACGACGACGATGGCTGAACGCGTAGCTTTCGCGTGATCCATTCCTCGGTTGGCCAATCCCACAATCCGATTAAGCGCCACTCTGGATGTACTGACAGCTTTTCTAGAATGCCCACAGCAACTCTCGGGTGTGCCCTCCATAGGCCTAACGTTTGGGTCTCGGATAGACGGCGCGAATTGGTACCTCCTGCATGGCGTTCGCGTCGACCATGTCGAAATCGAGCAATCAGATATAAGCCGGCTTCGTAACGCGACAACCCAGTTTGGTAGTGGTGGCGGGGGCCCGAAAAATGGCGCATACCCACTTAGGGGGATTGGCCACGAACAGTTATGTTTTCATTACAATCAATCATGCGAGGCAAAATAATGGAGCCGAAGAAAGAATTTGGTCTAGGTAATGAGAGAGAGAGAGAGAGAGAAAAACACGAAAAAACAACAGAGAGAAGACTAGGAAAACTGTAGTAAAAGTCAGCCTAATCGGAATGGTTTTAACACTGCAGACGAGCTATTAGCGTCGCACACGTCCCTATGGCAACGGCCCAGCCTAGTCCCCCCAAACGACAAAAGCACCGGTACAGTCAAAGGCAGTCCAAGACGCAGCAAGGTTATCTCCAGCAGCCTTCTGCGATGGTTAGAAAATCGGCGACAAAAAAGAAAGATATGCTCTTCGGATTCGATTCCAGTCACGGGAAGCGTCTTTTTCTTTTACCACACCCACGATCATTCATCATCGTCGTCAGAGGAAGTTGGCTTTCCTGCAGGGCGTATTGGCGTACAACGGCATCAGTCGGGACACTGAAGCTTCGCCTTCATGACGAAATTCGTAGGCAGTGGAGGAAGTCGAGCAGCGCAAGGCAGGAGCGGTTGGAAGTCGATGGGAGAGGCTTTCGTCCTACAGTGGATCTCGGTAGGCTGTTGGTGATGACCATGGTGACATTTAGTTAGGTTTAGGAAACATTTAGGTTGAGTTTAGGTTAGGTTAGTTTAAAGTATAGTAGGCTACATTGCAACAGCCTTTTATTTGCTTAATACTGGCTCAAGACCTGCCAGCAGACTTTGCCCCATGGCCCGCGTATGCGAAGTTGAAAGTCAGCATATATTTGTCTCGGTGGGGTGACACTACGAATTATTGCTGTTTTTCTCCAGCAATTAAAATTTTCAGCTATTTTGATGTGTAAAGCGTTGACGTAATACAAAACATCTTGCATATTCTCCGGTGTTCTCTTTTTTCAGGAACCGAAGCACGCGGCACTCGTGGCCAGTGCCGAGGAGGACGACGACGACGAGGAGGCGGGCGGCCCGAGCGCAGAACCCCGCCGGCCTGCGCGCGAGGCGGCCACGGTCACCGGCCTCCCCGTCCCCGGCCGAAGCCCTCGCTACCTCCGGCCCGCGCCGTCCCGTCCCTGGCCGCCGGGGACGTGCGCCGCCCGCCTGCCGACGACGCCGGTAAGCGCGGCCGGCAACATCGCCCGGTGCGAGCCGTGACGTTGCCGCAACGCTTAGCGCGGTGATTCTTCGCTCGCGCAGACGCGCCGCCGAGGCAAGCCAAGTTCGATCTAACCACTCGCGATGTTCTCGGACGCGATTCCACGCGGTAATTTACGTACTTTGAGGCCGCCTACCGCATTTTCTTAAGCTGAACCTACGTACATTTTTTTCCCTTCGCGGTTTGTACGTTTACCCATCAACGCCGTTCTCGGCCCTGCCCCTCCCCCCCACTACACATCAACCTTGCTAGAGGAGTGAGGCTCAGAAGGGTTGTGTGGAACTGTCGCTGGATGCGTGAATTATGCGGTATTAAAACGCGCGATTTTAGTTTGGTTTTCTATGCCGCCCTGTCGTTTGCGTAGTAGGTACACTTTTGTAATTGGTCGTGTTCGTAGTGACGCGCACACCGCCCCCCCCCCCCCCCTCTTCCTTCTTCCCCGCGTGTTAGTACCGCTGACAGCCTGTGTTGTGAAACAGATTTTTGTCAGTCGCAATGCAATTTCCGGTGTTCTTCCGTCATGGGGAGTGTCTTAAGGCGGTTGAGAATGAGACGCGATTTCTTTCGTTCGACGCGTAATGTAGAAACGTTGTTGCGAAGCGAAGCCGGGGAACAATTTTCTAGCATTGCCCGAAGCAGAGTTTATAAGCAAAGGGGCGTTGTAGCATGTATTTAAGTTTAGTGTAGCCGCGCCGCAAATAACCGTGGGCGCCGTTGTGAAGCGTTATTCCCGGAAGTGTGAACGTTGTGTAACTCGGCGAAAGACTACACAAAACGAAATTTGCCGTAATAAGGGCGGCGTTTTTGGAGTTCAAGGTGGTTCATTTAGGAGACGTTTGGAACCATATGAAAAGAGTGGCTCACGATGTTAACGGTAATTGCCTTGATAATGAGTTGCTGATAGCAGCGCGTCCCGTTTACTTAGTGCGTCCTCCTACACTCCTGGACTTAAATCGCCGAAAGTATTCTCTTGACGGAACACGTGCAACTAAACTGATAGCCGTTGCCTCGCTGTACTCGTATGTTGCTGTAGAATTGTATAAGTTTTGATTTTGTAAATTCTATTTCTTGTTTTGTTTCCAGGCGTATTGCCCTATAAATCTACACTTATAACAATCGATATTCATCCGTTTGTCGGCATCATTTTTAAGTCTGCGCTCGACGGCCAAAACTACGTGCCCAGATTGTCTGGTTCTCATCGGATGCGTTGTGAAATCTCCACGCAAGTTGGATGCCACCTGGGCATAATTCAAAACATGAGCAGTTATTGATGTATGAAATGAGAACCCGGTAATATAAACCAAAACCCGCAAATTCGAAATATGGATTAGGAATATGGTACATTTGGAAAGGCAGATTTTCAATCCTGGGTACCTGTATTACGAATAGTCACGCGACAATTTAACGTGCACCACGTCCTCCGCGATCTGCTGCAGCAGATCGCCACGCTTGCACGCAAAGAAATCGCGATATTTGTGTTGTGGCTCATATTTTCATGTTCCCGTTTCATCTGTCGGTGACTGTACTTTGAAGACGCTTCTCAGGAACATTGCGCTCTAAATTACTACGTTCTTTAACGTATTCCACGCTAAGTGCCAGTCACACGATGGCCATTATTCTGCTGCAAAACCTGGAAGTAGCAAAGTTAAACTTCGCCTTTATGGATCGCATTTTTCGATTCACGACGTGCATTTTCGCTGCCCAGACCAGGAGGCTCAAGCTTCACTGGTCGCCTGGGCGGCCGCTGTCGCCGCCAAAACGGCGGCCACCATCGTCAACTAACTCTGCTCCCAAATAGATGCCTTTCTTCTTATTCGCGATGTTAGGAAGTAATTCAGATTCTCTTTCACTTTCCCCTTCAACTCAATGCTCTCTCGGTTTGACCAAGATCCCGACTTCCCGAAATGACTGCGCGGTCCGTCGGCCACGTTTTATCCGGGTTAAAATGTGCTTCACTGTAATTTCATCACTTGTCGAACTTCTTGTGTTGTGGTGTGAAGTTGTGGTAATATCGACTTGAGCGTACAGCTTCATTTTGCGTTTTATTGTTCTGTGAATTGTTTGGCACATTCCATACACCCCGACATTTCACCGTTTCTCAGCGCCTACTGGTGAATGGTAAATATTATGCATGGATTGGTCGATCTATCCACCGATCGACTGACCGGTTGGTTGGTCGGTCGATTTATTGATTGATGAATCGGTAGACTAATTGATTTATTGATAGATTTAATAAAATGATTGGTCAGTGGATAGACCGGATGATTTTATGGTCGATCGAGCCATTCGACGATCCACTGATTTATTATTCGATTCATAGATTGGTCGAAATCGATATATCGGTCAATCAATCGATCGGTAGGTAGATATACTAATTGATCAATTGATTGCTTTGATTCCTTGGTTAATTTATTTGTCGACGGATTATTTGGCCACTCGATTGATCCATCGTTTATTTTATCAATTGGTCGATGACTGACCGATCGATTGACCGACTGGTTGGTTTATGCATTGATAGACTGATTGATTGGCTTTTCAATCTATTGATTGGTTCGCTGGTACTCTGAAGAATAATTCTTAGACAATTATTTTTTAAATAGTTTGATCGATCAATCAGTCGATATCATTCATTGATTGGTCGGTCAATCAACCAATCGTTGAATCGATTGGTCGATAGATATACAAATTGATAATTGATTGGTTTGATTGATGTGGTGATTTATTTGTTGACGGATTAATTGGTCGATTGATGGAATTAATTGATTGGTCGGTTGATCGATCAACAGATTCATCGTTTTATAGATTGGTTGGTCGATGGACTCCCTAATCTATGCATTAATAGACTGATTGACTGGTTGATCGATCTATTGATTGGTTCGCTGATAGATGGATAAATCGACTGACTTTTTTATTAATTAGTAGACAGTTTGATGAATCAGTATGATCGACTCACTGTTTGTTTGTTTGACTGATTGATTGATTGATCGATTTATTCATTTAATTATTTGATTGATTGATTGATTGATTGATTGATTGATTGATTGATTGATTGATTGATTGATTGATTAATCGATCGATCGATCGATCGATCGATCGATCGCTGCTGTTTTACTACAAGAAAATTCCGCGTTCCGCGACTAGTAAGTGAAAATTCTAAGAACTGGGGACCGAAGCGGCGGCCAAATACAATCACCGTTCACAGAAGGCGGAGCTGGTGCTCTGTGTTTTACACTATTTTTCGCGCATGCAGCAAGGTTTTCTCGTATACGTTAAGTATTGGGGTACCTACGTTGATGCCTACCTTGTTCACTCAGCAGCCGCGCCGCCCAGTTACCCCTCGGCGTTCTTTTGCGCCACGAAGCACGCGCATCGGAAATTCGCAGTTGGCTTCAGAAAGTAAAGCAGTCCTGTCGGGAAAAAATGGACGGCACCGTTTAACGCCTGGCTTGTTTCTTCGTGATCGCAATTCAATGGTTACGGAGACAGCGGGGCTCGAAAATGTTTAACAGGTAACCCACGCGGAAGCCTAAGCTCTGGATGTCGTGTGGCGACAGAATAGGAACGAGGTCGCTTACAAGCATATGGTCGATGGCAAGCGCAAACAGAAAAGTAAACTTACAGAAACTAAAAGCGGCGCATTACGTAGCAGACTGTACTCGGTTGCAACTAAACGACGGTTTCCTCTGCGCCCCAACTCCACAGCTGGCTTTGGGGTTGGGGCGCAGGTCGTTAACGTAATTTTCAGCAGCTTAAAATGTTCAGTAATTAGTGCTGCGATGACAAACTTGGTTGAAAAAAAAAAAGCATGCGAATCACACGTTACGCTCAATGACCTTTCAAAGCACGCCCTCGCGCTGAGATTCGGGTAGCGTGTTTACAAACACTTCGCTGCGTGCGCCATTCCACTGAGCTTTTTCTAAGTGAGCCTGCGGTTGGCGTTAGGTGGCCTGTTCCTGGTGCTGGCGTTGACGGCCGAGGGTCGAGCTCCTGCGGGTCTACTTCTTATTTTTTTATTGGAAGGTTTTGCTTGTAAACTCAGTTCTGCACGTTTTGCTGTCGTTGTTAATAATGACTTGGCATGTTTTAGATTGATTTACGTTCGGAGCGCAGCCTATGAGCGCATCTAATTACCGTTCGGCACCGCGCGAAAAGACATGTTACGTGTGGCTCCGCGCAGCGAAGCGTTTGGAAATACGCGGGTTGCCGTCGCTCCTGTGGAGCGGTACACTACGCAATATATTGCCGTCCATAACTTGTTCCAGTATATATCAAAGCCATTCGTAAGGGTTCAGGCGGATGGCAAAGCAAAGCGCCCCGTGAGGAAAGACTACAAAGCCCTTCGGCAACTTGGGGCGGAAGGAGGACGCCTGAGGCGTATATTGGACATGCGTACTTTCACACTCACAACCCACAGGAGGTGCTAAATTGTCCTTAGACTATATTTTTGTTAATCCATCCAGAAACATTCGAACTTCAGATTTTGCTGAGATGAAAATATACCTATAAGAAAAATTGACTCATTTTAAGTGCGCAGCTCAGGGCCTGGTTTGTCGTTGCAGCCAGACAGGGCTCACGGTGTCGGCTTCGAAAAGGTCACCGCTTGCGCTGTTCGAGATCGAACCTGGCTCTTTCGTGTTATGGAGCCGATGCCCACCCCACTGTGCCACAGATGTACACGTTCTTTATTTGCAAAGTGTTATGGGGATCTTTGCGCTGCGCTGCCACGGAGGCTGCCGTTGCTGGGCCGCAAAGAAGTACATAAAAATACAAAATAAGAATTTATGAGTCAACGCAACAATACCCAATTCAGGAGAAAGGCGAAAACGCCCACATGGTGGGATTTCCCGGCACGTCAATTATTTCGATCCAAATTAATCTGGAGCTCATCAATACGGCGCCCCTCAAAGCCGGCCCAGATGTAGCTTTCGCGCGTCACACCCCACAATCAATCAATCAATCAATCAATCAATCAATCAATCAATCAATCAATCAATCAATCAATCAATCAATCAATCAATCAATCAATCAATCAATCAATCAATCAATCAATCAATCAATCAATCAATCAAAACCCAATTCAGCTTCTCTTGTGGGTGTTTTCATGGGCTCCGGCGCCTGTTGCTTCCCTCTCCGTATCAACGCGAGGCTTATTCTGAAGCTAGGCAAGAAAGAAAAAGGCGCCACAACCCCTCTGAAATCACTGCTCAGCCCATCACAGCTTTTACGTTAAGTGGAACTGCTTTAATTTTTATTCCTCGGGTGCACAACAATCCCGACGTTCCCACTATTGCTTTTGACATGGAAGTAGTATATAAGGTCGTCAGTCTCTGAAAGGCTGCTCCTGTCACGTTAATATTTTGTTTGGGTAGAAATAAAAGATTCTTGAGCACGAATTTGAGCGCGTTACATTCTGTTGTGGCACTATCGTTACCCGGTCCAGCAAGTATTTCGCAGCATCTGGGGAAATCTTAAGCAAGTGCCATGGCTTCCGGGATGAAAGTGTCGAAGTGGAAAATCACACTCGCAGCTTGAAATTCTTGCAGATGAGAATTTGCAATGAGAGTAAATGTAGTAGTATAGTAGTAGTAGTAGTAGTAGTAGTAGTAGTAGTAATAGTAAAGGTCTATTGAAGTAAAAGAAGGGAAGAGGGTGGTGATGAAGCGTCCTTAGTCGAGGATGCCTCTTGACCGGTCCGACTGATCGCCCGGGAAACCAAGGTCTTCTGGCGGGCCGTGTCCGGGGTTGATGGTACTAATGGTACTGGAAGGAAGAGTTCCGAGATAAATGCAAGCTTCGGCTCTGTATGCTTCGGCAAACAGCCAGTTCCCGGTACGCGCTGAGGCATCGGGGGGCCAGCAGTCATTTTTTTATATTGCTTTGTGGACCTGTGTCCATAATAACGAGACAAAAATGCCTGTACTTACCAGTTTCGTCCCCAAAACAGCCGTGCATAGTCCGAACTGTGGTTTTCTATATTAACGGAGCAGAATTGCACGGCGAGAGACCGGTGACCGAACATTTCGTTCATATTGCGGGGTGTCCATATTAACGAGACATGACTAATTTCATTCAACTCCTTTGTCGACCGAATCAGGTGAAAGGTGGTGCGATTAATAGAATGTTGCGGGAATAGTTTTATGAAAGCGGTCATTGGGACAACTGAGCTAACCGCTGAGCTAACCCCTAACTAACGCAACTTATGATATTAACCAACATAACTGCAGTCAGAGTGTAGATTGCAAGACAATAAATAAATTCTTCTGAGAAGCCATCATCCCAGTCCTGATATTTTTCATGTCATTTGTGTCGACCAATTATGCAGCACAATAAGGACACAATCATAAAGCAATCATGAACTGGTTTATATCAGGCAGTTTCACGCAAAATACTTCTTCATGGGAAGTTGGAATAGCAAAAATGTCGCTGCATTTACTTCATTTACAATCCGCTACGAATGCTGCACCAAATAAAAATACGTAATTTTTTGTTGTCGAGCGGGAAAGGCCAAACTAACGGAAAATAAGCTGGAGCGTTTTTTTATTCCGTTACCAAGAGTCCGCTGTACCTACAGTACATTTAAGCAATTGGACAACCCGCAGAACAAATTTCGAGCGCTCCGCGCGTAAAGCAGCAGCGTTTCCTGAGCCGACTGGGCGCGGGGCAGTGCGCGCGGCCAGCCGCCGCTTTCAGTGGTCGTTGACTACAGCGCCGCCGCTATTTTCTGCGCGAAACGAGCACCTCCCCGGGCGGCCAGTCGGGCCACTCTAAACTTCTAGTACAGTCTAGTTTGGGGCAAGGCGCTCAACGCGTCATGTTGATTCCGATATCGAAAGGATACCCGTTCTAAGCTTTCTCATGCCATAAGAGATGAAAGCAGAGTCAAAATGCTATACTGAGCCGTTATTGTGGGAACGTGCTGTGATATACCTCCATATACAACGGCAGCTCTTTGCACCTCAGTTTTGAAATTTTGTGTGAATACTCCTTTAAAGGGACTCTGAAGTGAATTTTTCAAGCTCCCGTTTGAGCTTGCATTACGTAGACTGGCTCAAATTAACACAATTTTCATCGCTTATCCGGTTGATAAGTCGATAATTATTTTATAAAGCCCGAAAGAAAAAGTACCATGCGCGGTCTGAGGCGGCCGCACCAACTAAAGGATGTGACGACGGGAGGAGGTGCACCCTGATTGGACGATGTACAAGATTATGTTTCAAGCAAGTTTCGGTTTCCGTTCTGTAAAACATGTTTGACATCCGACGTTATCGTTAGATGGGCACTCTCAAAATCTCAATAATCGTCATACCGCGCTTTTGCCATGTTGTCAAGCCTCCGAGGACGGCTTGGAATCGTAGCAATCACTAGCCGAGGCCGACGCAGTGGATGAACGCCCTCCACACCACCGCAAACGCTCCAATGTCATGCGCTTTTCCCCTATATTTGAAGCTTGCCTCACTCGTGCTTGTATCGCAAAAAGCGTATTCGCACCAGGCCAAGCGTGTGCAGATTTTGGCCCGTGCTCACTGCCCGCAATTAGTCGCGACCTCTTGAGGTGCACGCCAACGAGAACTTGCTAGCGCGTCAGTGTCAGTCTGGGCGCGGTCTGCAAACTCGTTCGTGGAGCAGTGAACGTTACGGGCCAAAAAATGAACTCAGTGTAGCAAACACTGGCCGAAAACGGAAAGATCAACTTACAAAAAAACGTACGCTCAGGGATTCGAACTAGCGACCTGCAAAACTACATACTTGGCGCTCCAGACCACTCGGCCACGGGCCAGCGCTGGTGGCGTTGGCAATATAAGGTATACAATGTATAACCAGTTTACAGTTTTATTTATTTTAGTATTTCAGGCAGCTTAGGTGACTATTTTGTGTATAGCGCTCGTGCAGTAAGCGTCCCACGAGTTTCGACAATATCTCACGTCTAGCAATTGCATTTATTAGATGGAAAAGCGTTCTCAGATGCGTAGTCGTGCTGCTGACCGCTGTGCTTGTTCACCCAGCGCAAAAAAGTGCTTCCTGCTCCCTAGTTTAACGCTGTACGGTAAAAGATGTTACTTCCTGAGTACCTATATTGACTTCGCTAACTCTTCTCCCGCCTTCAAGTGGCCTTAGATTTTCCTACTAGCGCGCAGTCAGCGAAGTGTCGTACGTGCGCTTGTGGAGCGCTTGTGTGGAGCGACCTGGACTTGGAGCTTGATACAGTGTACAAGAAAAATAAAGGCGCATTCTTCCAATCAAAAACGTGTCGTGGCTTAGTTTCAACTGAGCGAACGAATTGCGACCACCCGTCTGTGGCAGCTAGGCGGACTAAACGCTGGGCCAACTGACTCTGTCAGAAGTTCGACGAGGCGTGCAGTAGCGCAGTCAAGCAGTCATTTCCTCCTGACGTCACACGAGAACGCCACAGAAAATGGGCGAGGATAGAGAGTGAAGGACAGCATTTCCGATTTGATTTTTCTACTAAACAAATTCGTGTAACCTCACTCAGAGTTGTCTAAACATGACCTATGGACTCCGAACTACAATTAGCGCTAGTAATCGCGCAATGTTTACAAATCACTTCAGTGTCCCTTTCAATACGCGGCCGCCAGTACTAGAGGCTGGGGCATGCGAGGTGCAATCAAAATCACGAGCAAACACAATTGGCCATCGTAAATACGGCGCTTCTCGGAAGCGGACCAAATCGCTCATACCCAGGGAATAGCGCGTAACCGCAGTGGTGTCGCGACAGGGCTTACTAACCAGGAATGTCGTGCGCTACCGCATGATACTCCGTAGTTGGCGCTGCAAAGCTTCTGCCAATTCTTCGACTATAGTCTGTCCTGAGCTAGTGTAACGCGAAAATTTTGATGTGAATGTATACCTGGTGTGATTCAGCCGTCCGCTCAATACTTATGACTTCTTAGACAAGGATGTATAGGCAATGTATTTTCAATAAACTAAATACACAAACATATTTGTCGGCACGGTTCAGCAGGGAGAAAACATTAGGCATACCTGACAAAAATTGTCAATACACAGCTTTTACTTGCAGCGTTGTTTTATTTCTGCGATAGAAACAATAAAATGCGTCCGAAGCAATGTCTTCGCCAGAAAATATAGAAAATTAGCCGTGGCTTAGCTCGGCTATATGGCAGGATATAGGTAGCGTGAGCTCAGGTTCAGCTGGGTATTCTTATGTTTCCTGGTTGTCTAGGATTTGCTGATTATCATCCTTACTGCTGCTAAAACGATTTCCAGCCCAATCCAATCCAATCTAGTCCAGTCCAGTCCAATCCAATGCAGTCCAGTCCAGTCCAGTCACTGCTCCTCGCGAATGCGGAGCACGGCTGTCCAGGAGCCACGCGAAACGGCTATCACGTGACTCCGGCGCAGCGTCAGACTTGGCTACTGCGCAACGGAAGCGTACAACTGGGCACGCGCTGGCGCCAGTGCGTCTGCCGCGGCCATAACGTCACTCCTTTGAAATTCGGAGTCTGGCGAATCATCATCATCATCATCATCACCACCATAATCATCATCATCATCATAATCATCACCAGCCTATCTACGCCCACTGCAGAGCAAATGCCTATCCTATCAATTACCCCGGTCCTGTGCTAACTGCGACCAATTTATCCACGCAAGCTTCATGATCTCATCTGCCCATCTGACCGGTGATTGTACTGACCCAATTCTCTACACACGCGCACTCCAATTAGACTGGATGCAATCCGATACAATCCAATTTAATTCAATTCAATCCAATTTAATCGAATCCAACCCAATGCTTCTCGCACTTGTGCAGCACGGCCCTTCATGGTCCACGCGAAACTGCTCTACCTCGGCCAGTGTAGCTTACTCTACAAAAAGGCTCGCGTGAGAGCCTCTAGCACGTGGCACAAGCGGCATACCCCCCAGTACCAAGGTTCCCTACAGATGGTGCTCCAGTAGTGAGAACGTACGAAAGTTGAATTCCAGCAAAACTCCGTTGCCCTTATCAATGACGACCCAGAAAGGAAACAACGTGCGATGTTTGCGGGGTATAAAAGGAAAGCAGTTACGTGGCAGCAGCGCCAGAAGACTATCGTCTTTCGACGACATTGGCAGCAAAGCGGCACATACACGTTCACTCCTTTAGGGTGTTTCGTAGCAGAGTATCTCTGATGAGAGCCGTAATTCCACAGCCACGGGGTCGGCAATCTGTGGCTTGCGGGCTACATGTGGCCCGCGGTGAAGTATTACGCGGCCCCCGGCACGTCAGAACCTCCTTCCCCTTGTCACTTCCTATCTACATGAAGGCTCACATGGTGATTTTAACCTCAAATGGGGTTAGACAGCAACAAAGCAAGATAGCTACCAGTTGGCCTCGACCCTAATATTCGCACTTAGCCAGATAACGGCTTCCTTCCCTTCATTCTTTTCAACTAAAAAAAGCTGTCCTCTCTTTCTCACCCCCCGCCCCCTTGCCCCAGTCTGCTGTCCGGCCCTTGCCGTGCCGCCGTTTGCACCTCGGACCTCCACCTCAAAAGCTTGTCTACTTCTGCCCCAGCCGGTCGTCATCATAATATAATTTACGGGGGTTGTGTAGGGCTTTGTCAAGAGTGTAAGGAATACACATTTTTAAAAGTGGCCGCATACCTTAACACTTTTTCGCCAGCCAAAAGTATTCTACATTATCTGCTACGGGAAGCCTTCTGTAGAGCCGACTACCAAACAAAGCGGTGTCGTGCGTTTTTATCGTCACAATCAGTGATATCGCTAAGAGGCGCATTGCGTTTCGAAACACGGCTTTGCGAGCGTCATTTTGGCCGTTTTCTCTAAGCTAGTGAATACACAGCTCCGCCTTAGAGCTTCTTTACTGAGTGAAGCCTTTTGCTTTTAATTCTTGCGTCTGACTTTTCAGGCGTGAAGCTTCTGACTGAGGCCGCACCGAAGCGAAGCCAGAAACATGCCGGAGTTGGAAGACGACGACAAGAAAGGAAAAAAGGGCGACAAGAAAGGCGGAGCAAAAGAAGATTCTAAGAAAGGAAAAAAGGACGACAGCAAAGGCAGCAGAGGCAGCAAAGGTGGAAAGGACAAAGGTGGGAAGCCCGGCAAGGATGAAAAGGGGAAGGGCAAGTCTCCTAAGTTGGGGAAGCCTGCCCCAGAAAGCGAAAAGGGCTCTCCCGGTGTTCTGCCTCTAGCCGAAGACAAGACCGAAAAATCCGAAAAGTCTGACAAGTCCAAAAAATCGGAGAAGTCCGAGAAGTCTGAAGGCAGCGATGCGGCACCAGCCAAGAAGGGTGCCATGAAGCCTTCTGATAAAGGAAAGAAGGGCATCCAGAAGATACCTCCTCCATCCGAGTCGATCCTGAAGGCAATTGCCGACGACGGTCCCGTGTATGCCGAGCGATATTACAACGACGAGTACGAGGACGACGAAGAGCAGCGCAACTACGTCGAGGTCGAGATGTTCGAGCATCGGCTCCCCAATACAGGCTTCGGAAGTCCGCATGGTCGGGGCCGCGGACGAGGCCGGGGTGGGCCAGTCATCTCTGCTCGGGGCGGTCGCACCGGTTCTCCGCCCCCGTTGCACCACGAGTCACGGTCTGTCCACGATGAGTACTACTACGAGCAGTGCGACCCAGCGGCTCAGCAGCAGCAGTGTCGTGACCAGCAGCAGTTCTACGGGCGGGAACGTGCGGCCCAGCAGTATCAGCGGCAGGAGCCTATGCGCCGGAGTGTGACCCAGGTGGAGGCGTACTACGACGAGAGCAGCGGCTCGCACCACTTTGAAGGTTCCTACTACGAGATCCCGGACGACGCCACGCAAGGGGGCCGTGCAGCCCTGCAGAGAGTCCAGGCAGTACCGCGTCCTTCTTACCCGCTGTGCCAGGAGTCTTCCTCCGTCGCCATGGCCATGAACGTAGGGCATGCGGGCTCGGTGCCGATGCAGCAGCAGCGATCACGCTCGCGCTGTCAACTGCTTCCGGCGGGTCCCACGTCGGGACAGCGGTCTCGGCCGTCCTCTCGTCAGGCGTCTCGGCAGGCCAGTGCGACGCCTATCATTATTCCTGTGACGGCCGTCATCGTGGCCGCGGATAACGCGGACACCCCGCCGCCTACTCTCCGCTGAAGCCCCCGTGGCCACCGAAGCCACGACTAACCTCCGGTTGCCGAGATTAGCCGATCAGGGGAGACTGCCGTGAGAAATTTCTCAAGGGTAATTCTCCCAGTGACCGTGCTAATCCTCTACCTTTCTACACTGCGAAAGAACAGGAGTGCTCCAAGCCAAACCGGTCGGCGGCGAAAGAAATTTTGCAAAGCTGTGCTCTCCTCGTGAGAGAGGTTGCACAAATTCTACAAATCCAAGAAAAAAACTACGTTGATTGCCTTCTCATGCTCCAAATCCAAGAGAGACAAAAAATATTGCCTTCCCATACCCGTGCCCTATACCGGATTATATGGCTCTGGGTTCTGGCAAAGAGGCTGCGTGGGAGGCAGCGCTTGAGAGTTTTCAAATTCGAATAAAGTGTACAGCGCAAACAGGGAGAGCGGACGAGAGAGCAGCGGAGAGGCGCCGACTTCAACTGTGTGCTGTCTCGTCCGCTGTCCGATTTTCGAAAGGCTACGCACAACTGTCTTGCTTCCGCCACTCCTTTAGGTTTGCTACATAACGGCCTCTCAGTAACTCATCCTGCCAAAGTCGCGCGAAAGCTTCATTGCCCTGTCCTCTACCTCTGCCACAGCACACGCAAATGGCGTCCAGGGCTGACACAGCACGGTTGTCCCGTGGTCTCCAGGACCGATAAACCACTTTCACATCACCAGGCTCCTCCCTCCACCCCCCCCCCCCCCCCCCGACACACTGCCCACACTGCAGCACTGCTGCACTAGCAAATCTGACATCTTATTTGCTACAGCTCCTTTCGCCCCATACTGTTCAAGGCCGTACCTAATCCAAGCGAGATACAAAGTTCCAGGTGCATAAAAGAAACATTGATTTATTGTAGGGTTAACGTGCCGAGGCGATGCAGGCAATGAGGTGCGCCGTAGTGGAGGGCTGCGAAGTAATTTGGACCACATGGGGCCTTTAACGTGCACCGAAATCTCGATCACATGGGCGTCTTTGCCTTTCATCTCCGATTGGAAAGCGGCCGCCGCATGCGGGAATCGAACCTGCGTCCTCGTGCTGAGCGGCACAACGCCTTAGCTACGGCTGCGAGTCATAACAGAAATAAGGCCACAGGCGTGACGCGTTTGCGGCGCTGGATTTTCACATGGAGACGGAAAGCAAAAATTCCGGTGTCGAGATTTCGGTGCACTGCGAGGATGTTCAGGTTATCAAAAATTAGTCTACGGCTCTCTAATACGAGGCGCATCTAGCCGAGGCCTGTATTCGGCGCGTAATAATTTGCAATTTAGACACATAATTCGCCACCTGGTAATAAATGATTAGTAGTAAGAATTTGTGCGCACAATAAATTCCGACCTGTTTACTCAAAAGAAATATCCGTTTCCTCATTTAATATGGTAAGAGCTTTTTCTATTGAAATTGTCCATTGTAATTGTCCTTTGTAAATTTTTTATACCAGATTGCAACATGCCACGTCGTTTGCGTTAACGCGACGGGACAGGAAATGGCATCTGCCTGTACGCAGAACATTAACCAAGCTGCTGCGGAAGTTACGATTGCCGTGGCTGTCGCGACCACCATCTACTCAATGATTTTCAAGCAGTAAATATATCAATGGGAGCGCATCAATACACCAGCACTGAAACATCTTAGAACAATTGCAGATCTACCTAAGATGCATATCGTCTCGGTTCGTGTATGTGAATCCCTCAACGGTAATGAGGCGGCTCACGCCGCTGTCCGCGCGTACATGCACCGGACGATTACCCCATAGAGGGAACGTTCTGCGCTGCCATAAAAATGGACTTATTCCCCGCTATTCACACGTGCTGGCTCATTATAGGGTCGGAAGGAAATTCCCACCACGTCATCCACGGCTAACCAGACAAGAAGACGCCACACTTCGGTGATTGCAGACGAATTACTATCGCCACAGCACCCTGCTTCATGCTATCGGCCCCACTCAGTATCCCTTCCTCTGCAATTTCTGCCCTACGCCCGGCACCTTGTACGCTACAGGTATGGGAAGGCCAACCAACTCCAAACCTAACCCTGTCCCCTTCCCATTTTAAAGACGATAGTCTTTCTTGGGCTACTTAAACCCAGAAATTTCGGTCTGTCTGTCTGTCTACCTGCCTGTGATAATATTCAGCTTCCCGGCCAAGGTAAAACAAGGCCTGCGCAATAGTCTTATATAGTCACAGCTAAATCTACCCGTCTATGCCCGGTGTAATGTTCATACTTGTCAACATGGTTGAAGAAGAAAAGACATTACGGAAATATAAGAGAACAAATTAATACAGATGTGGTATTTGCAGAGTTCCTTTATAAAAAATCAAACATGCTTGATTTTTGCGAAATTAAATAATTCATCAACTGCAGAAAAAATTCACTCCTCCGTCACCTGCTGTCGCCCGCGCCACTATAGGTTCTGGCGCCATTTTAAGAAATCAACCGGCAACACTTACGAAAGGTTCGAGATAGGTTCCACGTTCTGCTTGGAACGCACGTGGAGTAGGGCCACGTGGTTCTATCAACGTTTAAGTAGGGCGCCTCGGTTCACGCGCGTCTCCGCCGTTCGGCTGCGTTGGAATCAAGAAACCCGGCCTGGAGCAGTGGAACGGGGTAAATTCAAAATGATTTAAGCAAATCTTTGGCGTCTTTACCTTGGGAGGAGCGCGACGCAAGAGGAACAACATGAGAGGTGAGCGGGAAAGCGAAGGAAGGCATTTACTTGGCAAAATCGACGTTTGCAACGAAAGGAGCAGATACGCGGCCAATTTTTAGATGCGACTGCATCTCATTCACTCGCCTTGTCAATGCAGCGTCGGCGTTTTTGTCGTCCGCCCTTCCCCCATTCTCCTCGCCGAGCGAGCTGCGCTCTCCGCCGCTCACCCCCTCTCCTCTCTGATGCCCCTCTTTCGCCCACACCCCTCCCTCTACACTATAAAAATTTCCCCGCATTTCCCCGAGGGGAAGAATGTGAAAGTGCGAATGCACGAGTTGAATTTGCGTGGTTCGGTAATGTTCGCGAAAGAGAGATCACACACACACACGCAACTACAAAGAAAGAAAGATGCATTTATTCACAGACACCTATTTGTGTTGTCGTTGTACTTGATTGCTAGAGCGGATCTCAGCTTTGAAATTTCGTGTCAGTACTCCTTTAAGCGGGTGCATTAGCCCTTCTCACGCCCGATTCCTGGCCAATCCCCCACGTGGGTATGTGCCATGCACAGACACCTATTTGTGTTGTCGTTGTACTTGATTGCTAGAGCGGATCTCAGCTTTGAAATTTCGTGTCAGCACTCCTTTAAGCGGGTGCATTAGCCCTTCTCACGCCCGATTCCTGGCCAATCGCCCACGTGGGTATGTGCCATGTCAGCGGCCAGGCAGCGCGCGCCCATCTCCCCCCGTTGCCAAGGAAGACGAGGAGATTCCTGGCCAATCCCCCACGTGGGTATGTGCCATGTCAGCGGCCAGGCAGCGCGCGCCCATCTCCCCCCGTTGCCAAGGAAGACGAGGAGCGCGCGCACCCGCAGCTGTTGCTATGTGGACGGACGGCGGTCGCCGGAATTCAGGGTCGCTTATAAAGTACATTAGCACTTAAAAAAATAGTAGTTAGCGGCGCCCGGTTTCGACCCCACGACCCTGTGGGCGGAACGTGAGGTACATGGTGCTCTTCCCACTGCGCCACAAAACCGAGACAATCAAATGCTACGAACGCGCCTTATATCCTTGACTCATTCAAACTACGTCAAGAAGCTACTGATACAACGCATGATGGGGCAATGATTAACACTTGCAATAAAAGAGAAGAAGCTCCCACTTACAGCAACAATGATGAAGTAAAGGCCGTTGCGACAGCGAAGCCCCAAGCATACCACTTAGAGAGATTGACCAAGATTGGCCAATAAAACATAATAATAATCATAAAACATAATAATCATACGCGTTTCCGACACGTTTCACGCGATTTCAGAGTCAATCCAACCGAAACACCAAGTGAACCCCACGATGCGTCGCATCTACACAGGGTTCCCCTCGCAGGGAGGTGGCGCAATTTTTATTTTAATCAGTGGTTGGCTTGTCTGGCCGGTACGGACCAACACCAGCAAGACATGGAAGACCTGGTGAAGAGGGCCTGAACGGCAAATCGTACTCTGGGTATCCTGGAATAGGGATTCCCTCCAGCGGGCGAGGTTCCTGATGTCAGCCCTTACGGATCATCAATAAATGTTTATTCTCTCCTACCGCACACAAGTACCGCACATAAGTATGCTTGTGTGCGGTACGTTTTCACGAATTCTTTACCGCTGCAGTCAATTTGCATCTCTTAGCTTTCGTTTTTTTTTACAGCGTCTGTTTCGCCACAGAGCATAGATAAGGGATATGAGTTGATGTGGAAAGTCATTAGAGGTAGATGAGAATGTTCGCTTCGCGGATAAAGTCTAGGAGGCCACAATGATGGGGCCCATATATTCATGCGTTGTATGCGAAGGCGTCGTCTACGCGAACGCCAGTCCCGCAAGATGTCGCAGTCTCGTAGGACGCAAAGCGAGAGAAGACGACAGCAAGTGAGTGAGTGAGTGTAGACTTTATTAAAATCGCCTGCAGGCGGCCTCCGTTGGTGTATGTGAACTATACGCCTCGAGCGCTTCCTGTAGGGGCGCCACTGAAATCCCCCTAGCGGCCCGTTTCGAAAGCAGTCGCGGGAGTGTCCCGCCCGCTAACCACTGCCACCGTTGCTTTTGCGGCACGTTCGCGACTGATATTTATCCGTTTGTATGCGTTGGAAATTCGTATTTATGTGGAGAAGTCACTCTGTTCGCATATGTGGCGTATTTACGAGAGTGTAAATGCTTCGGACGCGATATTATCGGGGTACATTCGGTCCGCATAAGCGCCAGGTGTGTGTCACAGGCCGGCGTCGCGAAAGCGGCATATGCATAGGGCTGACTGTAATTCCAGTGGCATCAAATTTGCTAACAGTGCCTCCTTAACAAGCATTCATTCAGATGCTCATGCTACAGCTATACACTACGATGTTAATCTGTTTCCTGTGCTTACGTCATCTAGCGGACTAAGCGGAGCACTCGTGTTGCGCTTTATATCTTAGATATTGGTCCCTACCCTGAACAAGCCAATGTGGCGTAGATTTCACGGACATTCTACACAATAAGTACGATGGATAATGCAAAATTATATGCGGGAGTCAGCACTCCACAAATAATTCACTGCTGGATCGCCTTGTCGCGAGATGAGCCCTCGCAAAAATTCATCATCTGCTACATATATCCTCCGCTTATATCCGCGTCCGCGGCTAAACGCTTCCTCGAAACATCGTGATATGATACAGGGAGACTGCAGAATCTAGCACAAAAATGAAATCAGAGGGCCTTATCAGATACCACACTCTTCCAACGACGCATTTTATCGCTTGGGAACTTACTGTATACTTCAAAAAATATGTCCGCCGTATGTCCGCCGAGTGATCAGCTGTTCGTTGAAGTGGAAAAACAAAGTAAAAGTGAACGCGCAGCTTGTGTGTGTGATTACTAAATCGGTCATTCCTTGATTTCGCTCCGCATTTGTACACAACGATACTTTTACCCCCCCCCCCCCCCTTCCTCTCTGTCTTGTAAAATATTATTGCATTTCGCATCTCGTTTGTCTAGTGATTAAGACGAACGCCTCTAGCATTTCCGAAGCTGCACTGGGTTTTCTTGATTCCCGTACGAGCTATTATATTGCTTCCGGACTTGGCAGACCACTCATTTTTCCGTGGTTTCAATCACTCTTTTTGGTCTTTCTGTAAGGCGGGAGTGGGCACATATTTAACGGCCCACAGACTTGGAGTATACCTAACATGTTCGCGTGGCCTCTATTACTATAAAAGGCTCAAGTTATTGTCAGGTATTAGGTAATAACATCCCTGAATCATATCTTCTACGACGTATATATTCGAAACAAAGCCGCATTCGTTGTCCGCGCTGCAAAACAAAACCAACCCCTCACTGTGCCAGTATCAGGTCCAAATGAGGCGACAATATAATTCACTTGCACCTGACGTATTCGTAGGTGACAGTGGGGATATTTTGCTGGCGTCGCCGACGCCCGTAAGAGCGGCCAAGAAGCCCGCAGTACCGCGTCCCCGTATAGCTCTTGTTGGCGTTCGAGCACTCTATCAGGACGCAGCAGTTTTTGAAGTGCCGTGAACGTACTATTTTCTTAGAGAGAAGCGAAAGAGAACTAAAACACTGCATGAGCCACTACCAGCTGCGCAGCGGTCATCTCATACGCTCCGCGGAGAAGCGGCGGCAGGCGGCGCAGCGATCGCGAAGCTCGAGGCGTATTGCATCGCTGCGGTGGCAAAGTGCACAACCGGGGTTTTTCAAACAACCTCGGAAGTGAGGGTATTGGTGGGTCACGGTGGTAGCTAAGGCCACCCCCACCCGGGGGGAGGCTGTAAACACACGATGGAATTGGAGCCCGTGTGCGGCGCCAAAGGTGTTCTTTTCTAGTCAGCAGGAGAGCCGCATCATCCAGCTCATACGGTGAAGTCGTAGATGGAATGGAGGCTGCTTGCCGGGCTGCTACGTCTGCCTTGCAGTGGGCTGTCAGTAGTAAAATGTTTGTTGCGATAGCTGTTTCTTACTTCCTAGGAGCCATGCAAAACTGTTCTTGGCCCGAAAATAAAACGCCGCAGAAATTGCGTAGCATTCTTACTCTGCTTGTCAAGACTGCAAGTTCTTTACAGCCTGATTTGGCTATCAGATACCACAAACATTCGGTTATTTCATTGTTCTCACGTTTTATTTTGTTTCTTTGCGAGAGATGTAGAGTTATACCAATTTAGCGATGAAGTGGATCTACTTCCCGAATTGTGCATTTTTCCGCAGATGAAGGCGCCGCGCCGTTCAGGGCTGCTTTGTTTGTGTTATTTTTATTCGGATTTTGTACTTTTTTGTAGGGTTTTTGTTTAGTCTTCCGGGTATAAATAAGATATATACGATGCATCTGTATGATTTTGCAAAATCACTTTCATGAAAATTTAATTTTTATTTGGAAGCAGTATACACCATCCAACGAAATTTTTGTGGCGATGTCAGCGGAAAACTATCATCGCTGACAAGGCAGACACATACCTACCTAGGGGGACTGGCCATGCCACTAAAGATTACGGTTCCGTAAGGCACTCCGACTGCAAAAGTACCCAACAGCACAGATATCACGTAGTCACGTAACCAGGCTTTCCTCCATAAAAAGTGACACCTGTATAGCACATCCTTCAGTTCATTCCAGGCTACCTCGAGGAAACCACGGAAAACGCAAGAAGAACAGCCAAAAGAAGAAGTAGAAGAAGAAGAACATCGAACAGTTATAATTTTCGTCGCGCACTGACAGAAAGTCTGGTTAAGTGCATTTCACTTGCCTCCGGTTTCACTCTTTGTAGAGCCACGTGTGATAATTCAAGTAACGTCGCATGGTAATCGCTGTGGGTGTCGTTTGCAGTCTCGCAGTCCAAGCACATTCCCAGCGTGAATTGGAGTAACATTTCTTTTTCTATTTTTCCCATTTCTTGATTTTTCGAAATTCTATTCGCCCAGTTGTCTGCCTTTAACCTGTTATAACTACTAAAGGCGTTACTTCCGCCAGATATCCCTTTTCGTGGCTAATTTTTGCAGCGCAATACATGGTTTGCTCATTTTTTGTCATTTTTACACGTATTTCCAACTTTACTTCGCGGTATCTTTTACTTTAGTCTTCTTTTTTTCAAGGTGATATATAACAGTCTTGATCACGTCAAAACATTCTTGCGAACTTTTTATTTGTTTGTTTCTATTTTTTTGTTTTCAAAATTTTGTTCGACCGAATAAAACGGGTAAATGTGTAACTGACGCCCTTTATCAATTTTTGTGTGGATGCAGGTCGTTACAGAGTACTGACGGTCGGGGGGGGGGGGGGGGGTGACTCGGGAAACGTTGCTACGCATAAAGAAATACCTGCCCTTGAGGCGCGTCTGTTAAAAGAAGCATATGATGCTACGCAGTAATGCGCCGAGTTGTATATTACGAAAGAAACTGAACTGTAACTGAGCCAAGACCACCATACTGGGTTATTAGTCGCTATGGTACTTCCGCTGCTCAATAAAGGCGAAATAAAACACAGATTCATTCATCATGACCGAGTTTGCAAGAAAATGACATTTATTCGCAAGGCCCCCGTATAGTTGTCGGAATTTGTAGAGGTCGGGCCGGGTTCTTGTGAGACTGTTTTAACTTGTGAGAATAATGAAGGCACACTCAAGTTGTAAACATTCTCAGCGGTAGGCGGAATCTTTGCTCTTAAAAAACCTACTCGATCCTCTGGATTTCCCCTCAACTGGTGGCTTAACTTGTCCGCAACTTCGAGTTGATAAATTCGCGTGGGCGCGACAAATGATCTACTCTTTCGCCAGCTGTTTAGGTAGGGCGACTGTCATACATACGCGGTATTGCCGTGTTTAAACCCTGCCTGACACGGGGCAAAATTTTGAAGTGAGAAGTTTCTGAGAGGGCTGTGTATATCTTTCCGTAGCAGCCGTAGGCTATATGTTTGGTGGTTGTCATTTTTTTTTTTGCTGTAGTTACTCCACTTTGGATGTCACCCCTTAACTGGTTGATTTTCCTGAGCAAGTTAAGGAAAGATAAAAAACGTTTTTCAGGCACTTTAGTGTTCTTAGGTGATTTCTTTTAGAGGCAAGAGCATTTCGATTCTTAATAGACCCTATTTTAGTTCTAGATTGTATTTGGGTCTTTTTCTTCGCATTCGTTTCTTTGCTTCATCACGAATGACTTCGACTAGCTTCTCTTCTGCCACACCGTGTACGCATCTCTTTATTTGGGCTTGTGATGCTTAGCCACGAAATCTTACGAATTACCAGTGCGGGGCGGTGGGAGGCCTCGTTGCTTAGCTCCCGACCCTGTAATACTGATCAAGGTCATCCAACTAGCCGGAGGTGCCGCTCGTGCCTAAGGGCTGCACGCTGCCATCTGAGCGGGAGGAATTCAGGAAGGCTCCCACTTCCGCTTCCTCCTTTCACCCAGTTTTGGGCAAAATAAAGTTATTATAGTCTTAATCTTCTTATTCGCTTTCTATCTGCGTCTCACGGCGCGGATTACGTCAGCAAGCAGACTGGCGCATGCCACTGCTGCCTTGGAAAGGGGCTTCCGCGTGGCTCCTGTGCACGTGTTCTGCGCACGTACCATGACGTTGATTTTTAAAATGGCATGCATTATTGTACAGCTCTTTTGTTTATGTTTAGGACACGTAGTTCGTCAATTTTGTGTAGCGAGTACATTAGCCGTTCAAAGCTGCCGACTCCTCGCAAATCCAGAGAGTGGGTTTGTAACACATCGAAAGGAACAGCGACAACATAAACTAATTCTACCGTTCGCAAGTAGCGAAGGGAGCACATCAGTACGAATTGGGCTGCTGTTATCTATATCACGTTTCAAATTTAGTTGGATTAGAGATTTGTTCAAAGGCGAACACAGTAGTTGCCCCATTCGGCGAAAAAGCGGGCTAATTGTTGTTGCGATTGCAATTCTCCAATGACGGAATTGCATGCCGCCGCTGTAAAGAGCAAAAACAAAACAAAAAAAGGTGCCTGATCCGATGAAATTCTAATTTGGGGTCATCACGTTTGCAGCCCAGTTCTTGACCGACTCACTTGTTCAGCTCAAACGTCGGAGATTCTTATTCTTCAAAAGCCGCAACGCCGGTCAGAGGTAGAGAAATGATCGATATATACAGCTTCAGCGACAGACAAGACTCATACATCGCGTGCAGGAAACCTGATAAAATTCGATCCCAATACAAGCAATATAAAACACACTTCTAATAAACAGCCTAATATCAAGAACAGTCAACAGATACTATGAACTCAAAGGTAGGAGCATCTCACATCTTGTACGTGCTTTCATTATAAGCCCTCCGTACCTTAAGGTGACTAAAACACAGAAAGAAAAGTAGAGCGCATTAAAAGCAAAGCTATCAAGTTGGCAGTGGGAATCCCAGTATGCGTCTCTACCGAGCAGTTGATGGAGATGTGCATGCACAACACAGTAGACAAACTCGTCGAAGCACAGCGCTCAGCCCAACACAACAGACTAGCCGGATACTCTAACAGAAGGACCATCTCGGACTTTCTCAACAGCTCCTACGCAAACCTACACGGAGCCAAAATTTTGTTGGGCGACGAGTTGGGCGCACCTCAGTGTTGCCCGGCCCTCTGCAAAAAAATAAACAGGTCATTCATTAAGAGAAAACTGGTGACCACAAGCGATTTTTTAAGGATTTATCAAATAAGCCTTCAGAATTGGTGAGTTTGATGTTTGTGGGCAATGAATTCTAAGCATTATTTTTGAGAAGAGGACTGTTTGTTTGCCATAGTTTGGGCGCAGTTCTAAATATACCGAGCAAATGCAAAGCATACCTACTTAGGAGTATTGACCAGGATTGCCAAGCATACACACCAAGGATGATTGGCCAAGATTTGCAAAAAAACAAACGAACCCAGCGTTCGTTGTAATTGTGGCAACACTTGCTCGAAACGATAGGCACGTCGTAGCGTACGCCCCTCCAAGATGATGTCCAATGATCATCACTTCCAAAAAATTAAAGAAGCTCCCACTTAAAGCAACAATGATGGAGTAAAGGCCATTCCGTGAGCAAAGAACCAGTTATTCGGCTGCAATTGTAGAATTATACCGGCGGGATCATAATAAGGGCTGTGTACAGCTTCGCTACCTTCAAGTCTTACGCGATAGTCTGAGCTTAATTTTCGTGCCAACTTGTATCTTACAAAGATGGAGCCTTCCCGCAGAATTCCTAGTCGTTGTTTTTTTTCTCCCATGTTATTTCAAAAACCATACTAACTACATAAACAGGAGTAAACGGATTACGTACCTGCATTTTCTCTGAAATTGGCCAAAGCTGTCTTTGGGCTAAATAATAGAACAGCGTGTGTGTGGTTCTGCCTATATAGAATTTTTATTGGCAAATTCCTTTCACTTTCTTCTGAGAGCCTGAATCGAGTGATGGAAAGACATACCTCCAGAGGCACAGACCAGAATGTTTATGTTTAATTAGCCCATGAAACACTATCGGTTTTTTAAAGATCGTAGCACGATATAAAGAAAGTCTACAGAACCTGATACCTACGGAAACTAAGCAATAGAAGAAGTAAAAGAAAAAATTCCCCGCATTTCCCCGAGGGGAAGAATGTGAAAGTGCGAATGCACGAGTTGAATTTGCGCGGTTCGGTAATGTTCGCGAAAGAGAGATCACACACACACACACAACTACAAAGAAAGAAAGATGCATTTATTCCCAGACACCTATTTGTGTTGTCGTTGTACTTGATTGCTAGAGCGGATCTCAGCTTTGAAATTTCGTGTCAGTACTCCTTTAAGCGGGTGCATTAGCCCTTCTCACGCCCGATTCCTGGCCAATCCCCCACGTGGGTATGTGCCATGTCACCGGCGAGGCAGCGCGCGCCCATCTCCCCCCGTTGCCAAGGAAGACGAGGAGATTCCTGGCCAATCCCCCACGTGGGTATGTGATGCGGACATCGCCGGTGGACGCAGGTTCAGGGTCGCTTAAGAAGTGCATTGCACTTAATAAAACTACCTTCGACAGATAGTTACTGCTCACCGACCCCAAGCACGAGAGAGAAATGTGGCGTTGAGTTTTCAACGTGTTTTTTTTTTCGCGCATGCGCATGAGGTTCCACCGCAGGTGCCAGCGTAAGATTTTTGTTTCGTCTAGCTACATAAAACTTCGCTGTCAACTTCGGAGTACCTTTTCCCTCTGGGCACGTATGATATCCATCATTTCAAATGGGCGCACAACTCCAATATTGCTCCTCCGGGCATTCCCAAACCAGATAGGCCGTGGGAGGCACCGCTGTCCAGCTCTTGCTTCAGCTGTACCCTCTTGCGCGCTGATAGATCAGTAGAATCCAGCTAGGCAGTCATTGATTGATTGTGGGGTTTAGCACGCCGACTTAACGCAGGCGATGAGGCGCGCCGTAGTGGAGGACTACGGATTTATTTTGACCACCTGGGGATCTTTAACGTGCACCGAAATCTCCTACACACGGGCGCTTTTGTTTTTCGCCTCCATCAGAAAAGCGGCCGCCGCGGCCGGGAATCGAAACCACGATTTCGCGCTCAGCAGCCCAACGCCTTAGCCACTGAGCCACCGCGGCGGGTGTAGCCAGTCATTGTCTGGCTACCTATAAAAACGCTTTACTCCCACATTACTCGGCTCCAAAAAGATGCTTTACTCTCACTATCCCCCCGTCAAGAAGCAGGGCTTCTCTAGGTGGAACAAGAACATTTGGGAGGAAAGGGCCACTTCCACGTGATTTTGTGATGCATTATCCGAAAAAAAGTTTTTCATTATTTTTAGAGCGGCGACATGTATGGTTGGCTAACATTTCTTTGTGTCCTATCAAAAAATACTGTAGAAGCTTTTTAGCATACATCGCCTTCGGTGGCAAAGCAAACTGTGGGAAATGTGCCTACACCTGGCATACACAAACGCGAGCTTTGAACCAGCCCTTTTGGATGACTTGCAAATAAATTTATAACGCCGCCGTGTAAGGGCAGGGAACACAAACAAGTAACATGTGCTGACACAGGGCGTAGCAAGAGGCAAGCCCGGAAATCCGACGGTGCGACGCAGGCCCAACCCAAGCAATTTGGACAAGCAAAAGAATGCTTACACGAAATTAATTTCAGAGGAATCTTCTGCACAGATGTTCTTGATAACGTTGTGTGTTGCGATGGTGTTGCGAGAACGAAATAATTGTGATTGGAAAAGTTCGAGATGTCACAAACGATGAACAGAAAAGTGGATGTCCGTGTGCACCTTTCCTGAGCAAGCTGACGGGGCGAATTTGGACGTGAGGAGTAGGTAAGTGCGCGTAGTTCAGTGCGCCTAGTGGAGTCTCTGTTCTGTACAACAGATACGTGTAACCTCGAGATGATGTCCAGCACCACTAATCATCCACCTTGTCGGATGCAATTTATTATTTTTTCCGCCAGCAGGTTCAGCTCGCTGACGCTCAAGTCGAGTTGGAGTTGCTACACTGCAGTTCCGGCCTAAAAGCTGCCGGTGCCATTGTGCCGACGATGGTGATAACTCGCGCCTCCTTTTTTATGTGGCGCCAGTTATGCCTCCTTTATCTATTCACCCTCCTGGCCATAAAACCTGGTTCCTGTACAACTGACTGCCGATAACACGCTTGGAAGGTGCATCTGTTGGTTTTAAGAAATCATTTTCTCCAGTGCCATGAACTATTCAAATAGCTTGTTTGAATTTTCAGCCAACTAACACCCCACTTACCATATAAAGCTACTGGCCAGACATCAGAGCAAAAACACATCAGTGCTAATCGGTGTTTCTAACCCTCACGGAACTACCCGAGGGGGTTCCGTGCACCCTTGGCAGGCCATCAGTACGAAGCTTTGTGGAGAGATGGCTTGTGCACTACCAGCATTTGACGAAGACTACCAGAACGATGCTAGAAGGACTTGTTGATCAGATCAGGTAAACTATACAGCCATTTTCTTCGTAAAGCGTCTCCATTTCTGGGAGAGTAATGTCAACACGTTTTCGTTATGCGGTAGCATGAGTCTGTGGGTCCTGACGGTGTCCTCCACGAGCTTTATGATTTGTTCTTGTGCTCTTTCTTTGTCACTGAGCAAAACGACATCACATAGCCATCGACCACAAAAATGCTCTCATAATTAAATAATTTATTACTTATATAATGATCCCAATATTTCGGTTCCCATCCTACAATACTTGTCTTGCCACTCGTCCCTTCTTATTGTTACAAAAATAAACTTGATACGTTAAAAGCGTCAAAAAAACTGAACTGAAGTGACACTTGGGCATCCTCTTTTAGGGCCATATGTTAAGAGACAAATTCGTGAGAGAAAAGTAGCGAGTGGTTTGATCCCACAAAGTGGCTGCTTCGAATACAAAGCAAAGCACGAGTACTTGTAAGCTTTCCTTTTTTTAAAACCACATCCTTACAAAATTTCGGCACGCCATTCAACCATCATTATCATGAAGAACCAGAGCGAGGGGCTCGCGTTCAGTGACTCGGCATTCTGCTGTGAGCGAAGCCGTTAGTTGTGAGCCAACGCCAACCGCAGTCATCCTAGCAGCTACCCGTCACCCACTCACTGGTACCGGGCGTTCCTACCTTTCGGGATCCGGGCCTTCCTGCAGGGCCAATAATCACCGCCTGTTGCCACCCAACATTGCGCCGAACCGTGGTTTGTGACACAAGTGAGCCGTTCGTTTGCCTCTCCTTTTGCTATCGCTTCAAATGGCTGTCGCTACAAATGTATTCTTTCAACCATCGCCCTTTTACTGAAGCCCGTTGGCATTGATAAGCTTTCCGAAGTACAACTTACTGCATAAACCTCCTTTATGAACATTTAGTGTGTTCAAATTGACCGAAATAGAAAACCTTTGGGAACAAATCCTCGCAGCATTTTTTCTTAGTTATAATTAATGCATTAAGCGCCATTTGCGTCATGCCCCACTGGACGTCAAACTTCTCGCCTATAAATGTTTTACGCAAACTAAACTAGAATATGTGGCTCCCATATGGATCCGCACCACGTATACTTGATCAATGAATTAGAATTTGTGCAAAACCGCGCCACTAGGTTCATTCCTTCCTCATATTCATATGAGATAAGCATATCATCCCTTAAACGCGAAACTGGTCTTTCAAATCTTTCAGTGCGCCGCCGCATCACCAGCGTTTGTTTGCTACGCACGTTTTTCTACAGCCCTCTTAATCAAGCAGCCTACATCGTCCCATCGACGCGCATATCTCACCGCACTGCCCACCCGTATCAAATTGCCCGTCCACATGCTGGCACTACTACTTTTTCTACCTCTTTTTTCCCACGTGTAGCAGTGGACTGGAATGGCCTTCCCTGTGACGTTCCGACCATGACGTGTTCATCAATATAAAGGGGCCCTGAAATGCGTTTTGAGCACACTAAATGCAGTAGCGCAATCGTTAGATTGGGTCGTCAACGTCATCTGTGCCAAGTATTACTCTTTTACGCGCAGCGGAAAGCTCACAGTTTTGTTGCAAAGGTTGTCGCTTTTTTCTCACCCTTCCCTTCGTGTTTTTGGACGCCGCCATGTACATATGTCTACATCATCTATTCCCATATGTTCGTCGTGAGCTAGACATCCTGCTATTGGGCGACTTTTTCACGCACTTCCGGCAAAGAGATGAGTCGTCTGCTCAGCGTCGGCTCGCCGGCTGATCTGCCAGCGGAGTGCCGGAGTGCTTGGACATTTTACGACAAACGAAACAAGTGTAAACAAACGAATAACCGTTTGTATTGAATGCAACACGCCATAACACGACATGGATATTCTCTTACCTGAGTATGTTCCATAAAGAAAGCGTTGAAGCTCCGTGGCACTTCTTTCGTGCAATCGCAGAGAACGCCCTGAGCCGAATGCCTGGGTTTGACGCATACATTTTATTCAACTTCAAAACAACCCAGAGATGCGTTCCGAACGAACACAACGTCACAACATGCGTTGCAAGTCTGAACCGCGATTGACAGACGATGGGTTTCCTCCTCGTGACCGTCGTAAATTCGGCACTCCTCTAGCGCGCGGTTGCGGGAAGTCACTTAACTTTGGCGCACAAGCCGAGATGGCTTTTAGCCACGCACACTGCACATACCCCATGCGAGGTTGAGTCGTACGTCGCCCGAGAAAGATAATCCAGACCATGGGAAGCACTATCCACCCGCAGAAGCACAACGTCGCATTTCATCGCGAAACAATGGCGTCCACAACACACACACCATCGCCTCCTGTAATATCAAACGCATCTCGCACTTCCCAATGGGAATGAGTGGTACGCCTGCAGTGCCCACATGTCGCGAGGTGGGGCCCAGAGCTGAACCGGGATCACGCAACCGTAACTGACTTCTGGAGCGGTTTGTGCCTTGTTGCCAAGGCAACCGATGTTTATGATTGTCAAAGAAATGGCGCTCGCTCCAGCGCTAGAAAGCTCAGAGCCGCGCCGGAGCATGTTTTGCCAACGTTGCCGCTCTCCACCACGCGTCGCCCCAATCTGCACTGGTCACATGATTGAAGCGTTTTGTGCACGGGTTCTGTATCCGTTTAAAATGTCTTTTTCACATGCCGCCGGCAGGAATTACCAGCGCCGCAAAATAAGACCCGGCACCAGCGTAGCCACAACTGATACGGCGCTTTTTGGATAAACAGTGCGCGGTGCATGAAAGGGACCGAGCGCACGATCCTCCCCGAGCAGCTGCGAGTTCGCCACCGATAAAAATTCGCGTGCCGCCGATAGCAACTCCAGCAACGTACAGCGCGAAAGGGCATGGCCAGGCCACCGCACAAATGCAGCCAGATTTGTCATTCGCTTTTCCAGCCTTGAGCGGAGTGCGGGATTCATGGTGTCAACCAGTGTCAACAAAGCTTGCCCGTAGCAGAGGGCAGTGTAGGAGCGCCATAGCGGAAGTACGTCATCGCTGAGGAGCGTAGCATCATGGGAGGGACGGCTCGCGTGCCGTCAACAGCGAAAGGAGGAGGAAACGCGGCGCGACGATTATGTGCGGTTTTTGATTTACGATTTCTCAGCTAATACTCATGGCATTAACAAAATTCTTGCGGGAGGAGATTGCTAATACATTGTTTTATTTGGTTATTGTACATCCATGCATCAGCGGAAAGTATTTCAGGACCCCTTTAAAGAGAAGGTCACCACGCACAATTCCATTTGACGACCTGTGTACATTTATTTGTAACACTACCCTTATGTAATACCGCCTACATGGGGGTCTTTAAGGTATTCAAGTGATGTGATGATGTGATTTACACATACCTTCTGCTGGAAACCCTCCGTTTATGCGATATGCGTAGCAAATGCGATTTAAATTTTCAACCCAAGGGCTTTTTCAGTGTGGCGCCCCTCTTCTTGTTCGCACTACCGGCTGACGTTGTGAGGGCTGGTAGCGCAACGGTTAACGCCTATTTTTATTTCCCGGCCGTGTTTGCGGGCTTTGCTGCATCTTTGAGTGCGGCATTGCTATCGCGCCATGTTGGTTTACGTCTGCGTGGTACTTCTCATGACCCAGGGCTTTTGTCGTAGTTACCAATTTTACGTTGTGCAAAAAATATTTTGAGCTACATTACTGAGCGGAAGCATGACAGGCTTCGCTCCGTAAAGCCATTATTTGCCCTGCAACAGCTTCTATATTTTAGCAAGCTTCGCGGAATTGAAACTGGCCTGCTACTCACACCAGCCCCGTGAGAAAAATCCTATAGCAGGAAGCACTGGATTATTCCTCAGCATTTGAAAAACAGGGTAGGTTCGTGGGACCTTCATATCAAATATTTGAGATAAATTCTCTAAGGGTAACAATGTTTTTAGTGTTTACTACATACTGGTACGGTTTTTAACACGTTTTAGCAAACTGGGTCGACTTACCATGTAAGCATCGCCCTGTAATTCATACGACATTACCATGTAAAGTTGCACGAATTATGGGCACGAAAGCTGAAAGGAGTAGAGAAGGTTTGTCACTAAAGGCTTGCTTGCACGGCTCATACGTGGCCAGTTGTTTCATGCAAAGAAACCTTACACGCATTTGTGGCACAAGATAACCACATAACTAAGGTTTTCAAATTTCTTTGTTTTAAAACCACAAGCTCAATCGTTTTTACGAGCATCAATATTATGAGTTTGCCTGACTAGTCAGAGCAATATGTTTTTTCTTCGATCCTTTCATATTACGCAGTTACGGAAGCACATTCCTTTAGAGATATGCTGTCATTAGTTGATACATTGACTACCCTTGCATTCCCTTCCATTTATTGCCCGATATTTTGTGTTGCTGTAGCTGAATATGGGCAAAATTTGCATATTTTGAACGGCGAGTACATATTTCTGGTAAAATTCAAGTGGCGATGTCGAATGAATAGTTTTGAATTTAGAAAATGGCAAAGGCCACCAGGCGTCGGTATTCAGGTGAGAGCATGATAGCTGCATGGTTATTTATGTCCACTTGTTTTTAATAGTTTTTAGAATAGCTAACTACTCCTTAGTAAGGGAAAGTTTGAAACCTTTGTGAAACTGATACATTGGTATTACGTGTGCCACTACGTTTTAAACCTGCCACTTATGCTACAAGTGATAGTCTAAGCATTTAAACAAAGTGAGTCTGGTTACTTCCTGAAATTTGTGTCTTTCATTCCGGTTTAATCTATCTTGAGAGTGCCGGGTCTCTCTTCTGGGATTGGGAAAATATAGGCCACCAAATAATCAATTAATGTGTTATGTACAACAGTGCCACTTTTATCCGCAACTATCCTGACCCGTTCATCTGTTTATTGGCCACCTGCTGTGAATTTTTCTCGCAATTCTTCATAGCTGCCATGTTGCACGAAAACCAAGAAAAGTTGTAGAAAGTCGGGAAAAAGTTTTGCGACAAATTTAATACACGAACGTGTAATTAGGCATTGTCACTTGTTTGCATCGTCTGGTCTCGCACAAAGGAGGACAGGCTTCGCGGAACCTTGGAATGGCCTGGCCTCGCGAACGCTTTGTTTTCGGGACCCCTATCTGAGAACCACGCCTTTTCTGAACGTTGTCTTGCTGCACATGTCAAGCCCTGTTTTTTCATGTTAATGGAGGGGAAGCAGTTGTTCACTCTAGATGCTCATGCTAACGGTTTCCTTCCCATGGTGACCCCTTCAAGGTCCCCAAGATGGCGCTGACAGCTCGCTCGACAGCTCGACAGCCCAGTGAGTACAACAAGCCCATTCTCTGTTTGAACTTTTCGCTCGTTAGTATAGACACTAAAATCGAGCCTTTCATATTTGTAGTACAAAAATTGCCAGTGGGAAGCGTTAGTTATACTTTGCTTTTCATATAAAATGCAAGAAAACGAAATAAAATGACTGGTATGAAATAAAATGAATGAAAACATGCCTGCAGTATTGGCGTTTTGTTTGTATTTGGAGTGAGCTTGGAGTTGAAGCAATCAATTCAAGATTTCCCTTTCCACCAGACCAATAAAAAACAACCGTCTATTGGTTTAAAAACGCCCTATTAGTATGAGTGATGGTTGCGAACAAGCACCAGTGCCTTTACTGTCCCGCACCGCGCCCACAGAAAAGAGAACAGACGATTCCACGTTGCGGAGAAAAAGAAAACACTTGCCCACCTGTGATACATCGAAAAGAACCCAGACGTCAAGAGCTTGCTCCCCGTCTCTCTGGCAAAGAGCGCGCAGCTGTAGCCGCATGGCCCGAAGAGGAGTTAAAAGGGAACGATTATGCGCGATTTTCCCCCCAGCGTAGCTTCAGTGATACTGACGATTCATGCAATTCTGCGGTAGGTTATTACTGGGACTCTTGACTTCATCTAAAAATGCATTTGATATAGTCAGTGGTAAGCGTTGGAAGGTCCCTATAAAAACTTGTGAAAGTTGAGTGCAATGCGACGTGTCTAGTTTATTAGACATTGAGCGCGTGCACATGGCTCGTTAAAAGGGATTGGTTGGCACGCAGAATATTTTAAACAAGTAAAGTGGTTGCACCATTACGTGTCATTGTATAACAGTAGCCAGACGCGCCATATTCTCGAATTGACGTTTATATTGAAGAGAGTTCATGGCACAATATAACAGTGGATGTAGGCGTGATCTCAAGGGAAGCTTTCGGCGATGCCGCTTCCTTCGCAGCTGCGTACTAGAGGCTCGAGAAGCGGGGAAAGAGGCGGCTCATTACCCCCGAATGTCTGACGCACGGCATTCTCGCGTACAGCCATACACAGGCTTAGCTGCAACACCAGACTCGACATTTGCATAAAGTATTTGAAATATTCCCACGAGAAATTCTTGAAGCGAATGGGGAGTACTTCGGGTTTCTTAGTTTTCAAAGTAATGCAGCATTACTGGCCAAATTACTTTGCACCAAAGGAGGAGGGGACGATAACTGTGTAAAGAGATGCTCCTGCTGAGGCAGTGAAAGACTCTACAATGAAGTGCCGGGCAAGTGCAGGAGGAGTAGGCGCAAAAGAATGGAGAACAGGAGTGGCAGCCACGAAATACTGCTACTGCACGAAAGCAAAATCGGTGACAGGAGCCATTTGTCGCTGCATAAAGGAACCATAGACACAAAACACAACTTCGGATTTTAAATAGTGGTGTTTTGTCCCGATACCATGGTGCCAATGTTATCACAAACTGCAAACAACATTTCGGAATATTAAAGGAGCATATTCAACAGTGGCGACTTCGTAGCCACGTTACGGCAACTTCTATATGACGTCACAGAATCTCGTTTATGTTATTGGCGGCCCCGGAGCTTTGGCGTCGACCTAAAACATGACCAGAAAGGCGAACCCCTTTATGTTTACGCATAGTTAACACAGTGATAAAAATGTTTTAAGTGCCAATCCATGAAACGTAACTTCTGCTCGTACTACGTCAAAGGCGCGAAATTAGAATGTTGCTCTATATTTCTTGCATTGTTCGTTTCAATTAAGGGACGTTTTTCGTGGCTTAAATGATGCTGAATTAGCCACCAAAGTCCAGTTCTTTCAAGTAGAACGAAGATATAGTTTGTCTTCATTGCATCTTCACACGTGTCTATGGACACGGTTAAAAAAGAGAACACGGTATCCCACGGTGTGCGAGTAGAGTGGAAGATACAACGCACTGTGGGCTTCCAAAGCTGCAGTGTGCCGTGTGGAATTTCCGGGCTTGAATTACGTGAGGGGAAGTAACGAAATGCTGTCGCAATCTTAAAAATTGCCATTTGATTTTTGTGAACATTTATGGGCTTTACGATGCGCAGCTTGTAAGCGTATAAACTTTCCCTACGAGTTACGATCACAATGATTGTCGTGACCCGGCTCTCTTCTAATCTCGTTTAGATTAGATGGGAGCAAGGTTACTAGGCACCTCCTCCTAAAACATCTGCGTGTAACCTACCACAAGATGGTCCTGGGTGTGACCATGTAGTAACTTCTCATCTTGCGTGTTTTTTGTGAATTTCTTGAGTGGCCTGAACAATGCATGAGGAAATGTAACAATGCAGTAAAATGTATGCTGTGCTCACAAGATTACAACGTGATGCACATACTCTTCTTGTTACAGTTGTTTACCAGCAAGAGGACGATGGAGGTGGACAAGGTGGGTATAAGTATCACGCATAAGCCTTGTGTTGTTCAAATTAATTTCCTGGTCCTAGAATGCACTAACATATCGGTGAACGGATGTTTACAAAACCATTATCAGACATATTTACTGAGTAGTCTTTAATTGTGACTTTGTTAGCCGTAGAAAGTCGCTGCAGAGTAGATCACAAAAAATACCGACGATTACTATACTCCCTCTGAAAAACTTCTGCGAAGCAATAACTCAGTCTTCGAGGTGATGCCGCATAGCTGCTGCGTGTCAGGAAGTGATTGAGAAATCAGCTACTACAAGGCGGTGCGCGATACTCCCCGCTATCCTCAAGAACATCGCTGCCACAGAAGATGTTCTTGGATATCGTGTTGGAACCTCCTGCGAAAATTTTACGTGGTTTGAATATGCCGGGACTAGGACGGAAAACAAAGTTTTTTATTTAAAGAGAAAAAGAGCAGCGAGGACTCTGAATGACGTATGTACGTGCGTCACTGAGCGCGTGCTGGGTTTCTGTGGCGCCGCCTTGGCATACCGCGCTCCCCCGCACACTTTCCGCACCCGTTTTCTTTCTGTCCTCGGTCTTTCCTTCGTTCGTTTGGTTACGAGGCCGACGAAGCCACCAGAACCCATTAGCGAACGCCCAAATGTTGCGCAGTAAAATAAAAAAAACCTGGCTCTTGCAATTCTTGATACTAGATATGCGGAGTTGTGCTTATAACGGTTGTGTGTGGCTAAAACCACTGTCAAATAAGTGGCAAAAACTGGTTATTCCGGTTAGCCTGATGCCAAGCGCACTACTTTTATTAAAACGCGAAGAACAATGTTTTTACATAGCATATTAAACATTTATGGTTTACATAGGAGTTAGTGTACGTACAGAAGGCTTTCCGGCTTTTCAAACTTTGTTCACGCCCACTTCTTAGTGACTAGTTTACGAACAAACGATATAGTTACGCCCATCCAAAAAAGGGTAATTTACTTTTTTGTGCGTGCATGGTAAATAGGAAACATACCGTTATTACACGGCCACAATAACTTTAAAAACTCGCCATTACCCAGACGGCGAGAGAACGGGGAGATTGTTAGATACAAGTTATCTGCAGTACTCTAGACGTCCATGGCGCTCCTGTGAAGGCAGGGGTACGCAAGAGTGTTCTCAAGCGCCTGGTGCACCAGCACGGACCGGCGTAGTTTTGTGAAGCATGAAGTAATGTAATATCGTTGCCAGAGATCAATCAAAAAGGTGAAAGCAAGAATATTCTATCTGTGGTGAGAACATATTCACGATATGTTCGTCTTTTGTTGGGGTCAGGACGAAATGTTGCAACCGCACGAAAAGTCCCAATAGATGAGGTGAAATTGGGTGGCATTGGAAGCGCTTGTGGAATATGGTGGAGTAAGTTTGCGCAAGAAACCATGTGGTGATTCTCTGGTTGGAATGCGATTGCAGCGGTCACCAGTCTGTCCTCGTCTTCTGTTGCCAAAGCTACTTGCTAAGTATTCCGAAAAAAGATAATTTCGGAAAATATTCAGGCCTACTATAAAAGCTGGGTGGTTTTTTTTTCTCTCAGTGCTTCATACTTACAGCGCGTGTTCATATTGTTTCTGGTAGTTGCAAAGGGTGTAAAATGGAAATACAACGTAACAACGTGCGAGCGGTATCTGAAAACTCACGAACAGAATAAAAACACAGCCTGCACCCTGCCCTATTGTTGACAACTTTTCATAGATAACCCCTTTAAAATAGAGCGGCGACGGACAATATACTGAACACAAGTGTATTTAGCTTTAGTGAAACACACAGGTTGTGCATCACAGCTACTATTTATCCATAGCACGACATTTAGTTAACTTGTAACGATTCCTCAGGACGATATAGTCATATTAGCAAAGTGGGATGAACGGGGAGTCGCCATTCGTAGCCTACACTTGTGCTCGGTATTTCGCCGCGCAGTTACGGCGGCTCTATTATTCAGTATAGACTGGATGGGCATTGGAACAAAGTGTGCTAACCTACTTTCGGTGCGTGAGAAGTAAACAGTGCGTACGTGACACGTAAACAGTGGGGTGTACTTTGAGTGCATTGTGGTGCTTGTAAAAGAGGACCGAGTTTTTTTTGAGGCAAAACTTAAATTAAGGGTATGCCGTGGACTCGAAAGAATCCACCGACACGCCTTCAAAGAAGGGGATCGCGTCCAAACTGAACCATGGCACAACATGAAACAAATGTGAAAATTTTAAATGACGCTTCACCAATGACGCTTCACCAATAAGGGGAACCTTCCGCAAAAAGAGCTCAAAATTCAGAAAGAAGGACCAATTAGGTAATGCAACGATGGCCCTGACGGGATGAATTTTCCCGGAGCTTACGTAACAGGCAAAGACAAGCAGGCAGGTGCGGCAAGAAGAGAGAAGGTTGCGGCGAAACAAGATAGGGGACAGCGAAAGCATGACTTAAGTCTGCGCGAGAGCGGACCGACGTCAGAATGATTGAACCGCAGGACGCACTGCGAACCCACGCTTTTTCGGCCCGTGCAGCGACGGACGAGCGGTGACGCACAGCGCCGGCTATCGTCGATGCACGCTTCGAAGGCCTAACCATAGCGACGCTGTGTCCCAAACAAGACCTGTAGAATGTAACGGCTACCAAGGGATTAGCCAGCAACGCGACGACCTATTTAGAGGTTTGATTTCGCAGCGGATGAATGTGTTTTAGGAGGGGAGCTTTTCGGCAAATCGCAATTTTTGTGTTCGCAGTTAAAAATACCAAGACAATGCCGAGCGCGCGAAATTGCTCGCGGGCCTTGCGGCGACCACCCGGCTGTTAAGAAAGACAAGAAAATGCCTAGCGCTCATGTGTGTGTGCCTCGAGATAACAGACCAGCTTCTTCTGCGCACGCATGTCAAATCAAGCATACCGAATTAGATTTGCCAGGATTGCAGCGACCGCCGGGAAGTTAAAAAAACAAGCAAATGCAGGCCGCTCGTGTGTGCGTGCCTAGCGGTGACCGCCCAGCCTCATCGGCACACGCTTGCAAGTCATGCATTCCCACGTGGGATATTTGCCAAGATGGGCCGAAAAAAAAGCACTTCAGCATTCGCCGTAATCGTGGGAACACTTCCGTGGAATGAGAAAGACTCCAGTGTTTGCCGTAATCGTGGCAACATTTGCTCGGAACGAGAAAGACACGTCATAGCGTACGCCCGTCCAATGTGATGTCAAATGATTACAACTTGCAAGAAAATGAAGGAAACTCAGGCCTAAAGCAACAATGATGTACTAAAGGTCATTGCGGCCGCCATAAGAAGCAAATAAGCTGTAATCGTGGACTTAAACCGTCGTGATGGTCGTCATGGTTGCGTACAGCATCACTACCTTCGAGTCTCACGTGTAGCGTGAGCTTCCTTCATTTTTTTAAGCCTGCCTAGGATTCAGGTGTACTTTGGTGTTCAAAAGCTGCGCCAGGGACGTCATCCGATTCTGCATTTCGCTTAGGAGGAAGAAGGTAGAAGTGGGTTGCAATCCTGGCTTGCGCTTGTGCCTTTGCTGGTAAAACTGGGGAAGCTGGGATTGGGGGTGTGAAGACGCTTATGGCGAGCGTGGGTTTCGTGAGAAACTGGTTTCTTTTGGCGCAGTTGAAGAAGGTTTCGGGCAGTGGATTTTGCGAGGGAATTATTAAGCGTATTGCGTACTGTGCGTTGGTAGTTGGTAGTTGGGGCTCACGTTTTATGCGCGTCCTGCCGCAAGCTAAGGAGTGAATCTTTGTTTGAGTTGGCTGAACTAATCTTGGGAGGTGATAATGTTGATGTTTTAGATGTATGCTTAGGCGCGTGCTGCTTGTTTTCAGCGAAGCGAAGTGTTGCCCACGTGCGCCGAGGTGGAAGGTTTTGCTCCGTAGTTTGAAGCCGCTGGGTTATCCGGCCGAACCAGTGAGGTGGGCCGCTGAACATAACTTACATAAAGACGTGCAAGGATGGTTTGGTTGCGGCGCTTCTGTAGTGCAGGTGGCGCAGCTGCTCGAGGTGCCATACGTCATCATGGTGGTCAGGACGCCTGTATGCAAAGAATGCATCTAGTTTTCTTTGTAATTTGTATCAGCACATGTGGCTACCGGGTAGCGCATCGAGTAGGGAACTAAAAAGCGTTGGAAGACGACTTGCACAATTTGACACGCGTTAAATCGCTTTTACTCGATAATCCGAAGTGCCTGGGAGATTACAAACTGCACTGGTGCTGGGAGGAGGGATGCGGTTGGAAGGTACCTACGTGGTGCCCTTCCATGTCGGGGAAAGGAGCTCATGGTAGCTTTGTGCCACAGCTATTGAAGAGATACTGGTAACGCTAAAAATAGATCGATAGTGGATCGATAGTGGAGTTCGATAGATCGATAGTGGAGTTGCCTCCAGCTTGTCGAGGAGCGTGGCGTGATCTCGTGGAGGATCAGCGAGAGTTTATACGCTGGCACTCGCGAGGTTAAAAAATCCTCCAAAGAATTGTTGCGGAGGTATCCTGTTGATATCATTAACTTGTAGAAGGTCTGCAGTTGGAGTGTTCTTGAGTTAGTGTCGTTGGAGGCGAAGCTTGCATGGAGTAGTTTGGTCGCTGGCGGTGGGGCCTTAGAAAGTCGAGGTTGTTGTGGTTGCCACTATGGCAAGCTTGAAGCGAATGTTGAACTACGCAAGGTATGTGATTACACGGGTGTCAACGGCCTCGTCCTCAGTCGTGTTCTCTACGCGGCAGGGGAGTTGGTTGAATAGGCGGGAGCAATCGGATTTGAGATGTCTGCCACAGTGGCTGACGAGGAGAAGGTCGGCGCCGGAGATGCAGGTGCGCATGCTACGAGGATATGCAGGTGCACAGGAGCCAGGCACACGTACGCAGTGTCGGTCTTCGGACATGTGCTCTGAGGAGCTGCCGAAATGGAGCTCGCGGAATCAGGCCAGCGCTGAGGTCTACGCTTAGCTCCGCATCGGCATGGCACGAAGATAGTTTTTGTTGGCTGTAAAAATCCTCGGAAAGTCCGGAAACTGCTTCCGCGAGCTCCACGAAGGTTAAATTCACTTGACGCAGTGAAGTTGGCCGCTGTTGAGGTTCATTATAAGGAAGCATAAAGCATGCATTCGAACCGCTCGGCCGCCTAGTGGGGAGACTCATAGCTGGGGCATATATGTGAAGTAGTTCGCACTACCACGCCATGCACGTATGTGGGTACTTTTGTTTGTGCATTGTACCAGTATCACGGCCAAACATTCCAAGAGGCGTATGCCAATAGAGGCTGCTATATAATGCACCACATTATTCATTTGCCTCTTTCAGGATATGTACCTGGATACACCGAGGCCGAAGACCAGGGGCCAACACAAAACTATGGTAATACTTTGGTTTTTTCAGATTTGTTAGCTTCTTTTTGTTTTGTTCTCTCCATTGGTAATTTTGGTATTCTTTACCTGACCTACTTATAGCAAACAGCTTTTGTCATCTGCCAGTAACGGCGTGTATAACCGCCGAAAAGGAAAGAAAAATGTAGCATCAGATTCCGCAGTAGGGTGATAAGGTACACCCTGTAGCAACGCACTATGTCGTTACTTTTTAAGCATCGATGATTCACTCCATAACCTAGCTGAGTTGAAGGCAAGATTGTTGAAGGGTATTCGAGAACTTATGTTGCCACAGTAAACCCCCCTTCGAAACAGTCTCTGGCACCACTTTTAGGGGGCTGCTCTGGCGAGAGGATGGGACATATCAACTCAGGCGAGCAGCAACACCATTCACGCTACAAGCAACCGGTGACGAAGTCTTGGCCGTCTGATCCTCGGCTTTTGCCGACCAGAGCGGAAACAATGAAGCAGAGCACACTGAATCTTAGGACAGACAAAAAAAGGTTTATATTCAAGCTGGATAATAACTGTATAGACACGAGAGTATGAAACATTAACAAGATTTCACCGAAGAACACTATAGAATGCCAGAGTTAAACGTTACACAATGGTACCAACAAATACTGTTGACAACGAATGTTACAAACTAGAGCAGATATTTGAACATAAATGCACGAACACTTCGAAGCTTATGTAAAGTATAAAAGTCCCACGATATTTACCAACCGGGTGGGATGATGCAGCGCTGTCTGGAGGAAAGTGGGTACCTATGGCGCACTGCTTCGGTGTAGGATAGGCAGTCCGATGATGACAACGGTGCTTCAAGAATTCTAGAGCACATGTGATTTATGAAAGACGCGGTTGACTAGTGGTGATATACTCGCCGACAAAATCCACCCTAACATTCCGACGGTAGTGCTGTTTCCGCACGGGCACCCCGTTTATACCCGCCGTAACAAGGCGAAAAAAAACTACACACAAAGCGCGCGCTTCAGTAGGTCTAGCTTACATCCTTCCTTCTCCCTTGTCGAAGCGTCCACGACTTATCTCCGATTAGGGTGGACTGGCTTCGAGAATACTGCCGAAGTTTCTTGTTACTGCAGAGCTGTCGACAGTTAGCGTGTTTTCGTGCGTGAATGTACTGCGTCTCTAGTGCGCACCGGCCCCCGGACGATCATACATGGCTCTACGAGGAAGTTTATGGCAGTCTGGTATTGGCGCACTCGAATAGAAGAAGTGTGGTTAGTGGCATTCTCGGGTGAACAAAAGTGAGCTCCGGTATACGGCACGGACTAATCCCCGGTATGCTAATATTTGCTCGCAGTCTAGAACTCCTGGGTCACAAACGGTGAGATCGAGCCGATTGCCAAGTTGTGTCTATCACAACGCAGGTGCTATTGTACGCCATTCCCTGCTCGTATCTGCAACTTCTTTGTCCTGTATATTTCGTGTTACCAGCCCGTGTGATAAATTTGATTGATTATGCGGTTTAACGCGCCGACGCTACACCGGCGAGGAGGCGCGACGTAGTCGAAGTCTCCGGATTAATTTTGACAACGTAGGGATCTTAACGTACGCCGAAATCTCAGACACACGGGCATTTTCGCTTTTCGCCTCCATCAGAAAAGCGACCGTCGAGGCCGGAAATAGAAACCGGGTGTTTGTGCTCAGCATCGCAATGCCTTTGCCGCTCAGCCACCACAGCGCGTCCCAGTCATATACTAAGGTATACAGCGCACACCGGTATAATCTGACACGGAACCAGGTGTGTAAGGCAGGACTAAGTGACTCAACTCCTAAAAGCACCGCAGGAAGCCATCTAGGTGTGAAAGCGAGCAATCACACTAGGATTAGTCACCTGTGCTTCTAGACATAAATTAGCCGACGGAAAGAACGATATAATAACATTGCAACAGTAACCGCACCGGACAAAATCATGACAGATGTTTCACATCAACCTCAAAGGGCTGCCAAGGAAACAGGGAGAAAATAGACATCGCGAAAAGCACGGCCGGTGATGTCATCGCTATAGCAATGCATTATGATTAGCGTGATGTCACTACGCCTACGCGCGCTTAAGAATAAAAATAGCTACGGTGCGAAAGTAAACAAGACACAGAAAGACGACTGGACCAGCGCTGACTTCCAGCTTAATTTAATAAGACAAAGCTTGCACCTTTTATCCGCACACTTGATGCTAACACCAGTAAAAAATAAAAATTAGAACAGGAACAACAACAAAAAAACACAAGTATAATATCTGATAACACACCAGCACATCAACACGCGTTCACGCACTTGGCACAATCTACACAGACACGAAGTTAAGTCAACCGCGATGTAGAGCACGTGTTGGAGAGGAAATCTATTTTTTTTTTCGGACAATGTGATTGAAGCACGGCTCACACCTATATCACCCTTCCTTTAAATTCACTACTTGCGAAAACTACACAGTAATACTGACAGACTCCCAAGCTGCATGCCGCAATTTCTTGATCGGACGAATATCCCTACCAGCATTGGCTATACTAAAACAAATTAAGCGACTTCCTGAACTACAGTCTGTCTGGTCACCTGGCCACGAAACCCTCAAAGGAAATGAGTCGGCACACGCCGCCGCCCGCGCGCATACACACCGGGCCGTTTCCCGAGAGGGTGACAAACTTCAAGATGGCGACATCCTCAAGCCCACGCCCCTAAAAAATATGCCGATATACTCGCCCACTACCGGCGCGGGCGCCAACAATACCCAGCACCCCACCCACACCTATCTAGAACCGAAGGTACAATACTCCGGCGACTACAAACTCTTACCCCCACAATACCCTACTCCATGCAATGTACCCCACCCTCTACCCCGCATCTTGCAAATACTGCCCCTATCCTGGCACCCTATACCATCTGGTATGGGGGTGTCAACAAACCCCGTCCCTTACTCCCAATCCCCAACCTACTTACGAGCAGTGGGTGGCACAACTGACCAGCTCCGACCTCTCCTCCCAGCGTAGCCTGGTAGAGAGGGCCCGGGTGGCCAGTGCCGGCCAGGGTATCCCGGACTAGAGGAAGCCCCCCACCAAGCAGGTGCCCAGACAGCAGCACCTAAGGCTCGCATAAATAAAATTTATTCCTCCTCCTCCTTCTGTGTGCTTCAATTATTTCCGCGTAGCTTGGTTTCCGCTTCTTCCTATCACCTAGTGCATGTCAAACTGAGGTTTGCTTCCCCGAGATTTTGCAATGCAAGGCTAGGAACCCATCATTCCCTTTTTTGATATTGTCGTGTTCCCTCAATCGCTCATTAACGCATCTGCGAGTTTAACCGACCTAAACAGACCCACATTACTTCAGGTGAATGCGATGAACACACTCCCCGCACATTGGACGTACAGCACACGATGCTTTACGTGGCACCCAAGGTTCTTGAAAGGTCCATGAAAAATGTTTTCTTCTTCATTTCGCAGCTGCTATAACAATATCAGAGAGCATTAATTAGCGGGGGTTGTAGAAAAAGCGTTTTTCATATAATTTATTTCCAAACATGTTCTATATCTCATCGCCATCGTTGCCATGACCATTTCAGCTCGCCTATGAAGTGGTTATTTATTTATTTATTTACGCATTACCCTGCAGTGCCGAGGCATTATAGCAGGGGAGTGGGTTGTTGAAGTTCTTGAGGGTATTACATTTGGCTACTTTTATAAGGTGCATAATAATGCGACATTCCCTTATCTCCCATGAGAATGCTGTGTATTGAAGGATTCCACTCATTATGCACCTGGTGAATTAAAGAAGTGCTCTAGGATTCTTGGCTTCAGGGTTAGGAAAAACGTGCGGCTGTCTCTCGGTATTCCAGAATTCTGTTTACCTGAAAAATAATTTTGCAAGATACCACCTAATTTATAACGCTTACTTCGGTAGCACAGGCAGCCAACTTCGCTAAGTTTATTTAAAGAGGGCACATAGTTTACTTATGTGGAACAATTCACCAAAACAAATCGCATCCTTTCTGCTTTTTTTACCAGACGTTCCACCTAATTCCAGAATACAACGCACGTAAGTGTACCCACAGTTCAAGTACTTTCCCCTGTAAACACGGATTCAGACATGGCAGGAACAATGTAAGAAAAAGGTGAAACTGTATTTCCAACACATTTACAACACATTCACATGTTGCTGTTGCTTCAACGATTTATTCATATTCCTGACACAGGATTGCCACGACAACAAACAAATGAAAAATCAGAATAATTTTTCGTTTAATAAATGTCGAAATATTCTTTCGTTGACTAGTACAGAATGTTGGGCAAGTTCGCACTGGGATAACTGGGGCATGTTTTCTAGCGCAAAAAAGATGGGAACATAGAGAAGAATACAGGCAAAACAAGGGCTGGAACCAACGCTAGCTTTTGTCCCGTCCGTATTCCTCTCAAAGTTGCCGTCTTTCTCGCGCTAGAAAACATGCCCAAGTTAGCCTTCCGTTATTTAAACAACAAAGAGACCGACGCCATTGTTTAAAAGTGGTGAAAAAAGTGTTGGTTGCGTCTCGTACATGTTGTACTGCTCGTGTCCGAGAGGGATACGGTGCAACCCACTGCCATGCTTATTAGCTTTGGTGCAGCGTAGTTTTGACTTTCGTTTTCACATTGCCTAAAATATACTGGAGTTTTCGCCTCACAATTGATACGCGGTCATGGATGTCTCTGTGAATTTTTTCACTGACTTTTGTCACGTGCTACCCAGAAGTTGAGATCGCTATTTAATACGAACATCTGGCAACACGTAGCACAATTTAGTGGTAAATAACCACCCAACAAGGAGAAGCAGAAGGACCAGTGCGGCACCAGGTCATTCGCATAGCGTGCTTCTTTATTCCGGATGATGACTGTCACCCTGTGCAAGGAAACTGCAAATAAAAATACCACGTCCTTACTCGTTGTGTTCGCCAGGAAAAGTTATGACCTGCAAGCTCGTTGAAATAATGTTGACAAGATTAATTTTTGCTGTGAAGTGCTACGCATTCGTGACAGGATTCAAAATCTTCACAACGACAGGTGGAAGCACCCGCTAGTGGTCTTCGCCCTCGTCGCCTGCTCTGGGTTCACGATCTTCGCCGTGGTGTGGTTGCTCGGGGCCTCCGGCATCTTCAACATTGGTGAGAAGTTATTCAGTGCGAACTTCCTCGTTAAAGTAGCAATTACAGCCTACATTTTCGTTACAACAACCACCACACGGGGGCAGCTAAAACATCTACAAACTCCTAAGAGCGCTCAATTCTGTCTTGGTGCTTTGAAAGTGAAATTTTTATGGCTTCTGGTTATACATACCAAAGACGTCTGTACTGCTGCATCGTATTCGCGCCTCCATTTTTGCTCTTGTTCGTTCATTTTTTGGTGCGAATTTTCTGACAGGCAGAGTGGCGACAAAAGACAACCGTGCTTTTAAAGCGTCACATCTCTCCTTGAAAGGTGCGTGCTGATACTGCTAACGTCCGGTCAAGTTCAGTTGTCACGGGGCGCATGCTAGTGTGAGTCGTCTGGCTGTTTCTCGTACGTCTATAAACGGACGGGCCTCCCGAGAGCTAGACCTCCGAGTCTCTCCTCAGTTTCAGGGAAATTACCCTTCATTACCGCCTCCTCCACCGTATCCTCCCGCCCCCAAACCCACACCTATCCCCCGAGGCTGCCCACATGTGGCGGATACTACAAACCCACACGTTCCCTCATCGTACTCAACTAATGAATACGCATCCGCATCAATTCCACACACCCCACTGCTCCAAGTGCGGTCAGCTGGATACTCTGTATCCCTATCTTTGCGAGTGTCCTTCTGAGCATACTCCCCACTCCCCTCCTCATCCCACTGGGCGCACGCCCTGGGCAGCTCCCTGGGCAGCTCCCGAGCTCTGGCGGTGGCGGCGGACCTCTGGTCCTCCGCCACCTCCCCTAGCTAACCCGGTTTGTTCACTTGTTCACTTTGTTTTGTTTGTTCACTCTCTCTCTCTCTATCTCTCTGGCGCCTCCGGGCACGTGCTGAGGTAGAGCGGTTGTGAATAACTTGGTTCAATATCGGGATACGCGGCGTTTTAGTTTGCGTAGGAACGCAAATATGTTTTGCAATACTGTCCTGGGGCCCAACAACGATTCTTCTTTTACAGTGGTTGTGACTTGGTTCAATGTCGGGATACGCGAAGTTTTAGTTTGCGTACGAACGCAAACAATGTTTTCAGTACTGTTCCGGGGGACCGCAATCATTCTTGTTTTAGGACGCAGCCCTTTGGCGTCTGTCTCTGAGCTGAGGTGCGTTGTGGGCGTAACACAGTGTACCATGGCAAGACCGACGATTGAAAGAAAAAAAATGGGCTTGCGATATCGATACTCCCTTATGCGATATTTGGGCGCAGCAGCAGTGCGCTGAGGCCGCATTTACTCGTGGGCTCTCTCGACGGCAGCGATGATGAGCCTCCGCGTCGGAGTGCGAAGTGCGTCTCAGAAACGTACCGCGAACTGCGTCTTGTGCAGGAAACGCACACCATCGTCGCTCGCACGCCCCGCCCACGTTTTCGTCAAGTGTCACGTCGTCGAGCGCCTCGTGCAGGCAGAGCATACTGCCCTCGGCCCTCCCCCACCGCACACTTTCGGAGAGCGCCGGCTCGCGCCGCCACGGCGAATCACCCTCCCCTCCTCATTTTGCGACACTCTCATATTTTGCTTTCTTTCATCATTCGCTTTTTCTGTCACTCGTCCGTCTTTCAATCGTACACTCGGTCGCGACGACGGCGAAGCGGCTCAGCCCACAGGTGACCGCCAAAAGGATGCGCCCTAAGAGCGAACGATGAAAGAAAGCAAAGGAGGAAAGTGTTGCGAAATAGGCAGGGGAGAGTGGTTCGCCGTTGCGGCGCGAGCCGGCTCTCTCCGAAATTATGCGTTGGGGGAGGAAAGGGGGCTGTATGCTGTGCCCGCACGAGACACTTTGGGGACATAAGGGGGGCATGTGCGTATCTAGAATGTGCGTTCGCTTAAGAGCAGTTCGAAGTCCCTGTAGAGACGCACTTCGCGCCGCCGACGCACAGGCTCATCATCGCTGCGTCGAGAAAACCAGCGAGCGATTTTTTGCTCAGCGCACTGCTATTGCGCTTAAATATCGCATTAGGGAGTATTGTAATCGCGTGCATCAGAAGTTGCATCAGAAGACTTGCTGTCCGAGAAAGGTTTAACCAGAAGAACAGTGTCCAAGGTTGAAGATGGTCGACAGGGCAAAACCCAACCCAACCTCAGCGGTGGAAAACGGCAAGAAAACGGTTAATGCCCCCAGCTTGACTGCCAAAGATTGTATTGGTACATTAGATGTTAATTTAGGGACTTGAGGCGCAGCACGTTCAAGAAATCAGCCAGAGGTATTAGAGTAACGGTACTGTGAGAGCAATATACGCGGTGATGTACAGTGCATCAATAAAAATAAACGTAATTGAGTCAGGAAGACCAATACCTTTTCAATCGTTCATTTCCACACTAAATCCCTTTATTGCACCTAAAATATTTTTTCTGGGTGGAGACGAGAATAAATAAAAACACTACAGATTTCACGCTTTCGGGCTTAGGCCGTGACGTATCGCCGAAAGTAATAAAAACAGAGTTTCCATACGTTGAGGAGTCCGTGTAGTGGGATTTGTATCGTGACGTCTTTCATTGCTGAGTATGCTATGTGCACCACGTGGCCGTCGCAGGCAAACCTGGGTAGAGAACGTGTGCGATGGATGCGGGTCCAGCCATCAACGAATGGCGCTCTTCAAGGCGCTGTTCTAGGAGTTAGAACAAACACCTTCGTGTTCAGCAAACCGGCAATTTTCTTATAAATCTAAAAGCGAGCTTCAGCTCTTTCAAGGCTGTTTTAAACACGATAGTCTTTCTTAGTCGACTCAGACGTGAAAACCTTGGTCTGTCTGTCTGTCTGTCTGTCTGTCTGTCTGTCTGTCTGTCTGTCTGTCTGTCTGTCTGTCTGTCTGTCTGTCTGTCTGTCTGTCTGTCTGTCTGTCTGTCTGTCTGTCTGTTTGTCTCAGCCGGTGTAGCAGCCAGACTGAAACTACTCAACGGGGCGATTATATTGACAAAACCACTTCCAACGCACTAAATCTGGTACGGTACTTCATACTTGTTCACTTCACTAGGCCAACAGAAACATCAGGGATATTTGAGGCGAGATAGTAATACATAATCGATACTACCAGAGGTATTTTATCAAGAAATGCACGATGGGGTACTGAACAACGCGTTAGGAGCGATATTTTGCCCACAAAATATAAAAAAAAAGAGTTAACGCGGAAGTTTTGAGCTGGCGGCTCGCAGAAGTAACAAAAGATCCCGACAGCGTGTTGTTGGGCGAGTTGGTATTGCATTTTTAAGGGTGTAAGAAGTGTGCGTGGGAGACAAGACAATAAGAAAGGAACAGGACGGGCGCCAGTCCTGTTCCTTTGTTATTGTGTTGTCCCACGCGCAGTTTTTCCGCCGTTAAAAAAACATCCCGACAGATTGCGCGGCAACACGGCGAACATGGGAAAATGGAACTCAGAAAACCTTTATTGCGTTTAGCTCGCCAAAACATAGACAGAAAGTGAACCGTTTGGGATATAGGTGCAGGAGAGAGGACATGCCCTAATATTTAAGCGGCGGCAAAAAACTATAGCCTTTCGGCAACGTATCGAGCGAAGCGAGCGCATACGCGGAAATTTTACTTCGCTGTCAATCCCAAGTTTCTTACTTTTGCTGTCTTGAAGCCTCCTGAATTGTCCTATTGGCTTGCCCGTCAAAGAGACACACTTCGGCTTTGAGCACGTTCAGTTCGCGGTCGCGAAAGAGGTAATGTTACCTCAAGGTGAAGTTGCATCCCGAAATTGGCGCGTTGCTTCCGCAGGAGACGAGGACCTGGATGACAGCAGCCCCACTGCGCGAGGCTCAGGCAAAACTTCTTCAAACGAAGGTGGGACTGAAGACACCATAACTCGTCGTAAAGAATAACAGGAGATACACGCGGATGTAACGTATAACAGAAACGTGCTGTGTTAACTCCAGTTCATTGTCACGGTTAACAGCGTCACTTGAAAAGCGGTTCATAAGTCGCTTAAAAGTCGATATACCAGTGTTGCGAAGTGTCCTGCAGAGGACCAGCACAACTTGCTGCCACCGCTGATGATGATCAAAGTGATGGCAGTGCTTGTGGTGGTGGTGGCCATGTAACGATGGAAACAGGAATTTTTTACGCTACAGCATGTCTACTGTTTTCCCTGTTTATTTACAAACTTTCAGGGATCAGGAAATCCAGGCGTCGAGGGATGATACACCTTTCGTTGGTCAATATAGGATGATCTCCTAATGAAGGCATGTTCTATAATCAACCACTCCGTTGAAAACACACAAAGATTTGACTATGCTACTAAAAATAATGATGTGACTGCACATGTTTGAACAAACCTATTTGGATAGCGCACGGAACATATTCTAAGAATCAATATGAAAAATCCTGTGAGCAACGTCAACTACCCCCATCTCCATATTTTTCATTAAAAAATATTCCTCTTGCACTAAAAATGGCCCTCCCATTCGTCTGCTGCAAGCAGTTGTATTTCGTTAGTTAGTTAACCTAGAGTACTGGTCAACCAACCGGGTTCGGAACATTCAGTGGTGCGTGGTGACGTAAATAGGGATATCAAACTACGGTACAAAAAATGTGGCTAACTAGGGTTCATATAGGCGCCAATTTTGAAAATAAGAATTGATAGGTATTTTAGACTTTTTCGGCACAAATGGCAAAACAGGAATTAATGAGGCGTAAAACACACTATTTAAACTCTTATTTAGTTTCAGTTTCAGTTGATTATTCATTCAAAAAAGTACTACAGTAATATAAGTATACGGACGAGGGTCCCAAAGTTAAAAACTGTTACGGGACCCTCGATGCATTACAACAATCAATAAATTAGATAAATAAACAAGCAACGAGTGAATGGCAATCAATTATACAATATAATGGGGTGAGTAATCATTATAAGCTAAGTGACACATCAGGCAACGAAAAGCAACGCAAATAAGGAAACATGAAAAGAAGAAGAAGAAGGAAAAACGAAAAGAAGAACATCAAGTTTAATGGCGGCCATTGTCAATCAAAATACAATTATCTAAATTGCATAACCAAAAACCCAATGCCTCCAAAAAGCCCATAAACAGGCAGCTAATAATTTAACACAAAACTTTTAAGCGACTTTTTGAATGATGACAATGTAGACGTCGTTTTAACAGAAAGAGGCATGTCATTCCATAAAGCAATGGCCGCATTCCATAAAGTAATGGCCGCAAAGGCAGAGGTCATTTTTCCATAATTTGTGCGCGACGCGGGTAGAAAAAGTTAAGGTTCATTGCAAATCTGGTCAAATTGTTGTTTTGTAAGAAAACTGAATCAATGAACTCAAACGGTAGCTGTGCATTTCGCAATTGAAATAAAAGAACGGCTATGCTATAAAAATAACTTACGAACAGGTAGGATTTTATTGCCTTGGAGTTGATGGCCTGCACTGGAGTAAAGTGAGCTGTTAGTGACAATGCGGATCGCCTGATTTTGGATGTTCTGAATGGGTGATAGATGACAGTCATACGCGTTTCCCCAAGCAGCGATACCGTACATGATATGGGAATGAATGAAGGCGAAATACAGAGACATAAGTACGTTTATATGAAAAACTTGACGAACTTTTATTATAGCCCGAATTCCGAATGCAGTTTTCTTTCTGAGGTGATCAGTGTGGAGATTAAACCGCAAATGGCAGTCAAGACGTACACCAAGAAAAATTACAGTATCACAGGCGGGTATAGAGTGAGGACCTAGGTTTAAGGGTTGATGAAAAGGCAATGGCCTTTGAGCAGACCTAAATATCATAAGCTGGGTTTTGGCTGGGTTAATAATAAGTTGGTTCTCGTAGCACCATTTAGTAATATCTAGAAGTGTGTTATTCAAATGTAAAGTAAGAGCAGTTAGAGAGTCCTCCGCGGCAGATATAGTAGTGTCATCTGCGTATAACACGCAGTGAGTTGATTTAATTACATCGACAGGATCATTAATGTAAATAATAAATAATAAAGGGCCCAAAATAGATCCCTAGGGCACACCTTGATTAATTACCTTAGTTTCAGAAGAAGCGCCTGCTACGAACACCGAGCATTCTCTATTGTGCAGAAAATTTTTCAGGAAGGTCAATGGAGCTCCAGTTACACCATAAGCCTCCAATTTGTTAAACAGGGTGGCATGATTAATGGTGTCGAAAGCCTTGTGAAATCTGGGAAGACAGATCCAACAAATTTACCAGAGTCAATCGATTTGTTTAAGTAATCTATTAATGAAACTAGTGCTAGGCTTGTCGAACTGCCTGAACGAAAGCCAAATTGACAGGGAGAAAGTATATTAAATTTGCTTAGGTAATTGCTTAAACGATCAACGAACAACTTTTCAATAACTTTGCTGAGGGAAGAAAAAATAGATATGGGCCGACAATTGGAAACTGTTCTTTTGTCACCCTTCTTGAACACCGTAACTATTTTAGATTTCTTTAAAAGTTTAGGAAATACGCCTTGCTGAAACATCAGATTAATGATATCACTGAGTATCCCAGAAATATTACGAGCAACCAGTTTTAAGTGATACGCAGAAATATTGTCTGGACCCGCGCATTTATTTTTTAGATTAAAGAGACCTCTTAACTTCTCATTTATGCTCATATATCAAAGTGGGACGATACGCGCGCAAGGAGCAATATTAGCATGACCTAAATCCGGTCTCCCGTCATGACCATCTTCCACTGCCATTTTTTCCTCTATTACTTCATAGGGTTGACCTATCGCTTGTGTTACAAGTACACGTATGCTGCTAACGTGAATGTCGCATCCTACGTCGTAATCAGCAAGTCCCAATTACGCCTGCATGGCTACTTAAGCATCCCGAAAGCGTTTTTAAATCACCTTAGTTAATGCCTCGTGCTGCCTTTTGTTCGACGTCACAGCGTTGTGCGAATTATTTTGTGTGTAAATTTTGTCATGACCTGTTTTTTCTGCTCTTTCCTATCTTTGTTTCTTTTGCTAATTTTCCGCCCCAGTGTTTTAAATTCGCGCATTTTTTCAATAAACTCAGTTGGAAGTTAGCGCTTGTGTCCTTTGCCTCCCTGTGTCCTCTGCCGTTTTGTTGGCGCTACACAAAGTCATGGACTGCGCTACCAACTAGCCCAAACCCAAACTCTAATATGTTTATAGGCCTTTTGAAAGGGTGGCGTGGCCCTCTGATGAATATTGCGGGTATCAAGGACAGGCCGGTACTGAAAATATTCGAGAGCTTTCACATTGGGTGGAAGTGGTACAATTTTTTTGCCTTCATTCTTTGCCCCGTAAGCCATGTTTTAAACCATAGTTGTGTAAACCCGAGGTTGGAAGGCGGAAGTTTGCATACTGGGGAATTGAATTTATTCGTATGACAAATTTAAATTTATTCACTGATTAGTTTTTAATAAATGCTACGTAGGTAAATGTTTTCTGTGATTTATGGTACGCTTCTGTTGCTTCTAACTAAACTAGGTTCTGTTACTGATAGACAAAGAAGACTACTTCAAGTTTCAGACGTTCACCCTAAAATGTAATATATTGCGCAAGCAGAGTTTGCCACGCCACTATTTTGCCTTTTTGCGCTGCAAATTAATAATATTGAAGCTCGAAAAATCGAGGCAGCCTTTTACTCAGGCGATCGTGTTCGAAGAACACCAAATTACACAAGGATGATGATCATCCACAGAATGAATAATTGGCTGGGGCCACTGCGTGATGATGGTGACTTACAGCTGATGCATAGAAATGCGCCCTTGTGAGGGGATTAGCCCTCACACTAGTTTGTTTCCCCAGGCGAGGCAGCCGCCTGACTCAATCAGTCCTCACACTATTTCCTCCTCCTGGGTGAAAGCATGTGCCCGTCTCAATCAGTCCTCAGAAGATATTCTTTCCAAGTTTGCTTCTAGCACGGTCATCACAATCGTTTTTGCATAACAGAGGCTCCCTGTAGCTCGTCGACGCACATACAGTGCCCTTGCATTCAGTCACCTGACACCACAATATTCGTATGCTAATGTTGAGGTGGCTGAAGTGTGTACTCATCCAGCTAGATGTTCTCAGTTCGCCGTTCAAACTAGTCAACGTCATGGATAGAAATACCCCAGGTCTGTTAACTAACGCGTCCACTGAAAAGCGCCGTTAAAAGTCTGCAGCTCAGCATGCCGTTCACTATGAACGGGGCCAGAAAGGTAGCCACGCAGCCATGTACATTGTGGTCAGTAAATAGCGCACGAATAGAGAAACATGCTGAACTGATTGGCTAATCTGACGAACCGACGGTGGTGAACGCTGTACTGAATCGATAACGTTGGGCTTTCAATTTGCTTTGCTTGCGCGGTCGCCTTTATGAAAACGCGCCGAGGTGACCTAAGCAATTGCGGATTCCTTCGTTCTTTGCATTCATCAGCTTTTTGGCGTATACGCCAGTGCAAGGACATTCCTAAAAATGCCGTGATTTTCATGTATGGTTTAATGTTCATATTTAGTAAATATGAGTACATACGTATAAAATGAGTGCAAAATAACAAAAATAAAATCTTTACCAACTCCAATCTGTGGAGTTGAAATACAGGGAAGGTTTGTAGCTCTTGCGCACAAGACATACAGGTGACAGAATTTAGGTGAGACGTATAAGAAATTTTCATTTTCCTAAGCACATACCCCCACGTATTTACAGTTACTCCACTCATATTCACGGCTTATATGCTTAGAATGCATATCAAAGTTCTGCACGCATAATCGTGAACTTAACGCTATATTTGGAACTTCAGAGTGCTAGAGGTCCAAAACACGTTTGTTGTCCAACGCCTCGCGCTTCAAAAGCACGTGCAGCAGCGGCAGCTGTTCTTCAAAGACACAAAAAACCTGACGAACGCTAGCCGCCCAAGTTGCGCTTAAAAACTGCTTTGTTTACGCTCCAGCTGAGATCTCTTAATTGCGTTTTCTTGCGACAACTATATGATTTACATGCAGGTACCCTCCGGACCAGTGCCACGACGACTGTCGCCTCGCCGAAGAAACCCGCTACCAAGACAGTAAATCGAGCTGAGGCGGCGAATGAATCGGGAGTCATTACGGATGATTATGATCAGGATGCTGGTCCTTGAAAGATTACTCGGTGATGATTGTCTAGCTGCAGAAATACAGTTACCTGAAATCGTCACAATACTTGCCGAGGACGACAGCATGTCCGGTTGAATAAAACAATATTATGATGTGACTGGCGCAAGCTTTCGTCCACAAGGTTCAACTTACACCCGGTCTCGGAAATAAGCAAGTATAGACGCGAAGGCAAGTAGGAAGCATACAGGCGGGAAGGTCAGATCGCAGGTATTGGGATAGAAGTCACCGAAAGGTGGGTCACAAATATCGGTCTCTGTGCCGCGGCGTACGTGATAGGGACAATGGGACGCCATTGGACGTTGATTTAAGACTGCCCACAGCGGGCTCTTGTGCCCAACTCATTTTGTGTACGTGTGCGTGTGCGTGTGCGTGTTTTTGTTCGTGCGCGTGTGTACTTCCGTGCGAATGCGCCTGTGCGCGTGTGTGTGCGCGCGCTTGCATGTGTGCGTGTGTATTTGCGTATATGTGCGTGTGAGTATGTGTACGTGTGTGTGCGTTCATATATGTGTGTGCACGTGTGTGCGAGTACGCGTATGGGTGCGTGTGCGTTAGCGCGTGCGTGTGTGCGTGCGGGTGCGTTCGCGTGAACGTGCGCTTTTATGTGTGCGTATTTTTGCGTTTGCGTGTGTATGTGTCGGTGCGCGTGCGCGTGTGCTCGTGTGAGTGTGTGTGCGTTTGTCCGCCTGTGAGGACGACCGAGATCGCTCAACGAGTCAGGTGAATTGTTGCTCCTGTGATTGTTTTCCGCATTCGTGAGAGATCTGCACGCACCTCGTTAATACCAACGTGCTATTATTGATTTCTTACTTGGACATAAAGGTGGCTCGCCGTGTAAGGGCTTCGACTTGTGCGGGTACGACCTTCTCCCGCGCTTTTATGGCTCGATCTCCCAGGGCTAAAATTTGTGTGGGTATGACCTACATCCACGCTTTTAGGGTTGTCGCCACGAAACGTAACCTAACATGTACGAGTGGCACTCAGTGAAGCCCCGTATTTTATCTCGAAGTGGCTACCATGAATCTTCCTTGTCAGCTTAGCACGCGTCGCGGCAACCAGGTTGCTGTGTAGACGATGACAGCTGCGCGCCCGATGCCGGGTTGGGTAGACTGCTGGAAGAATGCCCCAAGGGCTATTGGTACACTGCAGCGCTGTGTAGTTGCGGCAACCTCACCTGGTACCAGATCCGCTATCGTCACTATAACCGGCATCATGCCCTCATCATCAGCGGTGCATTGCCTCTCGCGTGTGAAGTGCTGGGCATTCACAAGGGCATTTTAAATTTCTGAGACCAGACAACTGGTCCGTAGCCCGTTCAAACATTGGTGTTCCGTCTTCTCATAACGCTGACCTAAACTAATTGTTCGCCAAATGTGTTCAATACTACAGGCTAAATTTAGGGTGGTATGAGGTTGGCGTACTAGGCCCAAAAGGCTACCCGTTTTTTGGCCATTCGCCCACCTGGGTTGCGCCACCAGCGAAGGAGCAAACAACACCACCACTCCAATCCAGAGAAGAAATACAACTGGGCGTTTCGGCAGCCGCATACTATCGCCGCTTCCCAGTTCTGGCCAGGGAGCGTGTTTCCAAACGGTTCCTTCCACAGCGCCCAACGTTAGCTGTGTGGGGCCAGTGAGACTGGTATCCTATTGTGCCGCTGCGAAACGACGCCTCCGTTGTGGGCCTGTAGCCTCGAGGTAGGGTGCTGGGTACTTTCGATGAAGGCCTGGGTTGAAGCGACAGCAGGTCTGCTGTTTTAATTAAGTTTCTTTGTAAACTGAATTCTTTTTTTTTGTAGAAGAGCTGAATTCTTCGTGTTGCTTTTGTTATAAATGGTGATTCATTATGCCTTAGATCACTTTAGGGTCGGGTAGCAGCCAATGACCACGTTTAATTGCGTTCTGTATCGCGCTAAAACCCATGTCACAGTGGACGCTGTGCACCGAAGATTTAGATAATATGCAGCCGGGTCTTACTCACCGATAGGAACCGGAGTAAGCCACATCACCCCACAGACTCGATGGCGTCTTCTTGAAAGTGGTTTGCCGGAATTTCCGCGTGTATGGCTCCGCCTGGAGCACACACGCATGGTGACGCAAGACTCACTGATACCAGAGTTCGAGACAAGCTGTACACGAAGTTTGTTCCACCACCCCGACAGCACGTTCTACCTCAGCAACGTGCCGATATAGCATTCAAACACCCAATCCTCTAGAAAACGCCCCCGATTGAGCTCCGATGCGTCAATGCCGTATGCTACTGCCCAGCACAACATTGTACGATGATCTTCGGGCTGCCGTGTTCGCGTCCACTGCCGTTGATGTCCTGGCCCCACCCTCAAGTGCTGCAGCCGCTCCTCCTCCAACAAAACTTTCAAATAAAGTCATTAAAGAACCCACTGCCAGTAACGGTCCGGGTATTCTCATTACTACAATTAATGCCACAACCTACGTGGACAAAGAGGTATCCCGACACCGCCATTTACAGAAGTCAGAACTCCACGACATGTGCATCCCACTAGGCAAGGGGCTGCTTCTGTTGTATTCCCTGCTCGCCGCTGCGGACTGCACCTTTCTAAGACGCTGCTTATACTTTCACGTGCCAGTTCCCGTTTCCCTGGTGCTCTTGTGAAGGACAACGTCATCGGCACACCTCACGTCCCCATTTTGACGTCGGCCTTAACACACGCGGTTGCATTGTGGACGCGGGCATCTCGGCAGAATCGAGTACAGCCTGTCAGGACGGAAGTACCAAACTTTTCCATGAGACGCCGAATCAACGTCTCAACGTATATGAACAAGACGTCAATTTCGATAACTCCACCTTTCACTTGACGGACACCCTTGCTCCCCAGCATCGCTGTCACTGCCGACTTCGTAGAGCATGTCACAAGCACTTCGCGTGCACACGTCTTGCCACGTCACCCCTCTAACGACGTTCTGTAAGAGCCTACCTTGCGATTATTCTGACCGCGAAAGCTTGACTTCCCTTCTTTTTTCCTCCCATTGTTAGGCTCACCTACTGCGCGATAGAACTAAGCCATGCATGGTCGTAGTCCCAGCACCGACATGCGGGATCGACAGCTAAGCTGTCGCTGCTTCTCCATAAGTGGCTGAGACGCACATCCCCGTACAACGCCCAAGTTGCAACTTCCACTTCAGCATTGTTGACCTTATCAGTCACCCAAGGAAGTAGACTCTACACCACGCCTCGTCGCGTGCCAAACACACAGCCTCGACCCCCACAAAGACGCAAGGACAGCCTATGGACAGGCTATGGACATAAAACACTGCGAAACCCTGCTATTTATCTGTGTTGTACAACATACCTCTAGAGAGGTTATTAGTCCTCTCTACATTCCCCACCTGTACGTTCAGCTTAACACGCTCCTCGTTGAGGAGAGCCCTGCCGCGGACGCAAACTCATCCGCTGTCAGCGCCAGTATGATTGCCATAATCATCATTCTGACATCATCATCAGCGCTGAGTGGCCCGCTGTGAGGGCCGTGCCACGCAACGTCAGAGATGGCACATGACTGCGAGTCTGGCAGCTGGCATATCATGGCTACTCCCCAGTTCTGGCCAGGCGTTACGCATCAAAAATAAATGTACGAATCCACATCGCTCCAGCGAGTTCAAAGGTTATTCCTACAGTTGCTTTCGATCGTTGTTCTCCACGTAAATGACCCGTTTGAAAAGAGTTATCGCTTGTCATTAGAGTGAATGGCGTACACGTGGTAGAGCTGATGAGACCGAGTGGCGCTACTTGGCACATGCCGTAGTAGGCAACCTCTCCGAATTCGACGCTGTATGAGAGCAGTAACAGCTTGGATGCGAAGCCGTGCGCCAAACTTGTTTAGTGCATTCCGACTAGAGAACAACGATTCTTCAGGAAGCAGCACACTGGCGTGCTTACAGCATGACTCGAACAACCAGAGACACTTTCTCCCCAGTGCCGTAAAAAGCAGTCTTCGCTTTTCAGAAAGAGGTCCTACTTATAACCTGCAATTTGGCGGTCAAATAAGCGCCGACATGTTCGAAGCAGAAAGCACTCAAGCAAAAGGAGTCTCGCTCTGTCGGATGTGCGATGACTCACCAACAGCCGTCGTGGCAAGCACGTGCATGCGCAAGAGGGTTCTCACCATGCTCCATTCTTAAGTGGCATGAGCGTCGCAGCGTGTCATGTCTTGTACTGTTCAGTTCTACAAGTTGTCTTCAAAACGTACCTTTGAAACACATCTTTAAGTGTTTTTTTTGCGCCTGTTTACACCTTTCTGGGTTCCAAAACAGCTACTACAAAATCCCATTTACAGCTGGCCTTTAAACAACCGAACACCCAGAAGCGATTGAAAGTCTCGCCCTTGTCGCAAAGGTGAGGTAATGCTGCGGATGTAAATGCTTGTCCTTGAGCGGAACCTTCGTTAACTGACCTAAGCAGAAAGCACATGTCCGCAAAGGGATATTAGAGAAGTAGGATGATTTATTCTTAAATTGGCAGTGCCTATTCTGTGCACCAGACGACAAAATAGTGCTTCCCAATATTCTGTAGACGACACCACCGGGTTATCCCAAACTCTATTCTCTGGGCTGTGGAGTAGTGTACCTTTGAGCCTTATTTTATCTAAACTTTTAATGGATTGCAAACTGCCCTTTTTTACAAAATGATGCGTAGAAGTGATTTAAGAGAGCAATTATTGTGAAAAATTACTTTAAAATTTAAAGAAAACTTCTGGCGCTCGAGCTACGGCGTTTAACACCCAAATCAGAGAGTCTACCCCAGCGCCACGAAGTGGACAATCGAGGTTTTTTAGCAGATGCTCAAAACAAAACATCACCCTGTGGTGAGGTCCACAGAACAATGTTGAACACTTTTCCGTGGTGTTGTCCACCTTGGGCAGTGCGTAAATATCTACGTAGCTCAAGACGCCACGCTGCTCAGGTGATGGAGCGCTATGTAGTGGAGGGTCCTGGTAATTTCTACCACCTGGGGATTTTTTATTATAGAGTTTCTTAGTAAGTATACTAGAGAGGAAACTGCGCCTTGTAAACCATGTCGTCGTAGGGGTTCCTGGAAAGAGCCCCCGTTTTTGGCTTGGGCTTGGCACGACAATTGGATTCTTAAAGCGCTTTTTGGGATTTGCTTTCTTCCCTATGCGTTGACAAGTTTACGAGCTACAAGGAAGCCGAAATCCTCCCTGTTCTGTGGTAGGCGTGTTCGGTGAAACAGCAGGCAGTGCGTGATCGCACCGCCGCCGCGAAATTTGTAGCCGACGAAAAAAAGAAACAAAACGTTCTTCGGTGAAGACAAGGTACGACCATGGGGATACGACAGATACGGGCGCTTGTATGCGTCCTTTCTTGTCATCGTGCATGACTGTTTAACGCCACGTTGTATTTTTCTTCTTAAAGTAGTTCGGGGTCGGTGCACCGGTTCACCACGAAGGCAACGTTCTAGTAGGCACGCTCAAAAAAACTTTCCAAACTCTTAAGGCAACTTATTATTTGCAATAATAGTACTATTAATGAAATCAGAGTTTCTAATGAGTTTCCCCCCAAAATATTAACATTATTCGTAACTACAACCTTGGCCTGCGGAATCCCAGGCACAACCGTTCCGGCAAAAATACGCTTTACTTCCTTTTTCCTTAGTTTTAAAACAGCCTGTCGTTATTTTCCACTTCCATAATTGGACACTATTATGCGCGTTTTTGTGGCACTTTGTTTAAATTTGCGGTCACTAGACGTTTCAATCCAAGCTAATGATAAAACTAAGGCGAGAGCAATGTATAATGGCTGTCCATGACGACAGAGACGGCCTTGATGTGAGCCGCATAGACGCTAGCGCCAGATTCCTCTCTAGTGTATATTGTAAGAAACTCTTTTAACGCGCGCCAAAATCTCCAACTCACGCGCGGTTCGCTTCTTGTCTCCATAATAAGGTGGCCGCCGTGGCCCTGAATCATTCCCGTGTCCTAAGGCTGAGTAGCACGAAGCCTTATTCACTGAGCCACTGGGGTGGGTTTGTACAAGAACGGTGGCTTTATCACGATGTTCCTTGGGTCGCGCACTCACAACACCTACGTATGAAAGTACTTGGAAAACGTTCGAAGTGCTGAGGCCTAACGTCGGTTTACAAAATGAAGCGTCACTCTAAATTTATTGTAGTCGTCATCATCGCCGTCACGCCATCATCATGGACTTCCCAATTATCATGGTTATTGCGATATTGTCCCCATCATCTCCACAGCCGCCATCGTCGTCGTCTCGCGCCATGGTACGCTTTCTTCTGCCATGACGAAATAGTTGCCTGTGGTCCTCCCGAAGGACGCCCTGTAGTCCCAGTCATCCTTGAAGCTGCCCTTTGCCCACGTGTTGGAATCCTGCATCGCAGCGTTTCCCAAACCGTGTCTTCCACAAAGGACGAAAATTCCCGTCTACTCCAAACGAGCACTGCGGTGACCGCCCATTTGCGACGGAGGTGAGCCGTTCATATGCCGTTCTTTGCCATCAGGTCTACTGACTATTACGGATGCTTTCAGGTGTCACCGTTTTCTGCTCATGCCTTTAGGCCATCGTAGGCCATAGCAACGACCGCGTACTGCCTAGAATGTTTCCGTGGGAACGGGCGTAGATGCAATTTTCCGCCAAAGAAAGCTTTCAGGAAACAAGCCTTGCAATGTCTTTCCTTGATTCGGCTGTGAAGATGTGCCTTTTGCTGGTAGAGTGGTGCATAGAAAAGACTCTATACCTTTGAGATGTATAGCGTTTGAATTTTAAATTTCGATCCTAAAACAAGCTTTGATTGCCCCATCCATGATCCTGTTTGGACGTCTTTGAGCAACAGCAACCGCTGGTCACACTGGACAGAACCCTTGTGAAAACACACGTCCAGTTTATCAGGCTTCCTAGTGTGTTTGCCTGCAGTTTGAAATACATAGCTTATGCCCGGCGGTCATAGGAACTTTAGCAAACATTGTACAACCAAACGAAACAGGCGCCGAATGGTGCTTAAGACATAGGATTTTACGCATTCCGTTTAAGACATTGAGTTTTCGTATAGCGTTTTCATTGAGTCAGCTACATCACAAAAGCTATTAACCGATGCAAACTCATTGTCTCAAAGGGCTAGAGCGCGGCGCCTTTCTCTGCGCCACTTTCGATTTGTCGCTGTAAATGTTCCAATATGCACATTACTATCACATGACAATCCCTCTAGTTACTCCCAAAACCGCTGCCGTTTGCGATCTCTTTTTGGTTTTATTTTGTGTGGTCCAGGGAGGGAATGTTTTGATTTATTCAATACCTACACTACCTCGACTCACCCTTGTTAGCTCAACCTGGACGTACCCTAATGCACCATCGAAATGCGAAGAGGGAAACATGAACGGGAACACACAAATAACGGAGTTTCTTTTTTTTTTGCAATTCAAGTTGTCGGATCACCTAAAAACCGCAGCAAATATCGTAAGCGTATCTTACCAAATATGCTACAATTGGTTCGTGATGTCATCTCCACGAAACAAATTATTCGATTTTGCGTGTACACGTCCACGTATTTGAGCTCGCTGTTCATTTTCCATGACTGCGTTCACACCACACCGTCCGATTGTCCTAAAGAATAAATGCCAGTAACCGCGTGTCCAAGTTGAGCAAGCCGGTAGGGGTGGAACTGCTCTAAATGTCAGAACAAAATGTAAATAACTTGACTCTACAGCTGCACTCGAGCACGAAGAAAAAATTCAGAATCTTTCTGGCATTAAATTATTGCTTACAAGTTGAACCGCAAACGAAGCGGTAGTTTTGATAAACCAGATATAGGTTTTCTGGTCATCTTAGTCTTTGAGCGGTGATTACTCTGGAATTACGATTAGAACAAGAACAGTGTCCTGGTATCATAAAAGCAGCAGCGGCTGTTGGAGAAGCAGCATATAGGAAACAATCTTAAAAACTAACTCAGCAAACAAAGGAGCTTATTGCGAAATATGAGAAGAAGATGAAACTTTTTAGTACGGTAGACCAAACTGAACTAGCAGTTTTCAAATTTGATAAACACAAGTATAAAAATGGTATTCAGGCGTACGACTAGGCAGTCATCGAGTATAAACGCTGAAAAAAGGAGGAAGCTTAAAGGCAGCAAGGAGAAAGCTGTCTATTGGAAGAGACACAATTAAAGCACTTAGTGATGAACGGAGTACCATGGCGCACAAATGGACATGGTAATAAAAATCTCATAACGATTCTACGCCAGGCTATGTACGCCACCGACGTGGGACCAGGGGAAACTACCGAGCCCGAAAGCGTAGTTTGCGATCTTCCACCAGTAACAAAAGAGGATCTCTTAAATGCGCTAAAGGGCACGAAAAAACGGAATGCTGCAGGTGACGGCGTAATTACAGGCCTTCTAAAAGACGGTAAACTGTAAGCTCGCTAAACTGTTCTGAGAAGGTTTAAGCATTTGAAAAGTACCGAAAGCGTGGAAAAATGCCAACATAGGAAGGGTGATAACAAAATTCTGAAGAACAACAGACTCACTTATTTTGTTGACATCAGTATTCCCTGGATTTCCCAGAATCATTTTTATTGTGATGCTCAATACCTTTTTGTTGCATAAAAATACCCTAAACTTTTGGTTAACACCAAGAGTGTTTAATATGCCAGTAATACGCCTTTAAGAGTTTGTCAGCAACATTATATATTATCCTAAAAACAGTCTTAGGCAGTTCTGCTTACGATATGTGTAATAAATGTTTTGTTATGTTGAGTGTTTCTGTTGTGTAATGGTTATTTCGATTATGTTTTACCTATGACGACTGTCGCAGCGCCGACACTGATGCCATTGTATACGGGGCTGGAGCCTTTGTCAAGCTGGACTCACAGCTTATAGCTCCAGCGCCTTCCTCTCAAAGAAAAAATAAAGAATTGAATTGAATTTACTCATCAGCTTTCTGCCGGATGTATACAAGCTGTTTACCAAAATAATAGTTAACCGCATAACCACCAGTCTACACTTCCAACAACCCAGAGAGCAGGCTGCGTCTGGAAAAGGATAATCAACAATGGATCACGTTCATGTGATCAGTTAAGTAAAAGAAAAATGTGCAGGACATAATAGGCCGCTCCAAACGACATTTACAGACTTTGAAAAAGCATTTGATTAATCAGTTAACACAGCCGTCGTTATGGGCATTTTAAAAGAGCAAGAAATTCGGGAGGCCTACCTAAAATTCCTAGACAACGAAAACGAGGAATGCACGAGCAGAATTACCCTGCACGAGCAAAGTGATAAAGTCCCGAACCTAAAGGGAGTGCGACAAGGAGATATCTCACCAAAATTGTTCACTGCATGTCTGGAGAGTGTATTCACGAGGCTTGACAAGGAAAACTAGGCTTACGGATAAACGGGGAATACTTAAGAAATATTGCTCTTTGTATACGACATACTCTCGCTCAGTGAGTTTGCATAACTCCAAAAATGATTGAAGAACTCCAATCAGGAAGCTTCGCTGTGGGGCTAAAGATAAATACAAATGAAACTAAGGTATTCCTAATAAAGTGCTGAACATATCTGTTTTAGCATTGGTGACAAAACACTTGAACAACTAGAAGAATATAACTGCCTTGATAAGATGGTCAGCCCTGACCCAACCACGAGAAAGAAATCTGGTGCGCAGTAAAATCGAGTTTGGGTGAATTGGGCCAGCACTCGCAACTAATGAAAAGTAACTACCTCAACTCCTAAAAAGGAAAGCACAGAATTAATGCGTCCCGCCGTTAATGAATTAAGGAGCGGAAACATGTGCCTTACTGAACACTTAGAAGCCATGGAGCGAAAAATGTTAGGAGCAACCCTTAAGGACAGAAAACCAGCAACCCGCATCAGAGAGCACACTGACAGGATATGATGGTGCAGGTTTAGGAAAAGAAGTGAACTTGGGCTGGCCTTGTGGTACTACAAACTGACAACAGGTGGACCCCAAGGACAACAGAATAGACACCGAGAAACGGGACTAGAAGAACGGGAAGGCCATTAACTAGATGGACAGTTGAAATAAAAAAATTCGGAGGCAAACAATGGATTCGGGCAGCAGAGGACAGAAGCGAGTTTATGTCGATGCGGGAGGCCTTCGTCCTGCAGAGAACCTAAATAGGCTGTTTGTAATGAGGATGATGATGATGATGTTGATGAGGATGACTTACTATACAGGTAGGTAGGTATTCTAGCGCAGGATATACCGAAGGGGGCCCCGTGCCTTGTCTGCACTATCACGTTCAGCACAGTGCGGTAGAAACCTCGAGAACAATCGAAATTATTAGCTTAATATATGGGTAGTAATTTTTTTAAACAATTTTAGAAAAGGTAATTAGACATGTGAATACTTTTGCATGGTTCATATCCAGCTGGACTGTTTTCTCTATGGAGAATATAATTGTACTGCATATTACTACAATTTCAAACGCTCAAGATTTAAAACAAGAAAACTGGCGATGAAAGTTACACCTAATAATGATACACTTAATTGTGGTTCGAGCAAGCGTAACTTAAAGCGTGCACTGGAATTTGACATTCCCGCCTTCGTTTGCTTCCCGAGGCCCTCGCATGTTTGTAAGAATACTCGTTTCCTCTACAATGAGGCAGATTGATGAGATCCGTGTAGAATCGATTCAAATCAAGTTTAGCTAGACAAATCCCGTACGCTTGATTGACGACTATCTCTGTAGAAGTAAATATGCGGGCATCACGAATACAATACATTTTTGCAGAAATACAGACTGTAATCTACTAGCGCGTATCATTTCGGTGCCGCTTCTCATGGTTGGAAGTTTTATAGTGAAGATTTTGTTGTGAGTACCAGAATACGTAGGGGTGCCGTAGAGTTTGACATTGTTTCCCAAATACGTTGAGATATTTTACTGTTTCGTAGTGCTCTTTTGTTTCTCTTCGCCGACAGTTGTTTCTCTTCGCCAACAGTTTTGTTTCTCTTCAGCCGACAGTTGACAAATTTGTTATTCGAGCGAGTGAATCTGTGCTGTCTTTTATGTAGCCTGTGATTTCTTGAGTTGACGATGTCGCAAGTTTTAAGTCTATGTCTGTGCGATTACTTTTTGTATTTTTTATTATGCTTGTCATTTGCCCCAGCAATTCAACCAATGTTTATATTCAGGACGACTCTTTGCCTTTCACTGTGCCGAATTTTGTACTATACGTCCGTGATATATGCTTGAAATTCTAAGTGCTTGCAACATGTATTTTTAGTCTGTGTATTGTTTGTTTTTACAATGTGTCTCCACTCCTGTAATAATCCCGTAACGGGATTGACAGTATCCTTAAATAAATAATAAATATTTATGTACATAAACGTATACTATGAATTTACACTCTTAACTTCGACAAAACCCCCATTTTTGTGCAAGCCCAGGGCCTTACAATGTTGGTTCGTTCTTGCAATTTTTTATTACACTTTACTTCACATTTTTCTCAGCTTTTCTCATTTTTTTCTGTGTTTATGAGGAGGGAGTTTAATATGCATAATGGTTGATTTTTAAGGACAGGAGAAAGTTGTATCTTTTTTTCTTTTTTTGTGTTTGGAAGATTTTTAAGTTTTGTTCCGGTAACTATCTCTATTCCAGCATTTATGAAAATGAATTGTGTTAACGTTACCAATTATGTATGTTTTATGAATATTTTTTTACAAATTTTTTATGAATTTTTTATTGATATTATAGAAATGGTGGGATCTTTTTTTGGAATTCCTTTTTTATTCTTTCCGCCGTTCTATTCGGGGCTTTTTTTGTCTTCATGTTTAGAGGAGGCGTTCAAGATACAGATCTTTGATTTCTGTAGTTCACTTTTTTACACGTTTTTTGCCTATATTTTTGTTATTCAGTTTTCAAAAGGCAGTTTGTACAATTAATAACATTATCGCTGGTATAATGAATAAGGATGTTAACTCTATTTGTTTAAATGCAGGGACGTACACATCTATGCCGTTTTCGCCATTCTTTCATTCGAGCTTCCGTCGTCCCTTGGGGGCTTTCTTTGTTTTTGTTTTTTGAGACGGGACATAGGACCATACTTTCAATTTTCTGATTTCACTTGTAAAAGTTCCTTTCTATTTTGTATTTTTGGTGTTTTAAAATATGGTGCAAAAAAGTTACATCAATTATCGCAAATGAAGCAAATAGATGCCTTAAATACAACAAATAGTCATTTTTGTGCAAATAGAGTTACACGTCACGTCTGTTTTCAAATTTTTATCTTATGCCGGCGTTGAATGAAATTAATAGTTTTTGCCTTCGCTGTTAGGGTATGGTGTCAGTGGGCATATGTCTTGTTTACTCGGTCCACATTTATATCATCTTCTCACTTGCGTAAATTTTTTTCTTTTTATTCTGTTCCATAAATTAGCTCTATTTAGTGCCATAAAAATCACGTTTGTTATCTCAGCTTATGATAATTATAAGAGAAAATGAATGGCACCACATTTTTGTTCTGCTCAGGTACTCCTAAAAGAATGCTATATATTTAAAGCAGTGTCCACTTCAGGCGTGAAAATTCTGTCTCGGCTAGCAGCTTTTCCTGGGCCTGCCTGTCAGATCTGAACATCAACACCTGCATTTGTAGGCCGTTTTCTGTGGCCCCTCTAGCAAGTTTCACGTTGTTGTCCTTTCCACAATTGTCGTTCCAATCTTTAGTGCTCTAGTATTGTGCGAATAATCAATGTTGCCGAACTGATGATTCCGCAAAGTACTAATACTTGGTCTTTACTTACCAAGGTCACAACTCGCAAGACTAGATCATGGCGGGGACACGCCAGGCGCCTACAAGGGCAGGTAAGTAATTAAAAAGTGCCTGTCGTTCATCATTCCGGTTTTTATTCATCGCACTAAGCGAAGGTATTTTTAACGGAGTTCAAGATTTACATTGAAAAAGTATTATTACAATTCCGGCTGCTATAATTAAAAGCTTCTTGAACTAGCAGGTTGACATCAGCATTGAAAAGGGCGCTAAACAGAAAGACCCGATATAAAAAACAAAGACATACACAGGTGCATGTATAAGTTGTTTGTTTCTACCTTGTACCTGGTCTATATACCGTCCTATTTTTTATACAGTAATAACAGTTTATATTTAAATATGTATTTTTTTCTGTAGGCAGCCATTCTCAAGCCGAGCCTAATTTGGTGTTGTCTTGAAAATAAGGCCACACACAGCCTCCGTTAAAAGCGGGCATCTGTACTCTACTCCGAGAAAGCAGAAGTTATGACGCGACAATGGGTGTAAAAATTGGAACAAAGTGGGCGAAGGTTGAACCCTCCCCCGCGCCGCAGAAGGCCAGGAGAACATAAGGCCGCTTTCCAGCCTATAAAAACTCGCGGGAATGAGACTGAAACGATTTTGCAAAACTAGACCGAACGGTAGCTCGATAGGGTGGTCATAGCCGCTGCCAGCGATCCGCCAGATCGCCATGCCAGGTCTCCATGGGTGCTGATTACGAACTTGTAGGTAAATTTAAATGGTCCGGTGGGGTCGGGCTTTAAAATTTGTTTCTTGACCTTTACAACCTCTCTTGATACTCGATAATATTATGTACATCCAGCCCGTTTTTTATTCTAGCTGAACAAAAGCACTCTTCTACGGTGAGAAGCATCGTAGCACTCTATTGTTTAGTACTATTACTGCAAATTGAAACTTGTTAATAACCTGTTTAATCATTTACACCAATCCCAGCAGCCCTCCATACAATGCGTTACCGAAGCATGCCGCAGCACTCAAAAATAAGCGTATTTCCCCAAAAGGCAGCGGTGAAATCGCGAATTTCTTTTTCCACCATCTGTTTAGTGAAAGCGTGCTATCTAACGTATAAAAAAATGGCTGTACGCCGTTAAAGGTATATATTGTGTTAAATGAACCGTTTAAATAACCCGCTCTGGTGTGAGGTTATTCGAATTAAAAATTTGATCTCCACGCGACAAGGAAGGATTTTAGAGAGAAAAGGTGTAATAACATTACATTTTCAAGGTCATGTGCCCTTCAGCCGCAGATGCGCCAGCTGGATCTTTTTTTTGTTGTAGCTTCTCCCGCTTGCATCCTCCCTGCTGAAGTGCGATGGACCCACTCTAAGGGGAAGATGCTGCTTCGCTTGCGCTTCATCACTCAGCGCCATCTAGACCTCTGGCCGCAGGCTTCGTGCAAGCGAACCCAGTGACTAGACGAGGGGTAAAGGACTACTTTAACGGCATTTGGTGCCTCAGTTTTGCCGTCGATAGTGCGCCGCCTGGGCTCTTTGTGCGTGTGCTTAAGCGCGAGCGAAAGGACAAGTCCAATAATCCACTATACACGGTAGATGGCAGGCTCAGGAAATACAGCCAAAGGAAAAGTTTCCCTAAACCGCTTGCGCATAGATTTTGTACTTTGTAACCATTTGACTGCATTTTCGCTGGATAACAACATTTTCTTCGTGTACGGATGTATTTGTCATCTGTAGCAATTGCATAAACATCGGTGTGACCGTGACTAGCTTTACTTGTATGTATAGCACACGAACCGTTTTTCAGCCTGCTCGAGCCGGTTTCCAAAGTTCTTTAAAAGCTTTTGTTCTCACGCTCTAATTGAAAGTATTTAAGCGGAACAACGACAACAACAACAAGTGTAACATGGAATTTTTTCTGAATACCTTCAACTTACACCAGCAGCCGTAGTATACGCTTGGAAAGTTAGCCGACTTTGTCAGGAAATGCCCCAGTGGAAGGGGTCGCAACTTTTAATGCCGACGGCGGTGATCCAGTGGTAAAACATTCGTATAGTAAGCGGGAGGTACCCGCTTCAAATCCTGGGACGCCAGATACCCACCGGTTTCTTTAGGGCAGAAACGCCCCCAGAGCTTCTGGGCGCCTTGGACGGGACAATAAAGGCTTTTAGCTTGACCACAAGTAGAGGTGGAAGACCATGTGGGAGGTCCCTCGAATCCCTTCTGGCGGGGTCAGCGCCCGCTTGGCACCCACCAGACAAAAAGTGTGGAAGCCCCCACTGTACTGCCGCGGCAGGGGATAAAGGGCTTGGAAACGCTCTACCACTGCGGTATACGTGGGAGGCTGCTGCTCCCCGACTTCATGCTCTGGTTACCCACCAGAATAAAAAATGAGTACAGGCGCCTTCCGTACCATAGATCCTGCAAACCGTAATACCACGTCGGACCGTATCGCTGGTTACAAGAAAGTGGAAGGTATTTCGCTACCACTGGGCACCAAGCCGTACGTAAATTGGTACAAGCACCCCCCGCACAAGGGACCCGTGCTTGGGTTGTTACCCGAATTTGTCGGGAATTGTCCAGGGGAAGGGGTTGTAACTTTAACTGACGGCGATGGTCTCGTGGTAAAACACTGGTCTCTTAAGCGGGATTTAGCAGGTTCGAATCCCGGGCCACCAGACACCCACCGGTTTCTTCAAAGGATACAAGCGCCCGTGTAGCGTAGCTGGTCTCGACGGTGGAAGAAACCCTTGCCGCATAACGAGAAGCAGCCAGAGGAAGCCATGAGGTAGATCCCTCGACCCCTTTCGTGCGGGGTCGGGGACCGCTGGGCACCCACCAGTTCAAAGGGTACAAGCGCCCCCTGTCTTGGCAGGGGAGGGGATGAAGTGCTTAGACACGCACCCTCACTGCGGCAGACGTGATAGTCTCCTCCGGAGCCGTTGGTCACCCACCAGAATAAAGATTGGGACAGGCGCCCTCCACACGGGGTATCCAGTGTACTGTAAACCATTCCACCACGTCGGTTTGCACGATGGGGTACAAGAATGTGGGAGCTACTTTGGTACCGCTGGGCACCAACCAGTAAAATTGGTACAAACACCCCCTGCACAGGGGATCTCGCGCCTGGGAAGTTACCCGACTTTGTTGGGAACTGCTCTGTAGAAGGGGTCGTAACTTTTCATCGACTGTGAAGGTCGAGTGGTGAAACACTCGTTTTGTAAGGGGGGACCAGGTGCGAATCCCGGGCCGCCGGATGGTCACCAGATTCTGTACGGGCACAAGCGTCCCTGGAGCCTCTGGACCCCGTGAACGTGACAATAAACATTTTATAGTGTGACCACAAGCAGCTGTGGGAGGCCAGTGGGAGTTGCCCGAACTCCTTCGGGCAGAGTCAGGGACCGCTGGGCACACCCAGTCAAAAAGGTACAAGCGCCTCCTGTACTGTCTCGGGATGCGATAATGGCTTGGCCACGATCTACCCCTGCAGCATACGTGGGAGGCTTCCGCTGCTGAGTTGAGCCGCTGGGCACCCACCAGAATAAAAATCGGTACAGGCGCCTACCATGCGGGGGATTCTGGAAAACGTAACACCACGCTAGACCGTTTCATTGGTTACAAGACAGTGGTAGCTACATGGGTACCGCTGGGCACCAATCAGTAACAAAATTGGTACAAGCGGCCCCTGAACAGGGAATCAAGTGCTTAGGACGTTACCCGGCCATGTCGGCAAATGCCCCAGGGGAAAATGTCGTAACATTGAAGCGTAGGACTGAAGTGTAGGGTCGTAGGGGGGAAACGCAGCGATGGCTCAGATGTGCAGCACTCGCCTCGTATGCGGGAGGCACAGGCCAGGCGATGTGGCTCACTAACACCAAAGGAGAGGAACACGTAAAATGTCCCACATATACGCATTGTCTGTCTTCCTTCCTCTGTTTGTCCATTTAGCTCAATTTTCGTAATTCACAATGCACCAAAAAACCCAACAACAAATTTTACGGGAAGTACGGGGTACGAATCCGCTCCCCGCCGGGCACCTACCTGTTTCTTTAATGGGTACAGGTGTCCCTGGTCGAGCACGGAAACGTGAAAAGAGAATTCATGCCTTGAAAGCTGCCTTTACCCTTGCTAGGGGCCCCTGACCTTTGTCTATCTGGCCTTCATGCCGCGTTGCCGCATTGCCGAGAATGAAAGAGTCTCGCCGCATGTCTTTCCACAGGCGGTTACAAGTTGTGCGTCCTCCGTGCCTGTGGAAGCCACGATGTGCATTTGTGTGCCTTAGTGGCGCCGGGAACGTAATGGTAAACTACGTACAAGCGACGCCAAGCCTGGCACTCGGCCCTTCTGTGGGACTACGAAGTTTGGAGTTTGGATGTTCACCGTGCTTCCACGGGATATCGCCCCTGTGGAAAGGGGCGGCTGAAAAAACGCGGGAATTTTTTTGTTTGTTGAGGTTCTTACTTTCAATTGCTTACAGGGCTGACTATCAATACATTGCTCACACAACATCCTGAACAACTAGGAACCATGGTACGTCTATTGACGCACTAATCGACTAAGCTTCGATGCGAGAGACCCACATGGTTGATGCGACGACACAAAAATATTTGGGCTCGTTGCTAAAGCTTCCCCTTACGATTGCTTCTGTGCATTGCGCATTAGATGACATTGATTTAGTTGCGTGACAAGGCCGTTCCACAAGGGTAAGCCGATGACTCTGAACCCAGCCTGGCTGCGTTATATTACTCCTAAGAAAAAAACTGTTATCCTCGCCACGGTATTCTTTAGCGGTGTTTAACACACTCTGGTAAATAGGAGACTATGCTAACCTAGCATTGAAAGTTGCAGAAAAATAATGAGGTTTCACCGTCGGGGGTGGGTAGAATGTTAGCTGTCGTGTAGGGTCCTGGCAGTAAGGAAGTAATGAAGACGAACCAATGAGTACAGATAGATTATTCCCTCGTTAAAACGAAAGCGCTTTAGTTGAAATATTGCTTTATTCGAAATTTCTTCTGGTCCCAACCCAAACGCATGCATTTCAGGCCACATTACTCGAAGCGCACGAAGAGCTGGACCCGCTTAGAGCGAAGTGGCGAGCGGAGGCGTCGCCGAGTGGCGGCGACCCAGCGGCGAGTCAGGCGGTCGATATGCCGAGTGGACAAGCTGGTGTTTCCCGGTCGATGTTCTCGAGCCTGTCATGCTCGGGTCGCGCCATACGATTTAACACAAACGATCAAAATGCGTTAGGGTGATTGAAGTTTATTCTTAGACATTGGTCAATGGCGTGGACGCGACGGTACAAACACTGACGCTCGAAGCGTAGAATTAGAAGTGTCGTCGAGAGCGGGGTGCCCAAGAACTCGTTTTGCAACCTGCGTGGCTGCACAATTCGGGAAAAAAAATGGCCGAGTAATCATGCAAGCCTCTAGTGCAAAACCGGTCAGTTTTTATGATGAGCGGGTAATCAATTTTTGATCTCAACAAACACAACCTCTGATTGGAGCTGTAGAATTTGCGGCGCTTTCCAGGGAGAAACGGTCGTAGCGGTCCGTGACGCTCCCAACCCCCCTATAAGAGTGGCCACTGGCTTAACCCCATTCGCTCTGCAGCCTGCGAGGCGTTCGGATGCCAGTCACTGCTTGGTCAAATTGGAACGTGGTTGCTCGCGCCCGGAAAGAACATGGAACAGCCAAAGCTCACTACCTTTTTTGCACCTGAATAAAGTTCTGCTTCACTGAATACACTGTGCTGTGATTCCTCGCAGTTGTGGCGCAAATAAAGCTGTACTACCTTAGTTTTCTCGAGTGGTCGCTTATATCGAAATACCGCTTATAACAAACTTTTTCACCGTCCCTATGACTTCGTTATTACGAGGGATTACGGTACTTTCTTTGAAAACAGGAGTTTGTTTTGATAATTTCCTGCAGCTTATACCCGTGTTTCCACAATTAAGCCCTCACGCATCGTTCATATAGCAAAGATCACCGTATCGAAAACCTCTAAACATCAAGTACGCTTGGAAACGCTCGATAACCTTTCCCAGAGCGGCGAATAATAAGGGAACATTTTGCCATCGTCAGTATATTAATTCTTGAGAACCTCCCGAACAAATTTTTCAACCTTGGGGAGGAGGAGAGGGGTGGTCTCTAGCAGTCATGCAACTTCCATGGCCTGTCTAATCCAAGCGCGATAAAGACAATTTAGAAAATAACTAATTCCATAACTATGGAAAAGACGTTTTTCTGGCAAAAAAGTTTAGTCTTGTAAATCTAGACAGAAGCAGAAGATTTATCAACATTGCTTAGAAAAAAGATGTACGATTTGTTGGGCAACAACGTCAATACATAAATGGTGTTTGTAGTGATCTTTTAGCTAAACGTTAAGGTCGGCTCGATGTTTGCGTTACCGAATAAAAAAAGACGTGTTGAAAACAATGTTTTAACACAAAAATACGGGCCATACTAGCACCAAGCATTGCCCTTGTGGCTCGAAGATTACGTTCTAACAGTCCCAGCTAATTGCGAGCCAGCCTTGCGAACGCGGTAGAATTTACCGCAAGTCTGAAATGGGTGGTCCTAAACAGACAGGAGGGAAACAGCGTGAGAGGTTGGCGAAGGATACAGAAGAAACAGTAAGGTGGCAGGGGCGGTAGAAGACTAGCGTCTTTTGACGACATTTGCAGGGATGGCAGCAAATGCCCGGCCTATTTTGTTTAAGGTTTAAAGTCCAGCAGGAATTGAAGATTGTGGAGCGGCAACAATAAAAGAGGACACCGTGATTAAGACATGACATTCATGTTTACGAATGGTGGTCTGCGTCGCACTTTAACAAGTTGACTATTATCCTACCCCAACAGGAGACGTTGCGGGAAGTCGGTGGTATGACGGAATGCCGTCTTGTCCAGTATCATAATACAAATCACGAAACCAGGTTCACTGACAACGATGAAAAATTGGAAATGACGATTCCGAAGTGCTACAGCTGTTTTTTTTCACAATAAAAACGCCTATTTTACGGAAAAGTTTTATTGTTTGACTTTGTCAGGGGCTTTTGTTTTATCATCGGTGGGGGACCTTTCAGCAGAGAGTTCCACCTTGAAGGTCTATTGTTGACCACCCCGCGAGATTTCTAAAGCAGTAAAGAAGACGAAGCAATGCTGCCGATCCAGGAATAATTTATTTTTGACTTGGTAAGGGGCTTTTGTTTTACCTGCTGCAAGACATTGCAGCACATGTCAGTTTCACTTTAAAGGTGCATTGTTGACCGCCGAGTGAGATTTCCTAAAGGAGTAATGGAGACTAAGCAAGGTTGGCCAATCCTTGCTTTGCAAAACAGTGTGTTCTATGTTAATTATTTGTAATCCAATATTACCGACTTTCGCAAAGGCCATAATACATTCCGTGTCGACGATAACCTAGTTTTCACGATGGGACCATGGCGTATAGCTCATACAACCATGGCTACTTAAAAATGAAATTTTCACTGCGAGTACTCAAAATGCGTTTCGCACGCGTCCATGGCTGGGGAAGTGAAGAAAATAATTCTGCTTCTGCGTAACCTTTCCTGTTGAAACAAAAACTACATGGACTCGTTAAATTAAAGTGTATAACAAACGTTCTTCTTCACAGATACGCCTGGCCTCCAGCCACGTAAGTCAAAAGCACAATCTCAAGAACACCTGAACTACGTTTCTTGCCTTGACTTGCCGAGAAAGGGGGGGGGGGGACACAATCACTGAGATCACTTTTAGGACTTGTTAACCCGCAGCGCCGTAAGAGATGTATAAAGCGTTTAAATTTTCAATGTCTAACAGTCAATCATGCTTGCAGTTGCATCTAAATATCAGTGTCCAACCAACTGAAACAGTGCGATGAAGGTTAATCGCAATTAAAACAATTTCGATCAGTTGCAATTGAGGCTGCAATGCTTTCGTGATCCTGTCAATCACTGCGGCATCTCCACAAGTGGGCCTACAGCGTCCATAGATTTCGCAGCTACGCTCGTCCACAAGCCTTTTATTCTATCGTTAAAGTCCGCGGTCCCCTTGAATTAAACTTAATGCATGCGGCAAAAAGTTGCCACGCCTATGCATGTATCCTTGAAATGTTAGAGGAAGACGACACCGCTTCCGCGAGGAGTTACGTGCGCAACTCCTCGCACTTTCAACCGAGTTCAGAGAAATGCGCTCTCAGGGCGAGGTTTGTGCCTGGCGCGCCGAAGATAGGCTCCGAAGTAATTTTTGGCAAAGAACCGCTTTCGAGTGTCCCGAAACAGCCAATCACAGGCCGCGGAAATCACGTGGCCGCTAACATCATAGCTCTAGCCTGCGAGCGCTGACGTGAAGCACGCCGTGTTCTTACCGATGCTTTCAAGTCAGGTCGTTTTATTTCTAACAAATTTTATTGGGGATCTGCCAGGCGAAAAGCGGTAATAGCCCACTTAAAAGTGCCTGGGGGACCTTACAGGCAGCTAAGCATCTGAAGTTACAGAGACATGAAAGTTATGCCTAATCAGATTACATGAAAGATCTAACGATTCAATGTGTGAATGGAAACATTTACAAATATAGTAACACATTATTCGAAGCTTTTTGTTGAAATATAAAACATTTCCTGTCATATACTTTTGCATGTTACAAACACTTCTGCAATTGGAAATGCACTTGTGCTCAGGGACTGCAAGGAAAAATTGGCAGAGAACAGGAAATCTTCACTCTTGCATCGATGGTGTGTAATGCGTCGGCAACAAATAGATACCAGTATCAATACACGGCGCACTACACAGCAAAGGTCTAACAGATACCACGAGTTGTGAATGAAATAATTGCGCAATCGTCTTTCAGAAACTGAGTTAGCGCGAACGCCTCTCTCTTCCAAGCTATTCAGAATGAAAGCGAATAGGTGTGTTAAAGAACGTGGCAGATAACTCGTTCGCTGGGGTGGAACAAGTCACATGTCAGGAGTCCGGGGGCGTGGATCTCTCTAACTCTTATATTAGTCAGAGGTTTTAAGAAACCTTGCAAATTTTTATTTGAAAGAGAGAAAAAAAGACAGAAACCTGAAATCAAAAACATATTTTGCATTTATAATCTGATATTTCGGAAACAGGTGAGCGGTGGTGTGTGAGTACGCTACGTTAGCTATGGAGGGAGTGCTTTTTCTGTAGCAAATTATTAGAGTTTAAGTTTGCAATAGTAGTGGCGCCCCAAACAAGGATGCAGTAGTTTAAGTGGAACGCGAATAAGGCATGGTAGATGTGTAGTTTATTGGGAACAAATGTCGATATCGCGATAAAGCAATAACTGCCGCTGACAATGACTTGCTCAGAGTTTCAACGTGGCAAGACAAGGACAAGGTATTAAAAAAACTCACCCAAAGAATTTTATGCCTGTGGACAATTTCCACGAGCACGTTTCCTGATTTATTGTCAGTATGGATGTGCGTATTTTTATTTTTAGCTTGTAACAGAATGGCCTTCATCTTACTCGTATTATTTTTAGAGCGTTACCATCGGATCACTTGGCAAGCTCTGTAAGAACGTCTTCCGCTTTTAGGGTTACGTCATGAGTGTCCTGGCCGGAAACCAGCATCGTTTTGTCATTGGTGTAGAATAAAAAGTTTGTATTTTTTCTATTACAACAATGTCCTCGGCATATAAATTGAAAGGAAACAGTCCTAATCCGCTTCGTGCACCGGTGCAGTTGGACAGAAACTAGGAAGCACTGTGCCCTATCCGCCACAGTGTTTTTAATAACTTAGATAGGACTGAAGTAGCGAGAAGGCTACTCCACGAACACCATAGAAATCAAGTTTTTCGAGCAACAAGGTGCTGTTAAGGTAATCGAATGCCTTTCTGAAATGTATAAATATGGCTAGTGTGAGCCTATTTGATTCGATACGCTTTCAACTGACAAGCCACTTTCTTAATATTCAGTGGTGCTTTGTTGCTGGATGCAATACCGCGCTGCCAGTATGATGATGCTATGGAACGGTGAGACGGCAATAGCGAGAAACAAATCACTCAAAAACGCGCAGCTCACATTGTCTTGCGATAAATGCCTGGAACTACTTACTCTCGAAAACATCTCATCATTGGTCCGCATTCGATAGTGGACGCTTGGCCATCGCAATTTCGCCCGTGAGCATGGGTGGACCTACACGCGCCTTCTGCTATTTTGCGAGGGATGGTGTCGCAATAGCAGTCAGCAGACCTCCACTGTCCAGCTCTTTGTTCTAAACAGTCGGAATCGTCGGTAATTTTCTGTTCATTCAGTTCCGCACTAGGCAGACATAGTCCCAGCAGCCGCTGCCAGAGAGAACAACCAGAACACGCGGAAGTCTCGCGGGACTTCGGGCCATCTCTCCAGAGGGGAAGACCTCTCGGCAGCTTGACGTTCCCCTCGACCACAAAAACCGAGTTCCCAGTCCTGCGGCATTCATGGAACGCGGAACGCGTTTAGAAGACGTTAGTCTTTCTAGTGCTGGTTGAACGGGGAAATGCCTATGTCGGTTTCTTTGTCTTTATGTCTGCCCGTCTGCTCCTCGATGGAGCCACCCGGCCAAAGGTATGCAGTCGTCGAACCCGACGTTGATTAAGTCAAAACCATTTCTAAACACCTAAAACAAGTAGCAGTGTTCATACTTGACAACATTGTTGAGCGAAAACAAAATATTACGCATATCTAATGTACAACATCAACACAGACGTGATATTAGCAGTTTCTCTTTCAAAAATACATGAATGCTTCATTTTCAATATGCTAGTATTTTTGGGCTTCTACGACAAATGAAATATTAGCCACTGTAGGAATGCGAAACGCTTAGCCCTCCGCCACGAACACAGTGCAGCCACCTGGCAGTGGCCGTAAATGCAGAAAGTCGTGTGTTTCCCGGGTACAGTTCCAGATGCCACCACCAGTATTCCCAAGAGTATCTTTGGCAGTGCTCTCTAAGTGATTTCAGATCAACGGGTTTTCCATCCTTTAGCAACCATGGCCACAGTCATGACGTTACAATTGTAGACGTGAAGACATTTACAGAAAACGCAAGGAACAGATACGAGGACTTATGTAGCAGAGGCGGTTGAAGACTATCCTCTTTCCGCAGAATTTGCAGCGAAGCAGGCGGCTACGCGGCTACTTTCGTGATCCTCAACATTATGCCCCGCTCTCCTTTGTGCCGCAAATCTTAGTCTCGTATTCTTTGCTGTCACTTTCCACGTTTTAAATTCTTATCTTTCCTGTGAATTCCCTTCTCACCCCAATTTCCCTCTCTCTACTCCACATTCTTCCTCCCGGTAAATTTGTTTCCCTCATCCTATATTCCTGCCATCTTTCTCTGTTCCTGTACTCCGCCCTCTTTATTATATCTTCGTGGAACATGAGTGGTTAACGACTAGTGTCCGCCATAAGGCGTCACGTCTCATAGCCGTAGCTAACATGACACGCCATGGCCATAGAAATACTATTGGCAAATCGGTCATCCCATTATAGGCCAAGTGTGGATCACCGGCCGTTGTTACTAAATAAGTGCTGGTCACAGTCGCTAAAGTGACTCGCCAGCAGTCCTCAGGTGACCCACGAGTTGGTCATTCTTGTTCACAATGCACCAGTCACCCACCAATGATTTTGGATCATTGCGGTGCTGATTCGAGTGTACTAAACAACTTTTATCCTTTCACGCAGAGGATGTAGGGGTCGTCCCGGACTACGAAGGCGGACCTTGGCCTGCTGATCAACCCGCTGGTATGGAACCTCTCCTGATGCCTTGATTTACGGATATTTTGAGTGGCTTCTCAATACCTGCCAAATTCGACGCTTTCAACAGAAAAACTTCTTTCTGAAAATTATTGGCGCTTTGTTCCTCGACGCGATGCATACATAACTATCTCACCCACTTTCCTTGCGTCGATGACGCAGCTGACACTGGGCCCGGCATGGTCTACGTGGAAGGAGCATGGCGTGTTGATAAAAAGAGTGGTACGAGGAATAATTAATTTCAAGGGGCCCTGTACCACCCCTAGAGTATAGAATTTGCGGCGTACATTCCTCTTATAACGTGGGAGCTCAATGAAGGTTTATTGTTCCTCGAACTGTTAAAATATTCATGACATGTTGTGGCCATTACTACAGCAGGGTGGTCAATCCTCCTCTGGTGGGGGAGTCCGTTACCAGACATGGTCACCGGGATGATGCCACACCACAAGCCTTCTTCAGAAATTCCATCAACACGTAGATTTTTTTATCCGCTCGGAATTGTGCGATACCGGTATTCGAACACGGTCCTTCTGCACACCACGTGAAGGCTGTACCTCTACCCGACCGCAAGATAGGGATAATGGAGATCTATGGGAGAGGCCATTGCCCTGAGGTGGGGGTAGACAGGCTAATATAATAAGGATGATGTTGATGCTGATTAAGAATTGTGAAAAAGTGGCAAGTACAAAGAATCAAATTCGATTGAACGCGAAAATCCGATACCTGGGAAATGAGGCGCGCCGTACTGGAGGGCTCAAGAATAATTTCGACCACGTGGGGATCTTTATCATGTGCCAAAACATCGACACTCCACGACTTTCCGCCTCCATCTAAAAGAGACAACCGCTGAGGGTGTCAAACCGGCGTCTTGGTGCTCAGCAGCACAGGGCCTTAGCTACTGAGTGGCAAGAGAAGCATGTTATTTGAGACTACAGAGACTACGGTTAGTTGGGCCAGAAAACGTACTTTGTCTACTATCATTAGCAGATGCGCTAAGCCATCGAGCCACCAGTACGGGGAAGATGCATCGGTAAACATTTCCGCTGTAAAGGGCCAAATGTGTAAGAAATTATGTACGGGCCCCTTGATATATAAAACTCGTTTTGGGTCGTAGGCGTAGCGCCTAATCACCAATTGTTCAGAGTCAAAGTTTAATAATTGTTGGTAGCAACACATAGTAGGGCTTTGTGTTGTCGGTGCAATTACGCCTTGTTCAGTTCCAAATTTCTTGCAATCGTTGTTGCACTGACTCACTCTAGCTTCACCCAGTATACAGATAGCATTACATGAAATACAGATACTCTTTCGCCGCTTGAATCGAGTAGTCGTAGGTCTGCTGCTGGTATAACGATTCTAAAAATGTTATTGCTGAGCTAGTTTGTTAACTATTACACTAAGAAAAAAGCTAGAAATCCGATAACCACCGTAAAAAAGTATTTTAACTATTTACCCTTGACTTGCTCTTACGGAAGCCCGCCGTTGTGTCTTCTTTCCATCATAATTATCGTATAGCAGAATCCTCCGCAGAAGGAATTGAAAACATACTCGCCGGAGCGATAGCACAAAATAACATGTTACAAACACTGTGCTCTTTCAGTATATGGACCCGGACAATTGGGGCCGGAAGACGGAGACTTCCCCCCTCCGTTGGTGGCCGAGGAACTGCCGGCAGCGCAAGGTTATGGTAAAAGTTCTTCTAAGTTGCTCGGTTCTTCAGCCATTACATAATGAAGTAATTTTTATATTTGAACTCAACCAGTTGTCACTTCTCGCGCATTTCAGATGTTCCAAAAAAAGACCCGTACAAGTAAGCGTTTCTACCGCACTTGAAACGTTTCTGGAAATACAGCCCACGATAGCATTTATGCACGCCTAACGTAAAACGGTTTTTCAAACACGCTTTCTACAAAAGGAAACGTAACACTGTGGCATTCGCCATACTTCGAATTTGGTCCCCTGACAATCATTCGTTTCCAACTGCCTAGAAGAGGATCGCACAGAATATTGCGCTTTGAGGAGAAATAATTCTTACTAATTCACTTACTGGTGAATCCCCAGAAATGCGAAATGCGCTACCATTTTTGTGTTTTCACATGTTGCACGGGTCACTTTTACTCGCTTTTCGGTGTAATTCGCAGCATGTCGCTATGTTTGTTGTTTAAAGAGTCCTTAAGACAACAACTGTGCTTATCTTGAGAAAACTAGGCTTCGGTAAAACCTTTAGCTACATCCCTGGAACGAAATATCCTTTTCTAAGCAAAAACAGCAAGAAGTATTGAAAACCTTTCTAGATTCCCAAACGGTTCATGGACAGAAGTGAGGACCAATGAGCCAGATATAAAATGGTTGGTTAACGTTGTGTTTTAACGACTGTGTGCTAAAACTGCGTGTTTTAACTGGTTAACAGACAATTGGTTAACTGTGCGCTTGCAATGAAGTAGTATGATCAAACGGATCGAAATGCCTTCCTGTATTCACGCAGAAATTTTATTTATTTTTAATTTGAGTGCCTATACTCGCCCAAGGGCATTACGGCGGGGGGCGCTGATTACAAGGCATAAACAATTGCGCGTATCAGTTTCACAAGTTTCAGTCAGAAAAAATTTTTACGAAGAAGGAAATATAATAAAAGAGCCAACAACTATATAACAACAAATAAGCATAAGCACCACAGTTAACAATTGCGCGATATGGGGTAAAGACTGCTCGCAAGACACGAAACAGGGAAGGAAAGAAGTCACCAAAGAGGGTTAAAAAGAAAGCATGTACGAAAAACATCTTTTAAAATGTTGCAAGAAAGAGAAAAGACACAACGCAGTACGACTCATTCAGTAAATTCTCGGTTAATTGTTCAAACAATCGATCGTCACTTATCATTCCCATGACACGTTGCGGGAGGCGATTCCAATGCTTGATGGAACGGGGAAAGAAAGTATTCCTAAAACTGAGGTACGCGCAGCTGTTTCTCTTATCTTCAATTGGTGGTATTTCTGACTAGATACGTAGGTTGGTGGTTGTAACTATAGATATCTGCTAACGGCGATCTTGGAAGGTATACATCACGAAGGAAAGAAAAGCCAAAACATGTCCGTCGCAAAGAAAGGTTCGACCGGCCAAGCGAGTTCTTTATTTGAGTAATGCTAGAAGGAAACTGGTAATTATGTGCTACAAATCAAGCAGCACGATTCTGAACGGATTCTAAGCGGTTTATAAGATTATGAGTGTGGGGATCCCACTCTATTCATGATTACTCGAGGATGGGCCGAATATGTGAAAAGTATAGCCCTTCCTTTACTTCCTAAACCATGTTTGTGAAATTTTTATGAACAAAGTTAAGAGTAGATGATACTTTGAACCACACTACTTAAATGTGACGACTCCTGGTTAACCTTGCTAAAAAGATTACTCCTAGATATTTCAGTTCATTTTTTGCAGAATGAGTACATTATTCAAACTGTATTGGGCTGAGAGAGGCGCGTGTTTTCTAGACAATCGAATGTGTTGGCACTTACTGATGTTCAAAGGCATGGACAATGTGCAGCACCAAGAATGAATTTTGTCGATATTTGCTTTCAATGCTATTTTATAGGAATGGTCATTATTCTCTTTGTATAAACCACAGTCATCTGCATAGCCTGATTTTAGACTGAATACCCTGCCCTATATCGTCAATAAATATCAGATATAGCAATGGTCCCCGCACTGACCCCTGAGAAACACCAGAAGACACAGACTTTATGGTAGATTCGATTCCATTTACAACTTTTCGGTAGCGTTCGTTGAGGTAGCGCTGGAGTCATTGAGAAATATTTGCCGGTGATCCTTGAAAGACAGTCGGTGCATAAGCAGTGCATCAGAAAACTTATCGAACGCTTTTTGAAAGTTTAATAATATACAGTCGGCTGCATGGCCACTGTCATATGATTGCAACTCGTCATGGGAAAATGCTATCAGCTGAGTAAAACAAGAAGACGCTGCCCTAAAGCAGTGCTGATAATCAACAAGAAAGGTATTATTTTGAAGGTCACAAAAAATTTTCCAATACAATATCTGCAACTTTCCAGCATACGCTTGTCAACAAAATCGGTCAATATTCTGATACAAAGTTTCGTGGGCCACTTTTGTGCAATGGGAGAATGTTACCAATTTTCAAGTCGTGCGGAACAAGAGAATACGTTGGGAACATATTGTATAATAACACAAGAGACATAGTCAGAACTGGGGCACAGAACTTAAGTACAATGTTTGGGATACTGTCTGGTCCCGGATAACCGTTATTTTTCAGGTTCTGCAGAAGTTTGAGGACTCCGAAAGTATCTACTATAATATCGGGCATACTGTCATATGGAGGGCAGGAGTATTGTGGAATATCCCGGCGAGCAGCTTTTGAAAAAAGTCTCAAAGAACCGACTTAAACAGTTAGCCTTGTCAGCATCAGCAGCAACGGAAACATCGTCCTGCGTTAGCAATGGAAGGCCAGTAATATCTTCACGAATAGATTTAACACATCTGCAAAATTTTTGGGATTATTTTTTATTTTCGAATCAAGAGAGAAGGAAAACTCTTTTTTGCAAGTTTTTATCTTATGTTCTATTTCATTATTCACCTGCTCTAGGGTAGCGTGAATACCTACTTCCTAATATGTATGGTCCTTCTTCATCATGCGTTTTCCTTCATTTATTAGAGTTAATTTCCTTTGAGAACCAGAGTTTATTTCTTCTTTGTTTAGGTGATAGTATTTTAAACTGGATATTTGGTCAATAAAAGTTTAAAGTTTATTTTTGAACAGTGACCACAGATCATCTATATCGACCGAGGCGCTAAGGGATTAACTTTTTTGAAAGTACTGCTCTAAGGTCAGCGATATGCTAGTGAAGTTGCCCCTTTCATAAACATAATGTGAGTACAGGCGTCATCGTTGTCGCATCACTGTTACTTGAATGCTCAATCGCGCCTAGCAACTTATCATCAGTGTGTCACATGCGAGCACCTCACCATCTGCTTCATCTATCATCGTCACGCCTTCAACATCATCGCTTTTTGCGACGGCTTCCCGGCGAGGCTGGCTCGTCATTAAACGCATCCTTCAAGTCTCCCGTGTCCGAGTCTTGCAATACATTTTTCTAGGTCGGACAATAGGCGCATGAGGGCAGGGACAAACTACGCAAGCTGTACCGCATCCGCGGTCACTAATACCAGGTATAGGTAACAGGTTTTGTATTAAGTCCGGTGCATTTGCAAAGAAAAGGTCCAGAGTGTTGCTTGTGGAAGGAGTGATACTGGTGCGGCCTTCGACAAATTCAATGAGGTTGTGGCTGACAATAAAATCACGGAAAGCCTTGGAAAGAGTAGACCTTATTCTTTCCAGTAAGCATGAACCAACTAGCTCAACTAGTTTAGTTTAGCCTGGGAAAGGGCTGACTGAGACGAAAACATGGGCATTCCATTTCGCCAACAAACATTGGACATGTTAAAGTCGCTACCTGGGAGACGGTTCTCTGTGCTAACTTTCTGGAAGAACTGGGGCAGTCCCACAAAGGCTTCACACGTTTTTGTGCTTTTTAACTGAACATTATAATAGGACGCGGGGTCATAAATGTACGCGTGTTCACCGATGATAAGATTCTCGTGATGTAATTTGCACTTTTGAGGTTGCTGTTTTTCGAATTCAAGAAGCATTTTTTGCACCATTCGCATCCAACGAGACACATCTAGGCGAACAAAAAATCTGTCCCCTTAAGCTTTGTACGCGCCGATAACACCACATCCCTTTCATTAAACCTGGAAAACCTTAACACTAAGGGGCGCTGTTTGTTTTGTTGGAAGGCGCCTATCGTGTGAGCTCGATCAATGCAAATGGGGTCGGGATAATACCTTCTAAAACACAACCGAATTGATATTCGGCAATTTATAAAATGAAGTCTGGTTCGTGGCAGGCAGTGCGCCAAAGGTGACGTTTTTATAAAGGCCAGATGTTTGTAGCTGCTCGCTACATCTTTGTTTTCCCGCCCTGAAAACCAATCCTTAACGTACCCTTGCCGTACAACCACTTAATGTCGTCGGGTCCGGGTTACACAGAAGGTTCTGTCGAACAAGTTTATGAATCCGTGTGAAGTAAGGGCGCAATAGACGCGAAGCTGTGCCTTAACACCCCCAAAACCGTGCTAAACTGACGACAAAGCCGACGGACACAATACCGCCGACGCGCCCGCTTGGGTGATCACGGGGAACGCTGGGCAACGGCGCCCTATCCCAGCGCCATCTACACTGTAGTCCGTGAGTGAAACGCGCCCGCCATCTCCGCAGCCACGTTCGGAGTTTGTTGTCCCGCACGCCACGAAAAAACAGTCGGCTGGTAGAGGCAGGTAGATTTGCTTTAAAAACTGACACTTTATGCCTGATCCATATTTTTTTTTATCCAGTGGGAACGCCACGAACGCATTGCAAAAGAGACGGTCGCGCCCCCGCCTTTCACTTTCCTTTCGAAAAAAGCACATTTTGTTTTCGTGAGGAAAACTTGTTGCGTCAGATCTACGAAGCTTTTGCCATGATTTCAAGACTTGAGTAAAGTGTGCGAGGCCATTCGCTCTTACACTCCCCCAACATATGCCTCGATTTTAGACCAACCATTTTAATTACTGCGGGTGTCCCTTCCGCGGTACTTGCCATCTTCACAAGTAATGCTTGAAAGATCCCCTTGCTAAATTTCCTAGTTTCTTGTTGTTTTTATCATTTAAGTAATCTACATGTTCTCGCGTGATTTAAAGTTGATTGATTGATTGTAGGGTTTGACGCGCCGACGCAACGCAGGCACTGAGGCGTGCCGTAGTGGAGGGCTCCTAATTAATTTTGACCGCGTGGGGACCGTTATCGTGCGCCGAAATCTCGTACACACGGGTGTTTTATCTGTTAGCGTCCATACGAGAGCATTGTTTAAAGTAAAATCAGCTGTCTGTAAAATCATCTGTCAAGACTAAGTGTATGTTTTTGTGTACGTTTCTTGAAAAAGCCATCACAGCAATCCTTGCAAACGGTGTTCCACTAGCGAGCCAGTAACGGAAAATTAATTTCGAAAGATTGGTTACTACCGTAATCGAGTGTAAAATAAGTAAGAAAACATTGTGGTAATCTCTCTGTTTAATTTTGTGAGTAACTTTTATAACATGCTTATTTACGGCTTTACACTGTGTTTTGTTAATGGCAATTCAAAATCGGTTTAATCGCAGAGCGGGGTACTCCTTGCTGGTCATCACTCTCATCGGCTTCATCGGAGTTTTAGTCTTTCTCACAGTCTTTTTTGTGGTCACTGTTGCTTTGAACGAAGGTAAGAAATTTTCGGCTACTTTCAACGATTTTCGGTACAGTTTATGCAGGAATATTAGCAATAACCGTGGTCGCTTTATGGTGGGTTACATTGCTGAAACACTCAGTGCCGAAGAATTCGTAAGCTCAAGGACGTGTACACCCTAAATATTTTAACGCAGAAAATTCCCCAGTATTACGTATTGTCGCGAATTACAAATACGGGGTAGTTGTAGTCCCTCTCGTTATTGCAGGGAACAAAATAAGTACTGCTATCGGGGCTTTGTCGGAAGAGCGCGAGCACCGGGTTTCAGGGGATAGCACCGGATCTCTGGATGATGATACCTATGGAACGTGCGGAATGCTCTTTCGTAGTAGTCCAGCGTTCCCGAGCAATCTTCATGCGCATAGTGCTGACGTACTTCAGCGTTTGGTCATTACAATCTCTTCGTGCCGCTGGTGTTACAGAAATACTGTTACAAAATTTCAATGTTGAAATAACTGTGCAAAAGCTTTATTTATATGTCAAGACATATGGAAAAAAATTTGTTTTAAAAGTTTAGTATAGCGTATTTTGGACCAATCTTTGCGAGGATGATAAAACTTAGAATGAATACACTTCGACAGGGGCACCATCACGACCCGTTGCGTGCCTCGGCCCCACAGCTCAGGTCTGGGTTTGCGCGATGCCGTCAAGGCGCTGGCTGCTGTTGGAGCGTGCCTCTCCGCTTTGTGACGTGTCAGAGTTTTCGGACTGGCGTCATGCTGCCCAGGCGCGTGCAACGGTGGTCAGTCTGGACGCGCCGCGCTCGCTCTTTCTCGCACTTGTCCAGACTAGCCGTGGTACGACGATAACGTTGATGTCATGAACGCCCATCCGTCACGGCGGCTGCCTCGGTGTTTGTATCTTCTGAACCAAAACTGACACGAATAAATCTGGCTGTAAATAAATATTTACGTCCCGTAGACAATATTTTGTGCTATTCTACGGTTACATATATTGTAGACAGGGATAGCAATAAAAAATTGAAGCCGTTCCACTCAATGTGAAAGCTGTCGGAAGTGCAGAACAGTGATTCGCCATAATGAGCTGTACCGCCGTTATCCGCTCCCTCCTACCACCCCATGCAGTTCACATTTCCCGCCCTCGCAATACTCGCGCACCCCCCTGACTGAAAAAGCGTCAGCGGGAGTTTTGTTCTTTTAGTGCTTCTTTAATTTCGTATGCTGTAGCTGTTTTGCGTCATTTTGAAAAGCGGTGTTTTTTTCTTGCGCGGCTAGAGGTTTTCTGCGTCTATTCGAACGCGACATTTTTTTCTTGCGTGGATGGAGTCTTCCTGCGGCATTTAGACGCCACGATTTTATTTCTAGCGCTGCCGATTTTTACGCTTAATATCGTAAAAACCAACTCATTTTTCACTAAATCAGTGCGGGAGCTGCCGGGTAATTACGTACATTTTGCCTCAAATGTACCTACAGTTTTCTTGGCGCTAAACAACAGAGAGATGTTGGACAAGTGCCAGTGGTTTACGAGTTTCGAACGCTTACTATATAGACAACTTGGCTTTCGAAACCTCTGTGGTACGCCGCGAACGACAGCATTACTACGGGATGCCCTGTTGCCTTTGGGTCCAGCAAGCGAGCTCCGACGGCAATGCCAGCGCCTAAAGCGGTCTGCACTTAAAAAAGGCAACACGAATAGTTTGGGTCCGTACTCCTTTGAACTTCACGGGACAGCCTTCGTTAACTTGCTGGGGGGTTCGCGTAGTTACGATAAAATATACCCGCCACCGTTTTTAAGCTAGTACAAAAGTGAGCTCCCGGTTCTCCTTTAAACTACACGGGACAGCCTTCGTTAACCTGCTGGGGGGTTCGCGTAGTTACGATAAAATATACGCGCCACCGTTTTTAAGCTAGTACAAAAGTGAGCTCCCGGTTCTCCTTTAAACTACACTGGACAGCCTTCGTTAACTTGCTGGGGGGTTCGCGTAGTTACGATAAAATATACCCGCCACCGTTTTTAAGCTAGTACAAAAGTGAGCTCCCGGTTCTCCTTTAAACTACACGGGACAGCCTTCGTTAACCTGCTGGGGGGTTCGCGTAGTTACGATAAAATATACGCGCCACCATTTTTAAGCTAGTACAAAAGTGAGCTCCCGGTTCTCGCAGCGCTGATCCTGTAGTTGTTATGTTTTACTGACTAGTGGGGAAATCTCCTTTCGACTTAGCATGATGATGAAGCAGGCGAAACGCTGCAGGCGCTGATCGCTACGCTTCACAGAGGATTTCTGAGATCTTCCCTTGACCTCACTTTCGATGTCAGTGCACCTTACAAACAAATATACACTTACCCTTCCCCCAATGAACTCTATAGCATGTCGGGCCCTGCACCGAAGCAGGTGTAGAGGGCGGGAAAATCGACACCGCAAAGTGCGCTGGTCGACTGAATTAAAGAAAAATAGATTGGATGGGTTTGTGGTAACAAAATATCGTATGTCTCAGCACATGAAAATTTGGGCCATAAATGGAAATTTGACTTTATTCATTATACAGCCCCCTCTTAGGACAATTAGCTGCCTTTAATAGAACTATGACCTGGCTACGCCATCGTTACAACATTATTAGATATACAAGTCTGAATTAAAGAAAAATAGATTGGATGGGTTTGTGGTAACAAAATATCGTATGTCTCAGCACATGAAAATTTGGGCCATAAATGGAAATGCTAGGCCTTTAATGGAAATATGACCTGGCTACGCCATCCTTACAACATTATTAGATATACAAGCCTTCACTTCGGTGCACTATATTAAATCCACAGCGTAGGCCGTATGATCCCCCATTATTTAGGAGGAAAAGCCGAAAACACCAAATATTCGTCAAACGATTGTGCATCAGCTATATAAATGTGTTTTATACACCTAATGCGGGTAAACTATTACAAACATTGATTCACGTTACCACACAGGATTTCATAAAACAAATGAATTCAATGATTGAGAAACGAAAAGAGGCGTACGAAACGCACTACTATTTTATGCAGGAACTTTGCGTAGAATGTCCTCCTATAGAAACCGCAACAATATATACATTTCTATTTCAGGCAATCTTACGGCTTCTGGACTTTAGGCCTAAATAGCGGAATATATTTGTGCGCTCCAACTTAAATAGTACACAAATCAATTTGACTTTATTTGTTATACAGCCCCCTCTTAGGACAATTAGCTGCGTTCCTTCCGGCTGCCATTGCCGATAAGCTAATGGCAGGATTATCATTACCTAGAGCAGGCTATTCTTATTTAACAATTTCGATGGAAAATGTAACATAACTACCATAACTTTGGCTGCTCTCACAAAAAACTTAAAAAATTATGGCTGCTGCACGTGTTCTTTACTTATCAAGAAGAGTCTCTAAAATTATATATAAGAACTGTGAAAGTTTCACCCGAATATGTCAAGATCGCTCCAGAAATATACCAACTTCGTGCATTCGACTTGATAATTTTTTTCATTGAATGCCGCCATTTAATCCAACCGAAGCGTTGATGCCGGTGAAAAGCATTGATAGGTTGCCTGAATCAAAATTTGTAATTGGACGATGGAGTCAATACGTATGCGAGACTAGTGGGAACCTGAAAGTTCCCATCCGTCGAAATTTGGTTTCATTGGCGAACATATCCTTGCGTCATTGTTTTATTGAGAATGCTTTCCTCGCCATGAGGCCGGCGCTAGGCCTTCCGGAGAGGGAGGGCGTGCATTGAAAACAAATGATGGTGTTATGGATAGTTTACTTGAAGATGCAATGTCGCTATGCGCGTGCGCCAGCTGGGCTACAGTGTTCTACTTATAATGGGGAGCGTATAGCGTTTCGTGTACCACCTACACATGAAAATTTCAGTCTGTCTGTCTTTCTGACTGTCCGTCTGTCGGTCTTTCGGTCCGTGTGTCGGTCTGTCGGACAGACAGAAGTCTGTCTGTCTGTCTGTCTGTCTGTCTGTCTGTCTGTCTGTCTGTCTGTCTGTCTGTCTGTCTGTCTGTCTGTCCGTCCGTCTGTCCCATGCTTGTACCGAGCAACCAAAAATTAAGAGAACCCTTAGGCGAGACGATTACGAAGGCTAAGCTATTTCGAAACTACTGGATCTTGCACAAAACTACGTAATTGTCAACCACATTGAACAAAAGAAAACGCTAGGCGTATTTAGGTGAGGACTGCAAAATATAACTGGTACAGCCGGAGTTATGTGTTAATCAAAAATGCACGTAGGAATATTTTAGGTGAAAGCAAAGAAGAATCAACGCGTCAAAAGTTGGATTGAATTCAGTTACCCTCCTTACCCTTACCACGGGAGGACCGAAACAGGAAGGGAGCAGCTTGGGAGTTCGGTGTAGGAGAGATGACAACAGTTACGTGACAGAGGCGTCAAAAACTGCCTTTCTACGACAGTTGCAGCGAAGCGGGCGGATACGCGGATATTTATCCCCTCTATCGATCCCATACAAGAGGCACATGCCAGCTGTGTGGACGTTTAGTCTGAGGTTGCGTAGGACGCAATCTTACCACAATGTGAGGTCGCCTCCTCAAAGTGGCGCTTTGCCCACGCAGGAGGCGAGGGCTTGGACGACAACAGCAACGATGCATCCGATGGAGAAGGCAAAGGTGGGACCGAAGGCGCCATAACTTCTTTAACTGTGACGCGATTACCCCGGGGGTGTAACGTATGTCTTGACTGTTCACAAGGACAAAATTTGATGCTCGAAGTGCTAATAGGCAGTTCATTGTCAGGCTTCAAAGAATAAGGTCACAGCCGTTTGTAAGTCGCTTTATTCGCAAAACTCGCTTTTGGAGTGGTGCGAAGTGCCCTGCATTGCACAAATGCTGCTGGTGATGATGACCATAGGGTTATGGTTGTGGTGGTGGCGGTCATAACTACTTCGCAGGGCGAGTTTGTTATGCAGATTGGCTCACTTTGTTTACAAGTTTAGACAACTGTAAGCGTTGGCGCAAAATACTTCCCCCATTACAAAGAAGTCGTAAATATCTTATTTCTTTAGACGCATTGTAGCCGCATTGCGAAGCATTATAATGCAAAGATTCCGAGACGAAGAAGCATCGTACGAAGGAGCAGAAGCGACAGCGCATTGCAAAGCTACTTAAACAAGCAGTCGTGCCATAGCCTGCATTTGCTGCATGGAACGGCTGTTGGGCAGCCAAGCTGAGACGAGAATAAAACGAATTGCCATTCGCTTAGATGGCTGCGTTCGCCAGAAAAAAAACCTCTGGAAACACCTCAATTTTCGCCGTGCCTTTGCACACATTTGTAATAGCGGTGAATAGTTTTGATGTAAATAGGAGAACGACGCTCGCGGGCAACTGCATTAGGCGACCCTGCCATTTCTCTTTTCAAGAAGGAGGAGCTCATATTACCACAAAAAAGAAAAATAGCAGAGCCTTGTTATTGCCGAAACTGAAATAGCGAACATATACTTCGAATGTGGACGAAACATCCATATATAGGGAGCGTTCAACAGAACGTTGGCGTCTCTTTCGTGGGTACTTCCCCGTTACGTGGTGGGCAGCCGAGCAGACATCCCTGAGGTTGTCACGGAGAGACGGGGAATTTTTCGTCGTGTCGCATACGAAGTGTAAGGTCGTGAACTGTGCATGTTCGTACACTAATACCCCGCCGGGAAGAACGTTTTTTTTTGGTTTTGAGCACGGCAATGCCTTCCGGACCATCGAACGCAACGCATGCGCTCGGTACGCTGCGTGAAGTAATGGTTGTTGACATTTTAATCCCATGATATCCGGGTGCTGAAGACGATTGTAATTTTTTTACCTAGTGCTGCTGAAAATGAATGGCAGCCATTGAAGTGGGCAAGAATATGGAGTGCCGAATTCGTTACTTCGCGAGGGGTGTCTCCACTCTGTATTGCAATGTCGTTTTTTTCAACTCCGCCTTCTAATATCGTTCGTTTCGCGTCCTTGGCAATTTCACATTCGCATTTTCCCATCTCAATTTGTTCGACCATATGGCGCGGGGCTGGCGGGCTATAAATAGCAACGGATGGCACAGATGTCGCCCGGGGCTTGGGTGGAGGGATAGCTGGACGCCATGGAGATGAGAGGGGCGTAACTTAGGCGTCGCTCTTTTTAAACTTGTGATTTCACCTAAAGGGTCGCAAATCACGCGAGGACGCGCTAAATGTCGTAGTTTAACTAAGTTCTTAGCCAACCTGCCGGGTCAGACTCTCTAGTTAGCTAGCATTTACCCGCACCGCGGTCGTACGACACCCCGGTCATGCGACGCTTTCTCCCGGTCCCTGGAAAGTAGTATTATCGGGGTTCCACGGTATATTAGACCGCGAGAAAGCGTCGTATGACCGTGGTGTCGTACGACCGGAGTGCGGGTAAGTGCGGGTAAATGAACCGAAATGAACCGATATGAGAGCGAATGTAGAGTGAATCAATAAAAATCATTCGCTCCAATCTACGCTGTGAGGGTGGTTGGACATCAAAAGCTTTAAACGACACCCACAATTTCGGACGCTACATCACTTGAATTCACACGCCTGGCTCTACAAAGAGTGAAGCCAGAATAAATGCCAGCCGTTACCTCAGTAAAAATATCTGTTAAGCAAGTTGGTGCATTATGATAAAAAAAAATAGAGCGCGACTTGGAAAACGACGAGAAAGAAGGACGACGGAAGAAGCGCTCACTTGCAACTAACATTTATGGAGGCATCGTCTCATATTCATACATGAATGATCAGGAGCATGCGCACGCGCACTTCGGTACACTACATAGAAAGCATCAACCAGGTAACATGATCAAATTTACGTTTTCAAAAATTCAAACTCGCTGGCACGCAAACACACGGAAGTATGGCTGACGAACTTGTCCCCTTTCTGCTTGATATAAAACGGTTCCAAGAGCTCCTTCGCCACTGTATTATCCCTCCTGCCGAGAATTACAATCTGCTCAACGAAAGGTCTGCATTTTTCCAAAGGACTGACACACCTGCAATCTTGACAATGCGCAAGTAAATGCGCGCGCGTATTATTGTTAAAAGAAGAACTATGCTCGCGTGCCCGGTGATTCACACATCTGCCCGTCTGGCCGGTGTAGGCCTCCCGGCATGAAAGTGGTATCTCGTAGACTACCCCGACATCACAGGGCAGAAAGCGTTTGGCATGTTTCTTTTCGCACTTCTTCGGTTTGAGCTTGCCGGAAATTTGCGCACACAGGCAGCCAAGTTTTTGTGGAGCAGAAAACACCACCGGCACTTGGTACCATTCTGCCACTTTCTTCAGGTTGTGTGTAACTCTTTGATTATAGGGCAGAACAATAGGCTTCGCCTTAAGTTGTTCTGGCCGAATTGCACCTACTTAGCCTTTGGCTTTCTGCAGCAAGGCTTCGGCAACACCCACCAAGACATAGTTCGGGTAACCGACCGCCAGAAATCTTTTCAGTTGAGAGTCAAAGCTCTCTTGTTACCTGGAATTCGCAGGGTGGTGTTTCTCCAGCAGTCAGACGTGTGTATGTGGTCTCTGCATTTTGTTTTCCCCCAGGGCAAACCAATCCTTAACATGTCTTTGCCATACGACCACTAAATTTCGCCATGTCCATGTTACCTCTGAAGGGCTGTCCACCAAATTAATCCAGCCGTGCGAAGAAAGTGCGCAATGGGCGTGGAGCTGCGCCATAACAGGCCCAAAACAACCGTCGCTAAAGCAGACGACAAAGCCGTCCGCTGACACGCCCGCCGATGAGAACAGTCACCTGCACGCGGGGAATACTGGTTAACCATTCGTCTCGCCTTCTACACTCTGCTCCATGACTGAAAACCGCCCTCTCCCTACTAGGCCGCGTTGGGAGCTTCTTGTCCCGCATGCCACGAAGGTACTGTTGCCTGGTGGAGGTAGATAGCTTTTTTTTTAATAAGCGTACATGAGTCATGAAGACCAATGCCTTTTTAATCATTTATTTTCACAGTAAATTCATTGATTCCACCTCAAATGTTTTTCTGGGCTGATAAGAGAATAAAAATGTATCCTAAAAATTCCGCGCCTTAGACCGTAGTCCGTGACGTGTTACGGAGAATACTAAAAATAGAGTTGCCATACGTTGAGGAGTCCGTTTAGTGGGTTTTCTGTCGTGACGTCATTGTTTGTTGAGTATGCTATTTGCACCACAGTGCCGCCGCTGGTCCACTTGGGAAGAGAACATGTGCGATGGATGCGAGGCCAGCGATGTAGGTGGTAGAGAGAAGACAGGCCGTTTGTGGAAGGGGTGGCAAAAGACTATCGTCTATCGACAATATTTCAAGAGAAACCAGCAGATACGCGGACATTTTACCCCTCTCTCAATCCCAATATCCTAATGTTGCTGTCTGGAAGCCTCCTGAATCATCCTATTGGATTGCCCGTGCAAGCGACACATGTTGGCTTTGGGCGAGTTCGGTTCTTGGTCGCGATTGACGTAATTTTACCTCAAGGTGAAATCTTATCCTGAAATTGGCGCGTCATTTCCGCAGGAGACCAGCAGCTGAATGCCAACAGCACCAATGCGGGAGGCTCACGTTCCACCCCTTTCGACGAAGGCAAAGGTGGGACTGAAGACCCCTTAACTCATCGTAAATTTTAACGGAAAAGATACGCGTATGCAACGCGTAGCATAAATGAGCAGGGTTAAATCCAGTTCATTGTCATGGTTAAAAACGTCAATTTAAAAGCGGTTCATAAGTGGCTTAAAACTCGATACAAGACCTTTGCGAAATTCCCTGCAGTGGACCCAGACAACTTCATGCTATCGCTCATGATGACCAAATTAATGGTAGTTGTTGAGGTGGTCTAGTTCAAGTAATGCAGTCAAAGGGCACCTTTGCCAGCAGAGCATGTGTACTGTTGTTCCTACTTTCTTTCAAAGCTTTAAGGGGTCAGTAAATCCAGCCGCGCAGTGATGACTCACCATTGCTTGGCAATATAGGATGATGTGATAATGAAGCCAGGATCTACAAAAAAAAATACAGATGAATTTGAATAAGCTACTAAAAACGGAAATGCGACTGCACATATTCCTGATTGATTGATGGTAGGGTTTAACGCGCCGACGCAACGCAGGCGATGAGACGCGCCGTAGTCGAGGGCTCCGGAATAATTTTGACCACCTGGGGATCTTTAACGTGCGCCTAAATCTCGTACACACAGGCGTTTTTGCTTTTCGCCTCCATGAGAAAAGCGGACGCCGCGGCCGGGAATCGAACCCGCGACCTCGTGCTCAGCAGCATAACGCCTTAGCCACTGAACCAGTGCGGCTTTTTTTTTCTTCTTTATTAAATGCGGAGCATTTCTTAGGCTGGCGATGTCACTCGTCGATTTGTCGGCGCCGTCTACACGCGCACTGCGCATGCGCGTCGCGTCGAGGAGCAGGTGCGGGTCTCTTCCCCGTACCCTCCTCGCTCGCAACAACAGGTGCGGCGGTGCGGGAGGAGCGCTTGTACCCCGTGCGCTCCGTCGCTCTCAATAACAGCTGCGGCGGTGCGGGGGGAGCGCGTCTTTGCGCGCATGCGTCGTAGCTACCCGTGCGCTGCGTCGCGCTCAACAGTAACGGCGGCAGGGCGTGTACACGTGATAACGGCGTGGTGGGTGCATGGAAAGTTCGCGCGCTTGTGTACGGAAGTGTGCGCATGTGCGTCTCTCCTCCGTACTCCTTTCTCTCGAACGCGGGCGGTGTGTATATAAGCGGCGGAGCGCGCGTTCGGAATTCAGTCAAGGGCGTCTTTGCTTGGTTTTCGCTTGACTTGACGCTTTGCTTGACGGCACCAAGCAATAAAGACAGACTTTAACTTTACACTCCTTGCATTCGCTTCTCCTTCATTCAATAAATAAGAATAATAAAGACTCCCAAACCATACCCAATTACGCAACATTCACGCGATACCCCCACCACCCTGCGACGCATTTACTGGGGTTTCCCCGCGTGGGAAGATGCGGGCGGGTTTTTTACCTTTTTTCGCGCGCAATACACGTCACGGATAGATTAAAAACGGTCGGCCCAAATTCAGGCTGACAGAAAAACGTAAAATAAACATCAGACGTACACAGTTCTTCTAGTACAGATAGCCATTCCATATTGGGAGTCTGCAACTTGTGCACTTCATAGAGCAAACTAATACTCTGTGCAAAGTATTTGCTCACAGTGAGGGCGTGCTTCGCCCCTCTCATCCTCATTCACTTCGGGGAGATGGCGGGATTTTTTTTCTCTACTGGAGCGGACAAGTACACGTCCGCTGCTTACGTGAACGTCGTCCCCTAGACCTGTAATGGGCAAGTCCTAATTAGGCTTGCATGGCTGCTTGTGTGTCTCGAAAATGTTTCTAAATCGAAGAGGACAATGCACTGATTAGATCCACATTTACTTACGTATACCGAACGTTTCACCGTAGGGCAGAGGATTAGTGTTTGCCTCGAATTCCGTAGATCATTGAAAGGAATACGAGGCCCAGTTTCACCCAGTTTAAGTAGAAGCACTTTATAATCACGGGTTCTCGTCGTTAATATTTCTGGGCCATGGTATCTAGCCAACGCAGTCTCGCGGCGTTCCGCTTTCAGGACAGAAGCGTCGAAACGATCGCCGCCTCCCTTGGTCGGGGTCTAACCTTGCACGCTTACCTAACGAAGCTGGCGTCTATCCCACTCCGCAACTAAGCACACGTTACATATATGCAGAATGCTGGGGGTGATGTTTACGTTGCATCGCTGCCATGGAGTCTGCCGTTGCTAGGCGGCAAAGAAGTTTAAAATAATTTACAGTAAGAAAAACATCATAAATAAACATTAATTACCCCATATGTATGAAAACTCAAACTGGTGTCCTTTGATATGGGCGCCGTTCCTCTCTTATAAAAACTGCCGGCATCAACGACAGGCCGCCCAGGAAATCGTCACGAGAGGGTGTCACCACTTCTCGGGCAAATCACTGCTCCGCAAATGGATAGCTTTCACATTGGGTGGAACTGCTACACTTCTTTCTTTGCTTTTACTGTTTCTGCCGTAAGCCATGTTTTAAACCATAGTTGGGTGGACCCGACGTAGGAGGTCGGTATTTTTCAAATTGGGGAATTGATTTAATTCGCATTAGAAATTAATTTTAGTCAGTAATTTCTTTTTACTGCCAGCCGCGGTGGCTCAGTGGATAAGGCGTTGCGGTGCTGAGCACGAGGTCGCGGGTTTGATTTCCGGCCGCGGCGGCCGCTTTTCTGATGGAGGCGAAAAGCAAAAACGCCCGTGTATATGAGATTTCGCCGCTCGTTGAAGGTGCCCAGGTGGTCAAAATTAGTCCGGAGCACTCCACTACGGCGCGCCTTATCACCTGAGTTGTGTCGGTGCGTCAAACCCTACAATCAATCAAATCAATTTCTTTTTATTAGCAGCTAGATAGAAAAACGTTTTGGGTGATTTTTGGTAGGCTTGTGTAATTTCTAACAGAATTAGGTTGTATAACTAATAGACAAAAATGACAATACTGACAGTTTTGGGCGTTCACCCTGAAATGTAAAATATTGCGCAAGCAGAGTTTGCTGCAGCACGATTTTCCATTTTTTCGCGTTCCAAATAATTACTATATTCTTCCCCAGTTCAATCCCACTATTATCGGGTATGTATTTTTATTTGTTTAGATTTTACGAGTACCGTTATAACAAAAGTTTTTGTATTACCGATGCTTTTTGTATTTCGTCGGCGAATATACACTGGGCTTGCCCTTCAGTCACCTGGCACCACAATATTCGTAAGCTAATGTTGAGGTGGCTGAAGTGTGTACGCAGCCAGGTAGGTTTGCTCATTTCGCCGTTCAGGCTCGTCGATGTTTGCGACAGAAATATCGTACGTCTCTTAAGTAACGCATCCATCGAAAAGCGCAGTTAAAAGTCTGCAGCTCAGCATGCCCTTCACTATGGAAGTGGAAAGGAAGGCCGCCACGCAGCCAGGTACTTCTCGGGCATAAAATATTGCATGAGTAGTGAAGCATGCTGAACAGTGCGGCTAATCTAGCGAGACGAGGGTGGTGAGAGCTCTACTGAATCCGACAGCTTTGGATGTTTGTTTTACTTTGCTTGCGCAATCTTCTTTATGAAAATGCACCCAGCAGACCTAGCCCATTGCGGACTCTATCGTCATTTTCATTCGTCAGCTTTTTGGCGTGGACTCCAGTGCAATGACATTCCTAAAAAAACCGTGACTTCCATGTATGGTTAAACCCTTCATATTTAGCCAATCTGAGTATATAGCCATAATAATTAGTGCGAAAATAGCAATAAAGTCTGTCGCTACCCCAATATGTAGAGGTGGATTAGCAGAGAAGGTTTGTAGCTTTTTAGCACAAGACATACAGCTGACACAGACTTTAGGTGAAACGTATCAGACATTTTCATTTTAGTAAACATATACCCACACATGGTTACAGATTTTCCACTCATATTCAGCTCTTATATGCTTAAAATGCATATTCAAGTGCTGCACGCATAATCGTAAGCTTAACGATATGTTTGTATCTTCCAAGTGCTGGAGGTCCAAAAAACGCTTGTTGTCCAACGCCCCGCCCTTCAAAGGCCCGTGCAGCAGCGGTAGCTGTTCTTCTAAGACACAGAAATACGACGAACGCTAGCCGTTCAAGCTTCGCTTATAAAAGCTGCCTTGCTTATGCTCAACCTGAGATCAATTAATTGCATTTTCTGGCGCTAATGCAGGTCCCGGCCGGAACCGTGGCTCTGAGGCGACCGAAGTCCCGGTGACCATTAAGGATGATTATGATGACGATGCTGGTCCTTGAAAGATTACTCGGTGATGATTGTCTAGCTCCAGAAATACCCGAACTCGGCACTACACTCACCGAGGAAAAGAGTGTGTCTCGTTGAATAAAACGATATATCTGATGTGACTGGCGCAAGCTTTCTGCCACCAGGTTCATGTTATGTTATCATGTTATGCACTATTGAGTATAAATGTGTGTGTGTGTTTGTAAAGAAGCGAAGACAAGTAAAAAGCATACAAGAGGGGAGGGGGTGTTAGATCGAAGGTATTGGGATAGAAGTCACCGAGAGGTGGGTCACAATTTTCAGTCTCTGTGCCCCGGCCTCTGTCATAGGGACAATGGGATGCCAGTGGAGCGGCTGCTCCGAGAGGCACGTTCTGTAAGAGGCTTTCCTCTGCAGCGCTCTCGTACCCAACTAATTTTTTGTGCTTGTGCGTGTGCGCGTGCGTGTGTATGTGTGCTTGTGTGCGTCCGTGAGAGATACCTGACATCGCTCACCGAGTCAGGTGAACTGTTGCCCCTGGCATTTTTTACCGCAATCATGAGAGATCTGTATGCACCTCGTTAACACCACCGTGCTATGATTGATTTATTACCTGTACATGAAAGTGGCTTGCCGTCTCCGCACAACGACTTGTGTGGTAATGACCCGCATCCTCGCATCCTCGCTTTTACATTTGGCGCCATTACACATCAGACAACAATTAATAATCTGTTCAGTGAAGCCCCGTTGCTTGACCGCAGGGACTTCCAGGACCCCCCCGTGTCAGCTAGGCGCGGAAGTCCCGATTGCCGTGCGGACGATAACAGCTGGGCGCCCGATGCCGGAATGCAACCTCAACTGCTACCAGAGCGACTGTCAACATTAAAAACTGCATCGTACCATCATCATCAGAGGTTCATCGCGTCGCGCTTGAGAAGTGCCGGCCATTTACACGGGCATTTCTCATTTCAGAAACCACACACCTGTCCCGTGACTCGTTCAAACTGTAGCGGAAGCCGCTCGGCACCCGCGCGCATTTTTTTTCTCACCGGTCTGCCACCGGCTCGATGACAGGTCGCCTTTGAGGAAGACACGTATTGGCGACGCCACCGCCGGCTTAGGGTCCTTCCCCCAGGCTCTTCAATAGTCGCCTTTCGGGGGGAGCGCTTAACTTGTTGTCCGGCCGACTCCTGGTATTATTCCTGGCGCCGTTATCGTTTGCTCGCTCGGGGGGCCTTTTTCCTCTCTCTTTTGAAAGACGCGAGGGGTTCCCCTTCTTACCCTCTTCGGGGCAAGCTCTCGGTGCATGCATCTTTGGAAAATAAGCAGTCCTCTCTTGAAACTGCAAACTAGCTCCACGTCTTCTTTCTCAGCTCCTTCAGCAGCCGCCGACATTCCGGGCTGCTACAAAATTGGTGACCCGAACAACGCTTCAACGAAAACGCCGCAATGAGATCCGACTACAACACTGCTGCCTCCACGCCTGCAGTCTTCTCCACAGAACTGAAGCTACCAAATTTTTGGCCATAGAATCCAGGAGTTTGGTTGAGCCAAGTGGAGACCCAGTTTCAGCTCCGGAAATCACCTCGCCGTCGACGAAGTACCTTGACGTCGTCACAGCCCTGCCCCTAGAAATCGCCGACGCTATCACCGACATTTTGGTTTCACTACCCACACAAGGGGAATACGACACCCTCAAAAAGACTGTGTTGGACGGCCTCGAGGCGCCTGAAGAAAGCAGACTTCAGCAGCTCTTATGTCGGAAAGAGCTGGGCGACCAACGGCCTTCAAAACTGCTGCACCAGATGTGGCAACTACTCGGTGTGCACGCTCGTCAGGACGGCCAGCGCGCCTTGAGGAGAAAGTGCAACAAATTGCCGAGACCATGCAGCAACTTTCGCTGTCTGGCGCTCCCCAAGAAATCGAGCAACGACGCAACCGATCCACTTCAAGACAGCCAAGCACTTTTCAGACAAGCCAGTCACGGGATAAGCAGGACGGAGTTTGCTGGTACCACCGTCGTTTCGGCACGCGTGCTAGCCGCTGCACTCAACCTTGCTCGTTTCGGTCAGTCGTTAACGGCGGCTTAAGACATTGGCCCCCCGCCCAGCCGCCTGTTCTTCGTAGTCGACCACTAAAGCAACTCGCGCCTGCTAGTCGACACAGGAGCCAAAGTCTATTGTCCCGGCAACCCCCGAGGATCGCCGACGTAGCAAGAACATATCGTCGCTGCAGGCGGTGAACAACACTGCCATCGCTAGGTACGGCTTCCGCTCTCTCACAATATATATCGGACTCCGTCTCCTGTTTCGCTGGGTCTTCTTGGTGGCGGAAGGTAATTTCGCCGAGCTCGGAGCAGACGTTCTGAGCAACTTCAACCTGGATGTGAGCGTACGTGACCGTTGCCTCAAGGATGTCAACACATTCCTGCAAGTACGTGGTTTGGAGTCAAACGTCTGCTCATCTGGCATCTGCGCCTTCCAGGCAGTATCTGCCTACCGCCATGTCCTCGCCGAATTCCCTTCTCTCACCAAGCCCAGCAATAGCGAACATCCGGTGAAACATAACGTGAATCATCGCATCATCACCACCGGGCCGAAGGTCACCGCCCGGCCACGACGAGTGGCCAGCAACAGGATTCAAGCTGCACGCAGTGATTTCGAGCATGTGCTCCAGCTGAGAATTATTCGCCCTTCGTCTAGCAACCATTCATCGCCGCTGCACATGGTGCCTAAAGACGACGGGGACTACTGGCGCCTGTGTGGTGATTACAGAGCCTTGAACGCATCAACAACGAGAGGACCAGTAGCCTCTGCCACACATTCAAGATTTGAGTGCGTGGATGGCAGGTACAGAAATATACAGCAAGGTCGACCTCGTAGCGGCATACCACCAAATCCCCGTAGAACCGGAGGACATACCAAAAACAGCCATAACAACTCATTTCGGCCTGTTTGAGTTTGTCCGTATGCCCTACGGCTTGAAAGATGCAGCACAGACATTTCAAAAGTTCATGGATGAAGTCACCCGCTCTTCGTTTCGTCTTTGTCTTCCTGGATGACATTTTGGTGGCCAGCAGAACTTCTAGCGTGCACAAACAGCACCTCCGCCAGCTCTTTGGGCGTCTGGATGAGCACGGTCAGGTATTGAGACCTCAAAAGTGCGTGTTTGGTGTCGGGGCTCTCAACTTTCTCGGCCACCACATCACTGCTGAGGGCATTATGCCATTGGAATCGAGGGTAGAATCCGTCAAGAAGTTTCCTGCTCCAACATCTTTGCACAAGCTGAGAGAGTTCCTCAGTCTCTTAAACTTCCACCGTCGGTTCATTCCGTCTTGTGCTCAAGTACTGCAGGCGTTGACGGACCTGCTGCGCCGAGACGACCAAAAGGCCCGAGAAGGTTGTTGGTCTGACGAACACCAGAACGCTTTTCAGAAAGCTAAAGACGAGCTTGCCGTGGCTACCCTTCTCATCCATCCACTGCCTGACGCTCCTACACGCTTCACGGAGGACGCCTCCTCCACATCGGTCGGAGCAGTGCTGCAGCAACAGGAGGGTGCACAGTGGTAGCCACTGGGCTTCTTTTCGAAACGTCTGAAGCCTGAAGAAGTACGGTACAGCGCTTTTGGAAGGGAGATGCTCGCAATCTATTGTTCCATTAAGCCTTTTCGGTACTCCTTTGAAGGTCGTGAGTTCTACATCTTGACAGACCGCAAGCCCCTTACCAACGTATTCAACAACAACAGTTCTTCCTACTAGAACAAAAATTCGCCAGCTCTCATTCATACCTGAGTTTTCTACAGACATCCGCCACGTTCCCGGGGTCGAAAACGAAGCAGTCAACGCCTTGTCTCGCGTTAACGCTTCCGGCACAAAAGTCGTGGACTTAGAGGCGATGGCCGCGGCTCTGCGGGGGAACATTGAGTTGACGTGACTGAAAGGGGGGAGATCTTCCCTAATGCTTTCGGAGGTCAATCTTCCGTACGTCCAGGGCGCGATAACCAGTGATACCTCCCAGGGAATCCCACTAAATTTTCACCGAGTGGTATTCAACACGTTCCACTCCATCAGCCACCCAGGTGTTCGCGCCACGCAGCGGCTGATAACCGAACGCTTCGTTTGGCCAGCCGTCCACGCGGACGTGCGACGTTGGGCTCGGACATGCCAAACGTGTCAGCAAGTGAAGGTGACTCGCCACACTCGGGCTGTACTACAAGAATTTCGGACTCCTGAGTCGCGGTTTGGTCATGCTCACCTCGACCTCGTGGGACCACTACCGCCCTGCCAAGGTTTAAGGTACCTGCTCACATGTATCGATAGATACAGCTAATGGCCCGAAGCTATACCAATTGCGGGCATATCAGCTGAGACCGTCGCGCAGACCTTCATTCAAAATGGGTGTCCCGCTTTGGCTGCCCCGCCCGCATAACAACTGACAGGGGACGGCAGTTCCAGAGCAACCTGTTTTCCACGCTTTCGACCCTCCTCGGCACGAGGCTGCAGCATACAACCACCTACCACCCCGCCAGTAATGGAATGGTGGATCGCTTGCATAGGCAATTCAAAGCTGCCCTTACAGCGAAACTCCATCTCTAGCCCTGGGTGGAAAACCTCCCACTCGTTCTTTTTGGCCTACGCTCAACGGTGAAGAAAGACCTGAGCTTCAGGGCTGCGGAAATGGTGTATGGCTCAAGAGTGGGCCTTCCAGGAGAATTCTTCTCCGACCCGGCACTTTTCGCCCCAGCAGCCCCCGACCACATCGAGAAGTTGCGCGCATGGCTTGCGCAACTCTGGTCAAGAGCACCTCGCATCGCTCGCAACATAAATCTTTTCACTTTTCCCGACATGAATTTAGCTACACATATGTTCGTGCGACACGACACAAGGAAGCCGCCCCTCACTCCGCCGTACGACAGCCCTTTCAAATTTTTGTGACGTAATAACAATTCCATCACAATAGACGTGCGCGGCAAACGAGAAGCCGTAGCTGTGGACCGCGCCAAGCCTGCTCGTATTGAGGTTTCTCTTCATGCAGCCTCTCACGTATGTTTTCAGTGGTAACCAGTGGACTCCGACCTTTCGCCGTTCAGCCGGTAACTGCTGCTTTTCTTTAAAAGCTCGGCAATCTAGTGGCGGAGCCTTAGTAGCGGAAGCTGCTCGGCACACGCACGCATTCCCTTCTGCCCCGTCAGTCGCCGGCTCGACGACAGTGCGCGTTTGTGGAAGACACGTATCGACGCCACCGCCGGCTTAGGGTCCTTCCCTCGCGCTCTTCTAAGGTCGCCTTTTGGGGGGAGCGCTTAACTTGTTGTCCGGCCGACTCCTGCAATTTGTCTTGCTGCCGTTGTCGTCTGCTCGCTCAGGGGACCTTTACCCTCTCTCTTTTGAAGGACGCGGGGGGTTCCCCTTCTTTCCCTCGCAGGGGAAAGCTCTCGGCGCACGCATCTTTGGAAAATAAACAGTCCCGTCTTGAAACTGCAAACCAGCTCCACGTCTTCTTTCTCGCCTCCTTCAGCAGCTGACATTCCGGGCTGCTACAAAACATTGGTGTTCCGTGTTCTCGTAAGGGTGACATCGACCATAATTGTTCGCAGATTGTGTTTTTGGTGGCTGTTGCTCACTTCAATACAACAGGGTCATTTTAGGGTGGTATGAGGGGGGCATTCTAGCCACAAACGGCTACCTGTTTTTTGGTCAATCGGCCGCGTTAGTATCCACGGCGAGTGAAGGAGCAATAAACAACACCACGTGAAACCAGAGATGGAATAGCACTGCGCATTTGGGCAGCCGCATGTCATCGCCGCTCCCCAGTTCTGAACGGGAAGCGCGTCAAGAACTGGATAGGAAAAATCTCCTCCAGGTGAGAACCGAACCCACGAACAGCCCCTCCGGTAGCGTAGTGGTCCTCGCCACGGATGCGTATTCTGGAGGTCATGGGTTCGGATCCCACCCGGGGGTAATTTTTTCTCCACTTTCTTTCTGTCTTTAGAAGTTCTTTATCTGTTTCAATGACTTACCACAGTATCCTCTTTGCTTTCCGAGGCTTTTTGACTGCCAAACCTTATTTCTGTATAACTATATATATGTATATATATATAGTTTGGAAACATAACAACTCACAGAGAGCGCGAAAAAATAAGGTAAGTAGAGACAGAGACAAACGAGAAAGACATTAAAAATACAAATAAAAGTTTACTGAGGTTTCAGGAAGAGGACTTCCTTTCTTCAGAGTACAGAATAAGTTGGTTTCAGGGTTATATATATAACAGCGTAATATAATATATATTCCGCAATGTAGCACACGGAACGATGGCCGGGGGTCAGGGGGTACGATGACATACTGATTGTAATGCACACATCCGGCATAACTATCACAGAATGAATTGCAGAGGTTTGAGAAATATTGCAGTTATCAGCGTTGACTAAAGCTTACTTTTAACAAATGTGTCGCTAACACATTCGAGAAGGTGACAGCTAACAAATTATTCAGGGTGACCAAATATTCTAATTCATATGTGGTATTTATGTGCCGGTTGTAAAATTTTTGTTTTCTTACAGTTAAAAAAAACTCCCAAGCATTTCCCCGAGGGTGAACATGGTTAAGTGCGAATGCACGGGGTGATGCTATGAGGGGGAGTAAAGGTAAAATCCGTTGGCATTCGCCCGTGAGCGCGCGCGAGCCGACCCACGGAGGTCTGGCAGTTTATCGCTGCATATATAGGGGGGTACGCCGCGCCGAGCGCGCCGAGCCAGGTGGCTGAGAGAGGAGGCGAGCGCAAGGGGAGAGGGACAGCGGCGCACGGCAGCTGCAGCCGAGCGAGGGGGAGAGGAGAGAGTGTGACGTCACGGTGGAGAGAGAGGCGCGTGGCAGCTGCTGGGGAGAGGAGGTGCGCTGTGACGTCATACCATGACGTCACGGCGCGAGGAGCGGTGCGGGGAGCGGCGCGCACCCGCGCAGCCACGGCGAGGAGGCGGAGCGAGCGCGGTCACGTGGTGAAGTGACGTCACCGCGCCATTGCTACCGACGCTCCTCTCCGCTCCACGCCGTTGCTAGGGAGAGGAGGACTGCGAACGCCGCCGCCGCCGCCGCCGCCGCCGGCGGCGGTGGAAGGTTTGGGGTCGCTTATAAAGTGCATTCGCACTTAAAAAATGTGCGCCATTGGTATAAGCGCTGGTACTTAAACGCGCCAGTAGGCAGGCCTTAATCTAAGGCATCAAGGTTAGCCTTACGGGCGATTCCGTAGCGACGATTGCGATTTCAACAAGAAAGGAAAGGGCAGAAAATATATATCCCGCCGTCATATCTCTTGGCGGTGTCTTTATGAATAGTAGTTAGGACAACATAAAATCTGGGCGAGAAAGTGGGTGGTAAATCGTCGCCCCTTCGTGTGTTTTTCTGATACCTCGTAATTGTTTGAAGTTTTCGCAGTTTCGCGACTGCCCTTGGAAAACTGCAGCATTTTATATTTTTGTTTGTATTTTGATTTGACTGTCCTTTGAAACTACAAACTATTTTTTTTAATTTGAGTAATAATTCAAGTCATCGAACCAGTTCGCGAACCGGTTCAAGTTCCCGAACTGGATCGCGAAACTATAATTACGCCAGAACCAGAACCGTAACCGAACCGGTATTTTTGTCGGTTCGACACACTTATATATAGGTGTATATATATATAGAGAGAAATGGCTTTTCCATAATTCTTACGTCGGAAACCCCTCTCCTCGTGCACAACTGAGTCATTTATCGCCCTATAAATGATACCTGTAATATGTCAGCACAAGATGACTTATTTCGCGCGCAGGAATGCTGCAATAGCTGGCTTATGTCTTCTAATGTCCAAGAAACTGACATTTTTCCTTAACAGCTGCCGCAATTATTGCACCCTAAGTATACTATTAGGAACATTGCTATTGGCTCTGCTGGCACGGTTAATACCTAGGTGTTCATATATCCCACGACTGGTCCTGTCACATTAACCACATAAGAAACTCGGCCAATCATGCTCTTGGCTACCTACGCCGGAATCTTCGGTTGACACCTCCTTCAAAAAAAGTAGTTGCGTACGCAAATTTTTTTCGGCCTAAACTATAATATGCAAAGGATATTTTTGATCCTCAGCATATCTCTTTAACACCGTCGAATGTGCCCAAAATTGTGCCGTTCGAAGAATGTCTGCCGCATCAACACGTCCAACCACATGCTGGTTCCTCTGAAATTGACTCCAACTAAGGAATCCAGCGCCGAAGCTTAGGTGGGGAAATCATACAACGTAATGGACCGACGAAGGCTTTTAACAGACCCCTTTAGAGTACTCACTGAACAATGGGCACGTTTGGACTAATTGATGTTGTCCTGAGAATTCATCGAACTTTCTTTGTGACCACTGCATTCCAAATGATGGGAAAAGAATCCTTCATGAGAGAGAGAGACTAAACATATTTATTGTTTCTCAGTAAAGAATCTTTAGGGTGGCCTCCTAATTCTAGGAGTCCACTGGCACGGGCCGCGTCTTCTAGAGCACTGCACGGGCCTGATTTTCAGGCCCAAGCCCTGCCCGGGCCCGCTTTGTTCAGCCCGATCCCGACCCGGGCCCGTGACACCAAGCCCGGGCCCGGCCCGGGCCCGGGCATTCATAAGTGAACCTAGCCCGGGCCCGGCCCGGGCCCAGTCAATTATTTTTTACCCTAGGGAGGGCTCGCGTGCGTTTGACCAGGCCCGGTCTTAGACGCTGAAGAAAATTTGTTTATTATATTTGGACCAGTGTTTTCGTAGCGGGAAATCAGACGGATCATCCAGTCTGTACAAGCACGTCCTGAAATGAAACGCAAAAAATAACGGTTTAAAAGTGCACGTTGTTTAGCTTACACCGTCTGCAGTTCACGCCACATCGGCGTAATAATAGCTCGTATTCTTAAACGAGAGGCACCATCACCTTTGATGACCAGACTTTTGGCAATTTCACGTGGTTGTCTCGGTCACAAGTTGGTATTGCTGAGATTTCTTGCTCCCCATTTGAATGCACGAGTACGTGCGTGCGTTGCAATATTTTCCCTGCAGTGGTTGTTAAGTGGTGGCGCTTCTCTGGCACGCGAGTTTGATTTCCAGCCATGGCCGCCGCAGTTAGATTGGTTCGACATCGTAACACACGTACATAGGCGTAGGTGTACAGCTTCAGGGTGTCCTAATTCCTTCACCGCTAGGGCATTCCTTGTAACCGTATCTTTGATACGTTCTACACTCAATTATAAAACGGGTATGAAGTACATGAAATGTGTATAAAATTACAGTATAGTGACTATCAGACCTAGCAAAACCTGTTTTTAAAACAATGTGTACAACTAACATCAAGAAGCGCATAAAGTAAACTCAGAATATTCAATTTTGTGCTTTGTTCTACACTTCACGTCGGAGCTATTAATGGCCGGGGCTATGAATTCAAGCCCGAGCCCGGCCCGGGCCCATGGCGTCGAGCCCAAGCCCGGCCCGGGCCCATGGCACTGGGCCCGGGCCCGGCCCGGGACCGCCAATAATCGACTTCGGGCGGCCCGGCCCGGGCCCGTGCAGTGCTCTAGCTTCTGACCTCTCTATCAACTACATCTTACAAAACCGAATGTGGACATTTTTGTGCTTGACTATAGATCGGACGGCTTCAGAATTCAAAGAACTTGAAAAGGGAAGATAATTTAAAGAAATAACGACAAATAGCAAAGATTTGTCGTGCAACTTGAGCGTTCTTTCAAATCTGGGGTAACACGCAGGCATCCGTACTCCCCATACAATACTACTATGGGAAGCGGCCCTAACCTTTCAGCCTAACTGACAATATCATGGATCTGCTAGGAAGACCCCAAGCAGAAGCCATAACACTGGACATGTGGACTTAGAATACCACCTGTGACGTTCCTTTGCATTGTTCGTGCGCTCTTTCCCTCCATACCACTTTTTTCTAAAAAAGGTGCCATCATTCTTCCTCGGTAGAGGTCAAGAAACGGGAGGTCGCACTCGTATAGATATCCCCAAAGCTTGCAAATCCCCTCGGTAAGCAAAATCCAGCAAGGAAGAGAAGAAGAAGAACGAAAAGGACAGAATGGGGTTTTTGTCTAGAAGGGGAAGCAACCGACCTACTCCTCGCCGCCCGTCGATTTCAGAAAGGTCTCTATGGCAGCCGCACGAGACGGCGCCCCTGGAGAGCCTGTTCGTGGCGGCTTCGCCTTCGAATCCCACTTTGGATAACGCCTACTCGGTGCATGGCTACATAAAACCCGGTGCCAGTGACGGTGAGGACAGAACGACCTCGTTCTTCAAGTTCATCCTTATCCTCGTCATCACGGTAATAATAGTGCTCGTCCTCTGGTTGTGGGTCGTCGAGAGACAGGTCACCATAGCGGAGTCGGGCCATCCCCCAAAAAAGCAGACGGACAGCAGATTCATGGAAGACTTTCCAGCCCCCCGGAAAGAGCGTCCATCTGACCCCAAAATGGCGACCAACGAAACGTCGGAGACCACTTGGCTTGACGACTCGACGAATGCCACAGAAGAACATGCCGGGTAGTCATGAAGCTGTTCCATGATCTTTGGCTCTAAGAAAGTCATGAAAGCCGACCGAGAAAGAACTACCTGCGCTGTGTTTGTGTACAGCTAGAGTGATTCCGGGATAATCAATTTCCTTTGTAGTTTTTGGTACAGCAAATTTTGTACTTTTTACGACATTGCATAATGTTCCAAGTGAAGCCTAATCACAACGGCAGTCTTACAGAAAAAGGACGAACTGAATTTGGTTTTGTGCCTGGGCTCAATGACTTAATGCTGCGTGATTTGCATCCAGTATTGTATCCATAGATATGTTTATTTCTCCGTTTGGTAAAATTAAATTCCAACAACATTCTAGCTAATTTGAACAAATGTTTTAGAAAGTTGTGCAACTTTTCAGATTGTCAATGCCCGTGTGTGATATGTTTGTGCTGAGCACTAGAAGAAACAAATCGCAAATTTTATAAAATGTACTCGTTGGCTGCAAAACGCTAATTAAATGGTACAAAATACCTTCTGAAACTTTCTCAGTGTCATGAATGGCCACGTGATTGATTGGCCACGAAAGTGAGCCAGCAGAACGAAAGCGACGATGACGAGGAAGAGGGCCGCGGATGAGTGACCGCGGAAGCTGGAACAGAAACGACTGGAAGCCAAGCGGCGGAACAGGGCGCGGTCCGTGAGAACTACCCCTTGAGACGCCTGGGCTACCTTAAACGGGACCGCTGCTACCCTCCGGCACGGCTCGAGAGCTCGTATGGGCGCCGTCATTGAGGTGCTGGTGCGCCTCAATGCGCCTCAACTCATCCGCGGCCCTCTTCCACGTCATCGTCGCTGTCATTCTGCTGGCTCACTTTCGTGGGCAATCAGTCACGTGGCCATTCTTGACACTCAGGTTCCAATTTAGCCTCGCCGCATACCGCATCGGAACATAACGAACTCGTAGCTTAAGCCGTTGGAGGCTGTCAGAAGTACTTTCATGAATGTTGTTAATATTGTGCCTCGACGGCGATTCCGAGCTAAGATGGGTACACTTTTTTGTGGATTCTTCTACTAAATGTACTACTCGCCTACCTAGTAGCCAAAACAGGGTCAATAATTTAGACACACCTTAATAACCAGAAGCCGACCCACTTTTTAAGGGGACACCGTTTGTATGCTCCCCAAGAAATGTGTAAGAAATTTTGTGAAGCTCACCATCACACAAGGAGGTAGGCTAGAGAAGAAAACTTCAAACATTGTCTCGCCCCTTTTATACCAAAGGAATTACAGTGCCCCAAACTCGTCGGCTTCAAAACCACCAGCCCTCCATTTGCTGTTACAACCCGACGTGACATGTTTGAGCTTGAAAATGGGATATATGACTGCCAATAAAGTTGCCTAATGTCCGACGCTCTTTCCTTGACTGCACTTACGACATCAAACTCTTTCATTCGCTTTTAGTTTATAGCTTGAATGTTGCAAAAAATGCAGCAAATTCGTCTGTGCGAGCTGGCAACTAACAAAATGCCGCGACCAACTCTTTACCTAAACTTCTCTCTGCCTTCGCAATCACCAATTACTATTTCTCCGCACCATGTGTTCTGTGGCCAGCTGTAGTGTATTTTTTCAGTCTCGGTAACTTCATTGCTCTCTATAAAAGCAAACGTTTCGCGTTATCTTGGCTCACCCTGCTACCGTTTTCATTCTTGGCCAAGATACATGATGAATCACATTAGTTTTCCATTGCTTAATATTTTTGTATGTTCTAGTGTAGTCACCCATGTTACATGTTATTCACACAGGGACAAAGCTTTTATTGAAGTAGAGGTAAGGTTTGAGTGAGGGGTAATCATTCCAGGATGCCTTGAGCACGGTCCCCACGGACGAACCTTCCGATCAAGATCAACCGCTGTGCGTTGCCGGAGCACGCCGTGACTCCCGCCCTAAAATTGTTGAAACGTGATGTTTGAGGGTTCTATGGTCAATCGGTCTCATCAAGCCACTATGTTTTTGGAGCCACTACGTCGGTTGGAACGCCCGTTGATTGGTCGTAAACATGACTTACCTTTCCTTGTGTCCAAATGCCTCGCAATTAAGAAGTAAGGCGTTGACGAGGAAAGCATTTATTGATAACCAAGGCTGGTTGGCCCAAAATATTGCTACTCAGAGCAGTTGACCCACGGATTTGAGCAGGAAAATAGAAAAAACTATCAGCCGAAAAGAAGGCGGCGAGGAATAATCAGCTAAGCTACTTCAGGGACCATACCCTCACACATTAGTGTGATTGTATGCCCTTGACCATGACCCGCGACTCTCCCATAGACAATCGAGGCTTTTTTAAGTGAAGAGCACTTTAAGGGCTCGCCTTGTCGTCGTAGTTTGCTATGACGCGTAACGCTTGACGGCCGGAATCAGGTGGCGAAGCGAGATAACGGACTCAAGTTGGCCCTTGCGCACCGTCGTACTAGCGTCCCACGAAGGCTTCGAAAACCAAGCGGTGTTTATAGTCATATAACCCTCAGATATATGAACCAGAACGCGCAAAATTGAAAAATACTGTTCGTACAGTTCATATAATGGCACGCTATTGGTATAGAACCCCGCTGATACGTTTTTTCACGGGACCGCGGAAAAAAAACGTAACAACCAGGAAACGCAAGAGCCGAGAAACGGGAAAATGAAAGAAATAAGCGTGTGCAGAATTTTATTTCATAACCGGCGCTCGAAAAAATCGTGCAGCGTTGCTTGGCGTATTTTGTCACGTCCGAGCAGCACAAGGCGCTTCTCAAGCACCTGCAGCGCCATGTGGGTCTCGGCATCGTCACTTCGCGCGTACCCTCTTAATAAATGACGATGGCGATTGACGATTTCGATGACAACAATGACGATGACAATGAGTCTAAGCCAAGAAAACAGGCAGGCGAGAACCAAAACAAGTCCCCGGTGACATTTGCGGCTCAGCCTATAGCCAAGCCAGGCCAAGCAGCGGAAACAGCCAACATGGCCGCTCTCCATGGCCAGCTCCGATCGCCAATTCGCAACGTAACACGCGGGAACGGTCCTACACTTGCGACGTAACGGCGGGGTTCTCAATACATTGGATTCAATGGGAGGTATGCCGGGACCGGCCAGAAACAACGTAACAGCCAGGAAAACGCAGCACCCGGGAACGTAACCGCGGGGTTCTACTGTATATGGAAACCTACTTTTCCAAACTTTGTTTTTGATACTAAGCCACGCTTACTTTTGGCTTGCATGGAAAGAAATCGCGCTATTTGTGCGCTCAGGTTCCTATTTTTGTGTTCGCGTATCATTTAACGCCGATAGTACATTTCTGGTAAAATATAAGTAGTTAACAGGCTGCTCCCACGTTTACTCTGTTAGGAACGCTCCTTGGGTTGTTTTCTACAATAGTAAGTGAAAAAAGTGGCAGTGCAAAAAATAAATGGCGTGTTCCAAAGCACGCGCTAAGGCGCCGGCGGCGCCGGCATGTGCGGACGAAAAGCAAGCACAAAAACAGAACTACCGCTGGCGCTGTACCAGGTTGGTGGTGCGCGAGCACTGCGATGGTGGGAAATCGGAATTGCAGTGGACCAACGTCCGTTCCATTTACCAAGAGAAGAGTGAGACAGGGCGGGGGAGAGCGTGATTGGTGGTAGCAGTGCGCGGATAATGGCGCTGCAGCCATTTATGGCGAATCACGGCTCTGCATTTAGCACTGCTTTCACGTTGTGTGGAACGGCTTTAATTTTTGTTATATTATGGAAAAATCCACTGAATCACAAGGGAAGTATTAGAACACTGCTAGGTCAGGCAGGAAAGATAATACACTGAAATTTGGGACAGTGCAGCAAATTGAATATCAGGCAAATATATCCGAGCGTTCCATCTAGGGAACCATTGACGTAGCTGTTGGAAATGATTATTCATAGTATGAACAACCGCGCAACCTTCTCCCAAAGACGTGTTTGTTAATCTTAGTGTCATGGGATGCCTATCGCATAATATACATTAGCACAACCTGCACATAAGAATTAACAAAAAAACATGTGTTATGGCGACTCCCCATTACAGCGGAATTGCAAAACTGCGATGGAGAAAGGCGTGATATCCATATCTCCTGTGAGTGTTCAACGCGAATTGTCCCAGAAAATACAGGATTTTCGCAGTTTGCAAAGAATGATTCATCATGCCTGGTCGGAAACAGAAGCGGACATCTGTCGACGAAGTGATAAAAACCCAGACCCTTGCACCTAACCGTTGGCATAAAGCGTATGGGGCTGAAATTTAAAAAGAATGGTGAAGGAACGTGCATTTTACAAGCTCTGTTGAGGCGTCCTGGTGTAGACCACGGACGTATGGTGCACAATATAACGGGATGAGAAACACACTCGCGGGCGGCATACGTTATGTACTGAATAATAACAAGAGCCTGTAAGAGGCGAAATGCGCCACCCACTTAAAAAAAAAACCTTTACTTCGGGCTGCTTCCATTGCTATGGAAGACGGACGAGAAAATGCGCAAAACGTGTCTGCAGTACAAGTTCCAAAAACGACATACAACAACTCAGATGTAGGAGAAACGAGAAACAAGTGCCAAAGAAGAAGATCGACAAGCCCAAGTCAGGCAACCACTATGAAAATGTTACGACGAACAGTCGCACTAATCGAACACCAAATGATGCAAACAATTAAGCTGTGTAAGCAGTTGCTCAAACTGTGGAATGAGTGTACTAAGCGATGCAGTAGATGGCGCTGAGTGCACACAGGAAATGCCTTGCTTGTGGCCACTAGGGAATGGAATCCTTCGCTTTTTCGAGCGCCCGTTCTATTACCTGTCAATCTTCAGTATATATTTGCCTCCTTCAACCTCTGCATTCGATCTTTTACTATCGATGTTTCTTGCGTTCTTGCTTCGTATGAGTGTTTCTGTTTAAAATGTACGATGTCGGGAAGCCTACGCGTTATCTCTGGGTACGCCGGAGTCTTTGCCAATGCCCCACGTGGGTGTGTTATTTATACAACGTACAAGACTAACAACATCAACATCCTGAGCTCACTGTTTCAATACGGACGATCTTCACTGGCGGCAATGAACTCCTGGGAGGAGAAGTCTACAAGTCCGAAACAAGGTCTCACTGTGTACTGCGCCGCATAATATAGGCCCCTTTTTAATCGAAACGTAGGAGTATCTGGGCTAAACAACTTGAGCGTACAAATACCAAAGGGCCGTTGAAAGCAACAGAGAGTGCAAGAATCAGTTGCGTCTGCACCCTGAGGTGGCTCCACATGGTAAAATACAAGAAGAGGTACGTGGAGGTCATCATTGAGCAGTCTCTGAAAAAGTATGCAGAAGTGAATATGCAGAGTTGGAATATATATGAAGTGCAGTGCACAAATTCAACAGACTCAGCCCATCTGAATACTACGACAAAGTGGCTGATGGGTACCCTGACGAGTATGACACTCCTGCCCCAGTTTGTGTTCAGCGAACGAATCAGAGAAATGTACAGGGCAGCGAACATTCCAGACGAAATCTTCCGGCAGTAGCACAAAAACCCGATGGTACCGCAAATACGCAAAAGAAGGTCCCCAACCTCAATCAAGGAAGGCGGGAAGTGAAGCTTACTTCATATTCTTCAACGACAGTACGTGGGGGGACGCAGCCGCCCAAGATCCAAGGAAAGGATGCAGGGTAGCTATGATCATCAACTACCAGCTGTGTGAGATCACCAGTGGCCCGCTACGTCACAATACTTAAAAAGGCCGAGGAGCTACCGATCGCTCTGTCACCGGCGGAAGCCTTCCGGGCGAGCAAATCAATTATAACAATTTTTTACTCGCTTGAGCCCCGGGGACATATTCATAATGCACACGTAAATTTTCCTTACCTCTCTGTACTCCACGAGGAATACTAAACGCCTTGAGCACCTACCTCATGTCGAACGAAAGATCGCGTGGGTTTCGACGCATGCGGTGATATCAGCGAACACATACGCTGACGCGGTAAACTGAATGTATGCTAGAAATTCAGCACCCGAAGATTCAGACCTCGAAGAACCCACGCTTTTCTACGAGAGGGCTGGTTCGGGACTATTGATGGCAGATTGCCAATTTTTTGTAGCGCTAACGCAAACAAGGACAAAGTCGGTAAACACACATAGGGCGTTACACAGTGTGCTACAAACACAGGACACATGCATAGCGCCTTCTGTGTGTGTACTCGCTTTGTCCTTGTTTGTGTAGCGCTGCCAAACTTTTGATACGCCAGTCCACCAAGAATACTCACCCACACTGGCAAATTACCGAGGCATCAGAAAGATGTACCCTGAGCTACACTTACACCGGATGAGTGCAGAAGCCACCGACAGCCGACAAGCTGCAGACACACATTTTAAAACTGAATCATACGCGGCAAAGCTCTTCCGACTCAATAGGCAGATGCATGCCATGGTGCAATCAAAATCCGGGCTTCTACCACAAAGCATGCGAATGCCAAACACGAGAGCGGTGCCTAAATCAAAACCCAAATGCAGAGAAACAAGAGGCCCTGAAGACCAGCATTCGTTGCGAATCCCAAATCGGTTGTTCAGAGGGAACGCAAAAAGAAGAGGCCATCGGTCCATGTATCAAGGCTACCTCCCCAGATCAGCCTTATTTGAGCTTTAGCACAGGGCCTAACACCCGGATAGAGCGGCACCTAAGGCTGCGAAACAAAGCTAAAAATTTATTGTTCCAATTCAGTAATATAGCAGTTTGTTCTCCTAAAGCACCAATGGAATAAGTTTTCTTTTGTGACTTTCATTTACGAAAACTCTGTGGCGGCCCTGTGTGTGCAAACTGAACCAGTAGATGGCGTTCAGAGGGCTCAAGGATCTTGATGTACTTGAAAAAAAAAAAAAAAAAAAAAAACAGGCAACCGATTTTCTAGAGCGCATGTCCTCTAGCCTATAATATATCCAGCGTTTTATATACGAAGGCAAAATCTAGGATTTTGTTTATTAATCTTTGAAAATACTTCTAATATTTCATTCAAATTTCTGTATAAAGGGGGCGCACCGTAGTGTTTAAACATTATGCACCCACGCGTATAGGTTGTATTCGCTGGCGTGGCATGCATGTTGGCAGCCATATGTGCGCGCGGCGATAAGGTGTCGAAGCGTTTGTGTGCTGTCGTACGGATAAGAGTTGGTCGTATCCCAATGCTGCAACATGTTCGCCTTAATATTGCTGTCACGCGGCAGCGTTTATCTCGGCAGCATGAGAGCGGGATGGTGTCCACTATTTTGCGCCGTGGACATGAAACTAATACCTCCGTGCGAAGGGCTTTTTTCCCGCTGCACCCAACAACCGGCTTGATTTGAGATACAAGTGAAGTATTTCCACAAGTTACTGTTTGCCAGCAGCCCAGTTTCGATATCTGCTCCAGATAAGCTGACTGCCAGACGTCGCATTCCGATTTCGTAAACGGCATTGCTAAACGGAAAAAGGATAGTTGCTTTGCTTGGTGTAAACTTTTGGCGAACAAGAGAGACCAATTTTCGTCGTGTCGCGTGCACCTTTTTAGCTCATTGGGAAGCTCTTTCTACAAATGTATCTCGGACATTCGTAATTTTAGGAACGGTGCCAGGGAAATCGCATCTACTTTCAAGTCGTGGATTGGATGGCATGCAGGGTTAAATTACTTCAGAGCAGATACACCGGAATATCACCAACTCCTTTTAAGAGTATAGAGCACATTGGGGCTCACCTTGTTGCTTTAGGTTCACGTCGCGTGTAACGCGCAACGCTCTAACGTGTCAAGCGAAGCGAAATGTTATCGGAAGGCCGGCATGCGCGCGGGGTTGCAACTTTGATAGTTTTACCTTTGATAAACCTTTGATAGTTTTACCGTTCAAGGCATGTGGGAGTGATTCCATAACGTTGGGTATGCCGCAGTAACGTTTTTACTGTAAACCCAACTGTACTGTTGTGCTGTACTGTTTTTATTGTATCGTAAAAACCAACGCAACGAGCATTCCTAACTAAATGAACGCGGGCTCTCCTGGTTATATGGGTATATTTTGCCTCAAATGTACCTACAGGTTTCTTTGAGCTAAACAACGGGCAGATGTATGACAGGAGCCAGCGGTTCACGAGTTTCGAACGCTTATGACTATATAAACAGTTGGGCTTTCAAAGCCTCTGTGGGACGCCTCGACGACCCGTCGCCGTGTGGCTCTACTTGGGTGCAGCAAGCGAGCTGCAACGACAAGGAGAGCGGGTAAAGTGCTCTGCACTTAAATAGTGACCTGTTACAAGCTCCGGAATAAGGCGCTGGCGGCGCCGGAACGTGCGGTATGAAAGGCAGTCGCAAAAAGAACGGAACTACCGCTTGCGCTATTCTAGGCGCGGGACGCGCGATCACTAATGAGGCAGAAAATTTCAATTGCGTTGGACAAACCTGCATTCAATTCATGAAGAGATCAGCGAGGCAGGGCTGCGAAGAGCTTGACGGGTGGATAATTAACTCAATTTAAAACTCTTTCTTCTTAACATAGGCGATAGCTACTACCGCCCTCATGTGCCAGATGCCTAGAATCAATGCTTATTCTTGGCGGCCACATTATCTGGGTTATTTGGTAAAAGTTAGAGATCGATTTAATAATCGCAATGGCAAGAAGACAAACACAAGCGCCTGTGTTTGTCTTCTTTCTGTTGTCCTCGCTAAATTGCGATAATACGCACCAACCTAATACGCGCCAACTAGCCCAACAGTCCGGTCTACTGAAGTACATTGTCGTGGTTAATTCCGCTTTTACGTTGAAAGTCATTACACCTTGAGGTCATCATACGGATGGTGGTGGCTCTTGTTTTCTTTTGCGAGGCGACATAAAACAACTGAATAATGTATTCTGTGCGACTCATGAGATTACACCTGCGCGAACGCCGGGGCCTCCTGAGGTACAGTACATGGGGTTACTGGGACATTGGCCCTGGATTCTTGTCATAATGAGGCTCTCGCACTTTGCTGCGGTAGCTTTGGAAAGTGTAGGGCAGGGGCCCCTTTTCATCGCCTCGGTGACGATCCCTGCAGTTGTCCATTAGGAGGATACTCTGCTCGCTCAAAGCTTTCCCTGTGCCTCGTGCGATGTCCTGATGAGTCGGGACTTCATCCCATGCTCTCGTCCCCGCAAAATATCACCCGTTTTTTGTACCTTCCGTAAGTATCGAAAGAAAGGGAGTTTCAATACTGAAAGGTAGCGCTTTCGGAGATTGGAAACACGTGGTTTGCCAACCGCATGCCAGAATTTCACTTCCTCGAAAGCAGGGAATGCCTCCACACACAAAATGTGTGCTTCTGCCTGGGAAGCTTCGTTTTCCAGCATTTTTTCTGATCAAGAAAGCAGAGGCCTGGCATGACACCTTGCCTTTAATTTAGCTGAACACTCTCCCTCGGTGGTTTTCGTCTGAACTATCGTAGATTGTTCAAGCAGACCGTCAGGGTCTCTTATACGCACGCAGCTTATTGCGAACAGGAGTGCAAATGGCCACCTCCCCTGATATTGGCCCCGGGAATTGTGGTTGACACGTTTTACTTGAGCTCCAACCATTTACTAAAATATCCGTATTCCTTCTTTAGAATTAGCGTTTTGCTCCAACCGCTAAAAAATAAAATGGTCCTAATCTGCACGCCACAACGTACGAAGCTTAATCTTTTTTTGCAGATTCCGGTAATTCACGGCAAAATTGATTTCTACGTAGCCCTCATTCTCCTTGGGCTGTCTATGCGACACTCACACTGCTAAATTTTTGCTGACGCGTAGTGCCATCTTCTTATCCAGAAGTGAAGGTTTCCTGCTGGAGTGTTATATATAAACACAATCCTGTAAGGTTTAAAGGGGGAAGTTGACTAATAGCTCCCAGGCTCGTCAATTTTCTCGTATTTCCATTCCGTTTATTTCAGCTGTCTTTTTAATCAAGATTGAATTCCTCTTTCTTGTTAACTATGAAGCTGCAGGGAACGTTTCAAGGAAGAAATCCACGCTTTCACACGTGAGCCCTGGCCCCAGGGGAAAAACAAACGTAAGAGATCTACCATAACCTTGCCGATTTCGCCATCGTTGCTTGCCGATAGGAATGGCGGGGTTTAGCCCGAAACAATGGCTACACGAAAGCGCGAAGGAAACAAACAGTACGAGCCCTGCCCTGTTTTAAACGCGGAGCATTTCTTAGGCTCGCCTGTTCCTACGTCGTTGATGGCGGGCCCGTCCACACGCTCACTGCGCATGCGCAACTCTTCTCCTTACACCCACAGCTCTGCGATACTACACTATAAAAAAAGAAATAGTTAGCGGTGCCCGGTTTCGATCCCTCGACTCTCTGGCCGCAACTGGAGGTACGCGGTGCTCTTACCACTACGCTGCAAATCCGGGACAGGAGCAAGTGCTACGAACGCGCCTTATGTCCTTGACTCATTCAAACTACGTCAAGAAGCTACTGATACAACGAAGGCACGCGAAGCTGAACGTCAACGGAAACGGCGAACTGAAAACTTTAGAGGGGAATGCTGAATTTCCCGTGGGAAAGCTGCGGCGGGAAGCACCACGCGCCTTGCAGCTCAACCAGCCCCGTCCGCAGCTCCTCTGATGCTGATTGTGGCAGGATGCCCCTAGGGATTGGCCAACCAAAGAATCCATCACGAGATAGGTTCTCGTTCAACCGCCGTCACCATCTTCCCGTAGGGGAACCACCGAAGAAGAAGAAGAACGAGAAGACAAAACTGCGAAGAGGAGGGAGTGTACATTGCTCTCAGCCGGGGCACCACTGTCAACAACCTTTACCTAACCAAAGCTGACGGAGACTACCAATTCTACCACAGAGACAACATCGACAAGAACATGATGGACGAGTTTCGGCGCCTCGAGAACCACCGCCTACTCACCGTAACACAACAGCACTTGCGTGCCTTTGCCACCGGTGTGAACCCGGACGCGGAGTTCCCTGCTGGCGCTAGTAAAAACCAGATCTCTCAACATAACGGCACCACATTGGAACCACACGGAACCGCCACGATGCTTCGCATCCTCATCAGGCTTACCCACGGAAAGATGGTGTAATTTTATTTTTCTTTGTCTTTCTCGCCCTCGTGTGTTTTGCACTGCTCCGAGACTTCCTCGAACACCGAGCACAGATCACCACCGTCTCTGCTGTACGACACCGCATGAGGGCCAGCACCCTCCCCAGAGCCCTGAAGGGCATGGACTTGATGAAGCACATTTATTACGTCTACGCCCATCCTGAGATAGACGAAGTGGGACAAGGGGCGGCCCTAGGATAACTGAACTACGAGCTCGTCACCATGGAAAGAAACGTGGATGCTATCAAATACCATTTATCATTTGTTTAAGACATTTGTCTTAAAAGAGCGATGAAGAAAAACACAAGCTTGGTGCATTCAAATTATTCCCCCGTTAGAATATACTGACACCACTTTTTACGTAAACTTCGCTCAAATAAGCTAAATAATTAGGAAAAAAGGGAATGGCCATGCGACCCACTAGCTTATTTCCCGCAACCGAATCTATGATGTCATACCAGACAGCTTTGCGATTGGCGGAGGGCGTTAAAAGCAAACGCTAATTAGGCAGAGGTTATAACCTTGCCGAACGAGCTATTTTCGCTTAAAGTTATGGCGCATTCTTTTTAAAGCCCCAAGAATGGGGCGACAAACAGTGGAAGTTACGAAAGCGCACGTAAACCCAGAAGTACGGTTGCGTACTGCTGTTGGTACTGTGCGCACTATGCTGCGTTTAGCTACACAGGACTGCGAGGCTTTAGGGTTGTTTCAGACGAAACTGGCTGATTGACGCAAACGACGATGTCTTACGTGCTGTATCTGTCGAGCAAGCACCATGTTTCACGAAACGATTGTCTCCATGAGCAAAACACGCCAGGTACAAACTCGTTCACAAACAAACCAAAGGGAGAAAAAGCTTGCCGCTGTGTCGCGGCGCCATCTAGGTTCACTAACGGTAAACAAGCCCCTGTGATGTCATTGCAGAGCACGCGAACGCACGATTTAGCGGGAAAATCAAAATTTTAACCTAAATTAAATTATTTCTCAGTGAATAAAGCATCGTTTGCATTCAAACAAGTGCTGGGGGCACTATAAAACACGAAATCTTTCAAATAACACAAACTTGTCTTCTGTCTTCATTGCTTCTTTAAATAATTTGCATTTAAAATTCTGAACCTTCTCAGCTTCCAGATTTTCTTGGTTGATAGGTTGCCAATTCGTGCCTCTAGACTCAGTTTTAAACTGTGTCTGTGGTGTGGTCTGCAGTATGTAATAAATAAAAAGTTGCAGATGCATCTACGTTTGTAACCTAAAATGTAAGATGGGATAGCGATACTTGATTCCCACGAAGCGCTTCAGTACGCAGCTGCTGCATTTCCGATCTATGCTTAGCGAGCATGAAATGTTATCGAAAAGAAAATGACCAGTAACCAGGGTATTTAGCGCCGCATCACAGGATAGACAAAGGGTCTCTGCGCTTCTGTGGCTTAAAATGTGTGTGAAAGGTTGCAAATGCGAGGTGTTTTTCAGTTTGAGTGAAGAGGAGTCAAACTCAGTGTATCGCAATGTTTAATCCGTGATGTCTAGGCCGGGCTGAACAAATTTGCTTTTTTCATAAAGAGAGAGAGATACAGATAGACAGAGAGCGAGAGAAAGAATATCTTTGTTTAGGGAGAAACAATTGTGGTTGACGAAAATTTTCGTAAAGAGATTGCAGGGAGCTCAGAGGTGGAACCTGAGTCTACGGCACCAGATGCAGCAGCTCCTTACCTTGCCCTGTTAATCAGCGCGAGCTGATCTTGAGATAATGAGCTGTTCAAATCTGCCTCTCATGTTTTGAAGTGGAATGTGTTATTTTTGAGTTGTTGGAATTGCAAGGTTGTGCGCAAGAGGTAGATGGTACCCTATTTTAGCGGAGTTCTAAGTTAATGACTGATGTTCCCACCGGACAGCTTAACGCACATGGATTTTCAGATAACTGCATTAGTTTGTCGTTCACAGAGTTTATTATTCTTCGGGATTGAGACCGCGTTGTAGCAAGGGGAAAGTTTTTGTTTCTAGGCATACGAAGATTCGTTCTTAACGTTTTGTAAAGGGGGCAGTGTGGTAGTCATGGTCCCAAAGAGCCCGGTATGTGAGTTCGTGTGTCTCTTGCATAGTGCGTCGTACGGTTTCAGATCATTTGATCCGGCTGTCCAGGTGACGTTGTTAACATTCGGCGTTATGGATAGGAATATCTTACCGAAGCGCTTGGTATTCTGCCTCCGAAAATCTGCATAGGGTCCTTTGTAAGTCTTCAATTATGTTATGTTTTTATTTGGTACTACCGCTATTCGGATTGCCAAGACGATGGCTCCAACTTCCCCTTCTTTCTTCATGTATGTTTGAGGGTCATGCAGTCAGAAATATTGCCAGGGTAGTCAACTACGACAATTGTGTCCTCTTGCTTTCGTACATTCCTCTTGCTTTCGTCCATATTTTTGAGAGATGAGAGTTTTTATGTGGGCTCGCTGGATAGTTGCCATGTCTATCATGGTGTGCCGTGGTTTCCTTTCAAAGGGGCGGGGGGGTGTCTGTCTTTTCTTTCCTATTTGGGGGTGCCACTTTCTGGGTGGCTGTTTCTTTTCAAAGGGGGCATGATGGCCCCTCAAAATATTGTTTTTACATCCGCTTTCCGGGTACTAGGAGAGTGCATTGTTTCTACTATTTCTTGAAATGGGTTAGGAAGACACAAGTTGAGGACCTACTTTCCGTCATTATCGCCAACATCCAATTCAGGACGAATGCAGCCTGAAGGCCTCTTCTGTTGGCCTTCACCCGCTGCTGTCATGCGCTTCCCGAGTTCATTTTGTGCTGCAAAAACTGTTACTTATTCCTTCCATCTAGTAAATGGCCTTCCCCTTCTTATAGTACCAACTTCCGCTTCTTTCTTCATGTATGTTTGAGGGTCATGCAGTCAGAAATATTGCCAGGGTAGTCAACTACGACAATTGTGTCCTCTTGCTTTCGTACATTCCTCTTGCTTTCGTCCGTATTTTTGAGAGATGAGAGTTTTTATGTGGGCTCGCTGGATATTTGCCATGTCTATCATGGTGTGCCGTGGTTTCCTTTCAAAGGGGGGGGGGGGGGGTGTCTGTCTTTTCTTTCCTATTTGGGGGTGCCTCTTTCTGGGTGGCTGTTTCTTTTCAAAGGGGGCATGATGGCCCCTCAAAATATTGTTTTTACATCCGCTTTCCGGGTACTAGGAGAGTGCATTGTTTCTACTATTTCTTGAAATGGGTTAGGAAGGCACAAGTTGAGGACCTACTTTCCGTCATTATCGCCAACATCCTATTCAGGACGAATGCAGCCTGAAGGCCTCTTCTGTTGGCCTTCACCCGCTGCTGTCATGCGCTTCCCGAGTTCATTTTGTGCTGCAAAAACTGTTACTTATTCCTTCCATCTAGTAAATGGCCTTCCCCTTCTTATAGTACCAACTTCCGCTTCTTTCTTCATGTATGTTTGAGGGTCATGCAGTCAGAAATATTGCCAGGGTAGTCAACTACGACAATTGTGTCCTCTTGCTTTCGTACATTCCTCTTGCTTTCGTCCGTATTTTTGAGAGATGAGAGTTTTTATGTGGGCTCGCTGGATAGTTGCCATGTCTATCATGGTGTGCCGTGGTTTCCTTTCAAAGGGGGGGGGGGTGTCTGTCTTTTCTTTCCTATTTGGGGGTGCCTCTTTCTGGGTGGCTGTTTCTTTTCAAAGGGGGCATGATGGCCCCTCAAAATATTGTTTTTACATCCGCTTTCCGGGTACTAGGAGAGTGCATTGTTTCTACTATTTCTTGAAATGGGTTAGGAAGGCACAAGTTGAGGACCTACTTTCCGTCATTATCGCCAACATCCTATTCAGGACGAATGCAGCCTGAAGGCCTCTTCTGTTGGCCTTCACCCGCTGCTGTCATGCGCTTCCCGAGTTCATTTTGTGCTGCAAAAACTGTTACTTATTCCTTCCATCTAGTAAATGGCCTTCCCCTTCTTATAGTACCAACTTCCGCTTCTTTCTTCATGTATGTTTGAGGGTCATGCAGTCAGAAATATTGCCAGGGTAGTCAACTACGACAATTGTGTCCTCTTGCTTTCGTACATTCCTCTTGCTTTCGTCCGTATTTTTGAGAGATGAGAGTTTTTATGTGGGCTCGCTGGATAGTTGCCATGTCTATCATGGTGTGCCGTGGTTTCCTTTCAAAAGGGGGGGGGGTGTCTGTCTTTTCTTTCCTATTTGGGGGTGCCTCTTTCTAGGTGGCTGTTTCTTTTCAAAGGGGGCATGATGGCCCCTCAAAATATTGTTTTTACATCCGCTTTCCGGGTACTAGGAGAGTGCATTGTTTCTACTATTTCTTGAAATGGGTTAGGAAGGCACAAGTTGAGGACCTACTTTCCGTCATTATCGCCAACATCCTATTCAGGACGAATGCAGCCTGAAGGCCTCTTCTGTTGGCCTTCACCCGCTGCTGTCATGCGCTTCCTGAGTTCATTTTGTGCTGCAAAAACTGTTACTTATTCCTTCCATCTAGTAAATGGCCTTCCCCTTCTTATAGTACCAACTTCCGCTTCTTTCTTCATGTATGTTTGAGGGTCATGCAGTCAGAAATATTGCCAGGGTAGTCAACTACGACAATTGTGTCCTCTTGCTTTCGTACATTCCTCTTGCTTTCGTCCGTATTTTTGAGAGATGAGAGTTTTTATGTGGGCTCGCTGGATAGTTGCCATGTCTATCATGGTGTGCCGTGGTTTCCTTTCAAAGGGGGGGGGGGGTGTCTGTCTTTTCTTTCCTATTTGGGGGTGCCTCTTTCTGGGTGGCTGTTTCTTTTCAAAGGGGGCATGATGGCCCCTCAAAATATTGTTTTTACATCCGCTTTCCGGGTACTAGGAGAGTGCATTGTTTCTACTATTTCTTGAAATGGGTTAGGAAGGCACAAGTTGAGGACCTACTTTCCGTCATTATCGCCAACATCCTATTCAGGACGAATGCAGCCTGAAGGCCTCTTCTGTTGGCCTTCACCCGCTGCTGTCATGCGCTTCCCGAGTTCATTTTGTGCTGCAAAAACTGTTACTTATTCCTTCCATCTAGTAAATGGCCTTCCCCTTCTTATAGTACCAACTTCCGCTTCTTTCTTCATGTATGTTTGAGGGTCATGCAGTCAGAAATATTGCCAGGGTAGTCAACTACGACAATTGTGTCCTCTTGCTTTCGTACATTCCTCTTGCTTTCGTCCGTATTTTTGAGAGATGAGAGTTTTTATGTGGGCTCGCTGGATAGTTGCCATGTCTATCATGGTGTGCCGTGGTTTCCTTTCAAAAGGGGGGGGGGGTGTCTGTCTTTTCTTTCCTATTTGGGGGTGCCTCTTTCTGGGTGGCTGTTTCTTTTCAAAGGGGGCATGATGGCCCCTCAAAATATTGTTTTTACATCCGCTTTCCGGGTACTAGGAGAGTGCATTGTTTCTACTATTTCTTGAAATGGGTTAGGAAGGCACAAGTTGAGGACCTACTTTCCGTCATTATCGCCAACATCCTATTCAGGACGAATGCAGCCTGAAGGCCTCTTCTGTTGGCCTTCACCCGCTGCTGTCATGCGCTTCCCGAGTTCATATTGTGCTGCAAAAACTGTTACTTATTCCTTCCATCTAGTAAATGGCCTTCCCCTTCTTATAGTACCAACTTCCGCTTCTTTCTTCATGTATGTTTGAGGGTCATGCAGTCAGAAATATTGCCAGGGTAGTCAACTACGACAATTGTGTCCTCTTGCTTTCGTACATTCCTCTTGCTTTCGTCCGTATTTTTGAGAGATGAGAGTTTTTATGTGGGCTCGCTGGATAGTTGCCATGTCTATCATGGTGTGCCGTGGTTTCCTTTCAAAGGGGGGGGGGTGTCTGTCTTTTCTTTCCTATTTGGGGGTGCCTCTTTCTGGGTGGCTGTTTCTTTTCAAAGGGGGCATGATGGCCCCTGAAAATATTGTTTTTACATCCGCTTTCCGGGTACTAGGAGAGTGCATTGTTTCTACTATTTCTTGAAATGGGTTAGGAAGACACAAGTTGAGGACCTACTTTCCGTCATTATCGCCAACATCCTATTCAGGACGAATGCAGCCTGAAGGCCTCTTCTGTTGGCCTTCACCCGCTGCTGTCATGCGCTTCCCGAGTTCATTTTGTGCTGCAAAAACTGTTACTTATTCCTTCCATCTAGTAAATGGCCTTCCCCTTCTTATAGTACCAACTTCCGCTTCTTACTTCATGTATGTTTGAGGGTCATGCAGTCAGAAATATTGCCAGGGTAGTCAACTACGACAATTGTGTCCTCTTGCTTTCGTACATTCCTCTTGCTTTCGTCCATATTTTTGAGAGATGAGAGTTTTTATGTGGGCTCGCTGGATAGTTGCCATGTCTATCATGGTGTGCCGTGGTTTCCTTTCAAAGGGGCGGGGGGGTGTCTGTCTTTTCTTTCCTATTTGGGGGTGCCACTTTCTGGGTGGCTGTTTCTTTTCAAAGGGGGCATGATGGCCCCTCAAAATATTGTTTTTACATCCGCTTTCCGGGTACTAGGAGAGTGCATTGTTTCTACTATTTCTTGAAATGGGTTAGGAAGACACAAGTTGAGGACCTACTTTCCGTCATTATCGCCAACATCCTATTCAGGACGAATGCAGCCTGAAGTCCTCTTCTGTTGGCCTTCACCCGCTGCTGTCATGCGCTTCCCGAGTTCATTTTGTGCTGCAAAAACTGTTACTTATTCCTTCCATCTAGTAAATGGCCTTCCCCTTCTTATAGTACCAACTTCCGCTTCTTTCTTCATGTATGTTTGAGGGTCATGCAGTCAGAAATATTGCCAGGGTAGTCAACTACGACAATTGTGTCCTCTTGCTTTCGTACATTCCTCTTGCTTTCGTCCGTATTTTTGAGAGATGAGAGTTTTTATGTGGGCTCGCTGGATAGTTGCCATGTCTATCATGGTGTGCCGTGGTTTCCTTTCAAAGGGGGGGGGTGTCTGTCTTTTCTTTCCTATTTGGGGGTGCCTCTTTCTGGGTGGCTGTTTCTTTTCAAAGGGGGCATGATGGCCCCTCAAAATATTGTTTTTACATCCGCTTTCCGGGTACTAGGAGAGTGCATTGTTTCTACTATTTCTTGAAATGGGTTAGGAAGGCACAAGTTGAGGACCTACTTTCCGTCATTATCGCCAACATCCTATTCAGGACGAATGCAGCCTGAAGGCCTCTTCTGTTGGCCTTCACCCGCTGCTGTCATGCGCTTCCCGAGTTCATTTTGTGCTGCAAAAACTGTTACTTATTCCTTCCATCTAGTAAATGGCCTTCCCCTTCTTATAGTACCAACTTCCGCTTCTTTCTTCATGTATGTTTGAGGGTCATGCAGTCAGAAATATTGCCAGGGTAGTCAACTACGACAATTGTGTCCTCTTGCTTTCGTACATTCCTCTTGCTTTCGTCCGTATTTTTGAGAGATGAGAGTTTTTATGTGGGCTCGCTGGATAGTTGCCATGTCTATCATGGTGTGCCGTGGTTTCCTTTCAAAGGGGGGGGGGGTGTCTGTCTTTTCTTTCCTATTTGGGGGTGCCTCTTTCTGGGTGGCTGTTTCTTTTCAAAGGGGGCATGATGGCCCCTCAAAATATTGTTTTTACATCCGCTTTCCGGGTACTAGGAGAGTGCATTGTTTCTACTATTTCTTGAAATGGGTTAGGAAGGCACAAGTTGAGGACCTACTTTCCGTCATTATCGCCAACATCCTATTCAGGACGAACGCAGCCTGAAGGCCTCTTCTGTTGGCCTTCACCCGCTGCTGTCATGCGCTTCCCGAGTTCATTTTGTGCTGCAAAAACTGTTACTTATTCCTTCCATCTAGTAAATGGCCTTCCCCTTCTTATAGTACCAACTTCCGCTTCTTTCTTCATGTATGTTTGAGGGTCATGCAGTCAGAAATATTGCCAGGGTAGTCAACTACGACAATTGTGTCCTCTTGCTTTCGTACATTCCTCTTGCTTTCGTCCGTATTTTTGAGAGATGAGAGTTTTTATGTGGGCTCGCTGGATAGTTGCCATGTCTATCATGGTGTGCCGTGGTTTCCTTTCAAAAGGGGGGGGGGTGTCTGTCTTTTCTTTCCTATTTGGGGGTGCCTCTTTCTGGGTGGCTGTTTCTTTTCAAAGGGGGCATGATGGCCCCTCAAAATATTGTTTTTACATCCGCTTTCCGGGTACTAGGAGAGTGCATTGTTTCTACTATTTCTTGAAATGGGTTAGAAAGGCACAAGTTGAGGACCTACTTTCCGTCATTATCCACAACATCCTATTCAGGACGAATGCAGCCTGAAGGCCTCTTCTGTTGCCCTTCACCCGCTGCTGTCATGCGCTTCCCGAGTTCATTTTGTGCTGCAAAAACTGTTACTTATTCCTTCCATCTAGTAAATGGCCTTCCCCTTCTTATAGTACCAACTTCCGCTTCTTTCTTCATGTATGTTTGAGGGTCATGCAGTCAGAAATATTGCCAGGGTAGTCAACTACGACAATTGTGTCCTCTTGCTTTCGTACATTCCTCTTGCTTTCGTCCGTATTTTTGAGAGATGAGAGTTTTTATGTGGGCTCGCTGGATAGTTGCCATGTCTATCATGGTGTGCCGTGGTTTCCTTTCAAAGGGGGGGGGGGGTGTCTGTCTTTTCTTTCCTATTTGGGGGTGCCTCTTTCTGGGTGGCTGTTTCTTTTCAAAGGGGGCATGATGGCCCCTCAAAATATTGTTTTTACATCCGCTTTCCGGGTACTAGGAGAGTGCATTGTTTCTACTATTTCTTGAAATGGGTTAGGAAGGCACAAGTTGAGGACCTACTTTCCGTCATTATCGCCAACATCCTATTCAGGACGAATGCAGCCTGAAGGCCTCTTCTGTTGGCCTTCACCCGCTGCTGTCATGCGCTTCCCGAGTTCATTTTGTGCTGCAAAAACTGTTACTTATTCCTTCCATCTAGTAAATGGCCTTCCCCTTCTTATAGTACCAACTTCCGCTTCTTTCTTCATGTATGTTTGAGGGTCATGCAGTCAGAAATATTGCCAGGGTAGTCAACTACGACAATTGTGTCCTCTTGCTTTCGTACATTCCTCTTGCTTTCGTCCATATTTTTGAGAGATGAGAGTTTTTATGTGGGCTCGCTGGATAGTTGCCATGTCTATCATGGTGTGCCGTGGTTTCCTTTCAAAGGGGGGGGGGGGTGTCTGTCTTTTCTTTCCTATTTGGGGGTGCCTTTTTCTGGGTAGCTTTTTCTTTTCAAAGGGGGCATGATGGCCCCTCAAAATATTGTTTTTACATCCGCTTTCCAGGTACTAGGAGAGTGCATTGTTTCTACTATTTCTTGAAATGGGTTAGGAAGGCACAAGTTGAGGACCTACTTTCCGTCATTATCGCCAACATCCTATTCAGGACGAATGCAGCCTGAAGGCCTCTTCTGTTGGCCTTCACCCGCTGCTGTCATGCGCTTCCCGAGTTCATTTTGTGCTGCAAAAACTGTTACTTATTCCTTCCATCTAGTAAATGGCCTTCCCCTTCTTATAGTACCAACTTCCGCTTCTTTCTTCATGTATGTTTGAGGGTCATGCAGTCAGAAATATTGCCAGGGTAGTCAACTACGACAATTGTGTCCTCTTGCTTTCGTACATTCCTCTTGCTTTCGTCCGTATTTTTGAGAGATGAGAGTTTTTATGTGGGCTCGCTGGATAGTTGCCATGTCTATCATGGTGTGCCGCGGTTTCCTTTCAAAGGGGGGGGGGGGGTGTCTGTCTTTTCTTTCCTATTTGGGGGTGCCTCTTTCTGGGTGGCTGTTTCTTTTCAAAGGGGGCATGATGGCCCCTCAAAATATTGTTTTTACATCCGCTTTCCGGGTACTAGGAGAGTGCATTGTTTCTACTATTTCTTGAAATGGGTTAGGAAGGCACAAGTTGAGGACCTACTTTCCGTCATTATCGCCAACATCCTATTCAGGACGAATGCAGCCTGAAGGCCTCTTCTGTTGGCCTTCACCCGCTGCTGTCATGCGCTTCCCGAGTTCATTTTGTGCTGCAAAAACTGTTACTTATTCCTTCCATCTAGTAAATGGCCTTCCCCTTCTTATAGTACCAACTTCCGCTTCTTTCTTCATGTATGTTTGAGGGTCATGCAGTCAGAAATATTGCCAGGGTAGTCAACTACGACAATTGTGTCCTCTTGCTTTCGTACATTCCTCTTGCTTTCGTCCGTATTTTTGAGAGATGAGAGTTTTTATGTGGGCTCGCTGGATAGTTGCCATGTGTATCATGGTGTGCCGTGGTTTCCTTTCAAAGGGGGGGGGGGGGGGTGTCTGTCTTTTCTTTCCTATTTGGGGGTGCCTCTTTCTGGGTGGCTGTTTCTTTTCAAAGGGGGCATGATGGCCCCTCAAAATATTGTTTTTACATCCGCTTTCCGGGTACTAGGAGAGTGCATTGTTTCTACTATTTCTTGAAATGGGTTAGGAAGACACAAGTTGAGGACCTACTTTCCGTCATTATCGCCAACATCCTATTCAGGACGAATGCAGCCTGAAGGCTTCTTCTGTTGGCCTTCACCCGCTGCTGTCATGCGCTTCCCGAGTTCATTTTGTGCTGCAAAAACTGTTACTTATTCCTTCCATCTAGTAAATGGCCTTCCCCTTCTTATAGTAGCACCTATGCATGTTCATTCTGTTATCCTGGTACTCCACCCGCCGTTATTTCGTCTCGTGATCAAAATTCTATCTTATATGCTGTCCTAATGATGTTGATTCGTTCGCTTTCTTTAGACAGGATAAATTTGTGGTACGCCTGGCTATGCGATATTCTGGTCATATTAAGGAGTTGCATGAGTCTTCTTGTTTCTTTTCTCTTTTTTTTGCTCTTTCTTAATAGGACGGTGTTCTTGTATTATTATTTGGCGAAAGATTTTGTGTTTTTAGAAATTGTTAGTTGGCAACTAACGACCAAATTGACCTCGAACCCCGCCAATCATTTTTACGTGACTGTTCTCTGGAAGGATATTCCTCCCTATTTTAGGGTGATTTTTAGTATTGCCGCGTGGCGGCGTCTGTGACTTGTCAAACCGAGCTTTCAGCGGAGACATGACCATGGTGAATATCGAAAAGCATTTTGTAAACTTATGTATTTAGACACATATAGTGGGCTTTATTTTAGCTATTTTCAGCTTATAATCTACGCCTTCCTTGATTTCTGAGAGACCAGCGATAGTCCTTTGTCCCCTGTTTTAGTTAGGTCACCTACTGGTGGAAAACACAGCGTGGTGGCTCAGTGGGTAAGACGTTGTGCTGCTGACCCCAAGGTCACCGGTTCAATTCCCGGCCTCGGCGGTCGTTTTTCTGATGGAAGCAAACAAAAAAAGTTGCAGGGGACATCTACCTCTAGGTCTTATGATGTAAGACACGAGAGCGTTACCTCCTAGACAAAGGAGAGCTTCGTACGGAGCTGCGGCATCCGCATTAATGCTCTCCCGGCATTCAAGTTTAACCTAACGAAGCTAGGAACAATGGCTTGAGGTGGGAGAAGCAGCTTCCCCTCGCAGAAGCGGCACTCGCTGAAACCGCGTATCCGTTCTTTTTTTTGCACAGCAGTACCACTGTCGCAAGCACACCGGCCCGCCTTCTGCTTTCCCCATCCGCTTTTAAGTAACCCCGTCCTATTAGAGCTTCAGGCGCAAGCTCTCTTTTGGGCGCGCAGACATCCTTTCCAGTAGACGGAGATATTGTCTTCCATCTTCGCATCATGAGCATGGCTGAATGCAGATGGTAACCCTTTATTAAAAGCCGCCGACCGCACCAAGTTATGGTTTCACATCAACAGCGGCTCATCGGCGCATGCATTAACTGTAGGAGGACGAATTCACTGCGCAGATGCGACGCTTTATGAATCCCGTATCATTTCAATTTCGTCTCCGCAGAAGCATCCCCGTCCTCCTTCCCACCATCATGCATTTTGCATTTGCATTTTGCTGCCTCAGTCGTAGTTCCCGGTTGGCAGTGATGACGTATTTTTGTGGACACTTTATGATCACGGCTGATAGCGGATAGCTAGCGAGCAGAGCCAAACCGAGAAATGCGAATAATTACGCTATCGCGCTAAAACACTAGTTTGTGGAGCTTTCGCCGGAATTAAGAGATCCTAAAGTTGTCAAAATTCTTCCGGAGGCTTCCACTACGACATGTCTCGTAGACCACGAGTAGCTTCAGGACATGAATTACAGGAATATAATATTTTTGATCATCTGGCCGAAACCCGCTTGCGTGTGATGACGTGAGTTGCGGGTACGGCTGGAGGCAGTGTCTGCCGAGCACGCTACCACCGAACAGGCATAGAAAAGACTTCACCGCCGAGGAGTTGTGAAAACGCGTTTCCTTTCTTTCGTATGCGACGTAGTATCATTGTCCTCTTTTGCAGGCTTTCTTGTGGTAGCGCCACATTACAGGTTTAACGGGGCCCTCGAATCTTGCGGCCTCAGTCGTTGCTTCCGGGTGGCAGCGGTGACGTATTTCCGTAGACTCCTGATGAGCACGCCTGATAGCGGACGGCTGGGAGCCACGGGGGAATCAAAAATGAGCCCAATAACGCTGTCGCGTTAAAAAAAGAGTCGCCATTGAGGAGAGCGAGGGCCAGTCAACATTATAAACGTGCCTGATGGAACACATGGTGGCTGAAGGTAAGGAGTGTCAGTGTCTTCTTTCACTTGCCGAAGTAGGGCCGGCAACGCCGGTTGAAGGTGCACCGGTTCCGCTTTTGCAACTCTTTTGAGAACATTTGAGTACTCGCTTTAGCATGCAGCTATAAAGAATTATCCGAAGGTTTTACAGGGTGGAGCATTCTTGAAGGGGTCGATGTTGTGTATGGGCTGGATCCGGCTATGGGAGGCGATGCCACCATCTCTACTAGTCGAGTCAAAGCATTTGTTCGTCAAGTTAATTGCAGCGACAATATCTTTAAACCAATGAATTATCGGTTCAATCCTGTTCCGCGTAGTTATCGCCGGACAACGTTGGGACTAGGGCGGGCATAGCGAGGAATAGGCACAATTACTAAATTGGGGAAAGGAGGACGAGGGTGGCGGCTCTAAAGGATGCAAGTAAGGCTGTCGATTGGATGAACTAGGAGAGTGAGGTGTGTCCAACCTCCAATGAAAAAATTGCAGGCGTTCGAGCTAGGTTACAAGCGATATTCGATTGGTTCATCGAGCATTCTATACCCACAAGGCTAAGGCAGCTTATGTTGAGGTGTCGTGAAGTACCGAAGTTCCAAAAAGGCCATCACATGCAGGACGTCTTCAAAGCCGTTTTTGTGAGCAAGCGATCAGAGTAGGTAGGGTAGCGTGTACAGTGTGCAGGATACCACGAAACATCCAACATAACGTAGTGATCTACCAGTTCTGCAGAAGCCTCCTGTTGTTTCTCAACGCCCTCCATGGTAGAAATTGTACGAGTTTATAGATGCATTGGATATAGGGCTCGGAATGTCCATTAGCAGCAGTCTTAGAGGAAGCTGAGAGATAGTGTAGCGCATAGTTTTTTGTACGCAAACTGATATAATTCAGCCCTATGGCAGAGCGGTACACAACTTCATTCCAAAAAATTACAAATAGTCACACAATGTGGGTTCACATATACATGGATATTACAAGTGAGTGTCTGAACCGAGCAACACAGAAAGTTTGGCAAGTTGGTACATCGTGGAAATTTAAAACCGCCCAAAAAACGAGGGACCGAAAGCAAGTACACGACCACGCGGTTGTTGTGTCCTTTCTGTCTATCTCTCGGACCTTGTGTGTTTTTAAATTTAGCGACTATAAAAAAGACTCAGCAACCTACCGGCACCCTTATAATTGACACACGTCCATTGATCCGTCTCTAACAACTTTAGCTCATATCATATCATTCTTTACCGAGTACCCCCGCAATGAGCATCGTCTACGCCCTGCATTTCCACAATAATGCACATTTCGTGAAAGTTCCACCTGCATTTTTTGTACTAGCCTAAATGGAGATAAATTGCGCAATAAAGTTTTGAAAATTAAAAAAAATAAGACAAATTAAAAGGACATTACGGAAATGGCGTACCATATAACGACCCGCATTCAAAATATTACAGATTTTGCGAAAGTCCAGGGGGGTTAACTGTGGACTCGAGTGGCAGAGGACAGGAGCAATTGTATGTCAATGGGAGAGGCCTTCTTCGTGCAGTCTACATGAGTACACTACTGATGATGATGAAGATGATGATGATCAACCTGTAATCGTTACAATACCGTAAATGAAGGTAATTGACAAACAAAATTTCTAAAAACCAAAAACTACAACAAATTACGGAAAATTTGGAACATAGTTAGGCCCTGCATCAAGAATAATGCTTATTTCACGAAAAACTACCTGTAGTCCTTCTAATATTAAAAGTGGAGTTAACTGCCTAATTAAATCTTGAAAATTTTGAAAATAAGAAAATATAAAACAATTACGGCAAATATCCAACCGTGTAACGGCCGGCATTTCCAGAATAACGCAGATTTCGTGAAAATTCACGCTGAATTGTTGTAATAACGTAAATGGGGATGATTGATTGATTGATTGATTGATTGATTGATTGATTGATTGCAGGGTTTAACGTGCGGACGCAACGCCGGCGGTGAGGCACGCCGCGCGCCGTAGTGTTGTGTGCCGTGTATGTAAGGGGCGGCTGCAAGATGCCCCGGAGAATCACACGACACAACACGTTGAGTAGCCATGCTGGGAAGAAGCTTTATTCTTGTCCGAAACAACTCGACGACTCCTAGGTAGGCATGTCGCAGCACCAACTCTCAGTTCACTGTTTCGTCTGCCGATGGTAGCACTAAAACACATATCCCCTTTTTGAGAGACAACAGTAAGGGGCATGCTACTCTGTAAACCTTGGTGGCACTTTCACACACATACCAGCCGCTTCTGCTTTGCAGGCACTAGTTGTCGGAACATCTTCTTGCATACTGTTTTGATGCACCATCCTCCAACACAACTCGGGTCGACTGCTTTGGTGAGGTGGGAGAGGATGAACAAGAAATCAGATGAGTCCTATTTCTCCAAATAGGACCTTCTTGGGTGTCGATGATGTAGGAATTTAGCTCAGTAGCTGAGCGTTGCACAGTTCCTCTTATTTCTAGGTCGATTACTCAGACTTCAATGCCATTGACAATGTAAGAAAGGTCTTGTACTCTCTGTCAGGGATCGTAGGCAACATGTTGCCTCTTGCGAAGTTCTTACCACCTTCGTAGTCATTACATGTCTGGAGTTGCAGGAACTAGCATCCCCTTGGCGATAGGGAGAATGGAACGGAGTCTACTTCCCATTAGCAGTTTGCCGGGCTGTACCAATTACCCAGTGGTGTGGTCCAGTTTGAGACTAGTGTCGTATAAGGGTCTCCAGCCTACCCCATCGAATTTCTGAATATTTTTACTGCTTCTTGAGCCAGAAGACTGCTCTGCGGGTAATCGGGACCCTTACGCCTGTCAAATGGGGAGAATGCTGAAGTATTCAGGCAAGAAAACTGGGGGCCATTGTTGCACATCACAACCTCAGGTATCCCGTGGCGGGCAAAAATGCTTGACAGGGTGATGTTGACAGGATGACAGGATATTCTTCCTTTTGTCGAAGACCGTCGGTTGGTCTGGTCTGTAAACAAATTCTTATGAGCTCAACATGGATATGAGTAAGTGAACGATGTGGGCCACCTTTGGAAAAATTGAGCAATTGACGGCAGCTATGCATGACGAAGTCCGCCTCATTGAACAATACTTACTACTACTACTACTACTACTACTACTACTACTTTAGCGAGTAATTTGCCATTCCGAGCATTCTTTGGAGTTCGCGCTTTGATGTGGGACGGTTTATTGCACGGCTTTTGTATTGGCATCGTCTGGGCTGGTACCTTGATGCTTGATTTTGTGTTTCAGGAAGGTGATCTCCTCAACTTGGACGGAGCACATGAGATGGTTGAGCGTTACTCGCGTGTATTGCAGTCGCTGATGCACCCTACGGAGTCTCTCCTCCTGCCTTTCCGGGTTATAACCTCAAACGAGAATGTCATTCATGTGACAGACTGAGCCATCGAGCCATTTATATTGTGCGAAAACTGCTTCTGGAAATGTTCCGGGGCAGAGGAAGTGCGAAATTCTGGCCTGTTAATACAGAACCTCCCGAATGGAGAGATAAAAGTTGTTAGGCTCTTACTCTCATCGCTGGGCCGTATTTGCCAAAACCCTGATTTAGTGTCAACTTTCGAGAAAACTCTCGCGCCTCGAAGGAGTCAGTGTGTTCTCCACCGATGTGATGGGGTGCCACAATCTCGTGACATTACAGTTGAGTTTTGTAAAGTCTACACAGATTCTTACCCTACCATTAGGTCTCCACACAACCACCATGGGTGCACACCAGTCTGTTGCACCATCCATACGAAATATGACTTCATAGATTCCATCCGCTGCAGCTCTTCTGTGTTTGGCTGGTACAACAGATTAAAACACCGCGCTTGGAACCCAGAGCAAAGGGGGTCGCTCCATCTTGAAGCTGTTTGTGGTAGGCCCCCTTGACGTGGCCCAGACTTTCAAAGAGAGCCGGGAACTCCTTTTTCACATTGGGCTGCCCTATCTGATGCAGCGGGCTGTTGTCTGTGGCAAATTGATGAACAAAGGATACTCCTTTGTACATCAGACATCAGATGTAGACATTTTGTAGGGACGCCCCGACCATGTAGCTCAAGGTCAGTTGTGCCACTACTCGTACTGCCAAGGGAGTGCCGTCCGGTCCGTGAAGTTGTCTTCGCGGTTCCTGAAGAACGGCTTTCCGCCGGCGGTTTCGGAACACGCCTTGTTTTGATGACTGTTTCATCAGCCGCTGTGTGGATTTTAAAGCTGACGGGGTCATCTTGCAGCACCACCGTAGCTTCCCCCTTGATAGCTTATGAATGCAACACCCCTCCAGTGAACCCGGTTTCGTCGTCGGATCCGCAGACACGGTTGGCCCGTTTGGAGAGACGCACTAAAACATTGTAGACTTTTTTTATTGCACTTTTTCCATGGTTCATACCGGGCTGTGCAATATCTTTTTCAGTGCTGCTTTCGTCCACACTAGTTGCAGGTTTGCTTGTTTTTGTCAGCTGTGGGTTTGGCGTTTGGTGCAACCGCAGCGAACTTATCTGCTGAGTGGTGACTTTTGTCTCCGGGTGTGCCTCGGGAAGACTGTTTTTTCTTGAACCCCGATGAGAGCCTGTGGCATTGCTTTCTTGCGTCAGCTCCACTTGTTGCTGCCGGACTCTTTCTACTTCTCGGGTTGACTCGAGCACTTCGCGCGGCATTACGTCGGAGTCCAGTTGAAGCTTGGTGGATAGTTTTTTGTCACTAACCCCGGCCAGCAGGTGGTCTCGCACGAACTGTTCTTGTCAGTCGCCGTACCTTCAGTGTAGCGACAGGCTGTGAAGTGTGGTCGCGAATTCTTCCACCTATTCTCCTTCTTGCTGGACGCGGTCGTTGAATCGAGCTCGCTCAAATACTACGTTTCTGGGCGGTTTGAAGTACCTGTAGAAGTTGGTGATGATGGTCTCGCAGGTTTTCGCCTCTTCTTCTGTGAGTTGGTAGGAACTGAACACGTCTTCGGATTGGTCCCCCCTTATATACAGTATTGTATATAACTGCTGCTCCTCGGGTTTCTTGCTTTATCAAGACGCATTGTAAAACCACAGAAAGGGCCGCTTCCAATTCGGCCACTCGTTCGGTGTGCTAAACAAAAATGGCTCCGGCGGTGGAAGAACACAACAGCCCGGCTGCTGGCTCGTCCCGGGTGCACTATTGGCGGTTGTCCTATGGGGAGCTGTTCCTTAGGCCGTGGTCTGATCTTACTCGTGATCTTGTTCAGTGATTCGGCACGATCCCTTTTCTGACATAATGTTGTGTATCGTATACGTAAGTGGCGACTTCGAGATGCTCGGGAAAATCTCAAGGACAGAACACGTTAGGCAGACTTGTTGAGAAAAAGCTTTATTCTCGCCCGAAGCAACTAGTTAACTCCTAGGTTGTCAGGTGTCAGCCCCAAATCTAAGTTAACTTTGTTGTCTGCGAGATGGCAGCCCTATGAAACAGCTCCGGATTAATTTTGACCAACTGGGGATCTTTAGCGTGCGCCGAAGTCGCGTACACACGGGCGTTTTTCCTTTTCGCCTCCAGAAGAAAAGCGGCCGCCATGGCCGGGAATCTAACCCACCTGCTCGTGCTCAGCAGCACAATGCCTTAGCCACTGCGCCGCCGTGGCTAGTAGAGAAATGTGGGCAATTGTTGAAAAAATAAAAAGAGAGAATATATTGAAAATAGCAACAATGACGAACCATTTATTGCCCTGCATTTTCACAGTATGGCAGATATCAAGAAATTTCCACCGGTAATCGTTTTATTAGCACAAACGGGAATAAGTGGCCTCGAAGAATCCAGAAAAACCTGAAAAAAAAAAATGCCCGTAAAAAAACGCACTTCAGACAAGAGGTATAAGAAGGCTGCGCATAGGCAGACAATTCGCAGAATTTTTTCTTCGCTTTAGCATGCATATTTTCTGAACATCAGGCGTTTTTGGCCACGGTTTAAGTAATAATTGATTGTAGGGTTTAACGTGAAGACGCTGCACAGGCAATGAGGCGCGGTGTGTTGGATGGCTCAGGATTAATTTTAACCATCGGGGAAACTTTAACGTGCCCCGAAATCTTGTACACACGGGCGTTTTCGCTTCTCGCTTTTATCAGAAAGAGAGAGAGGGAGAGAGAGAGATAGAGAGAGAGGGAGAGAGAGAGAGCGAGAGAGAGAGAGAGAGAGAGAGAGAGAGAGAGAGAGAGAGAGAGAGAGAGAGAGAGAGAGAGAGAGAGAGAGGGAAAAGAATAAGCTTTATTAAACTGTGCTTGACTTTGGAGTAAGAAGATGGTGGTCGTTGTAATCAGGGCAACAACGACCGAGGTGGCCCTTGCGATCAGGGAGGTCTGTACTTCCCTGTCATGGGATGCCAGTGCTTCTGACCACTGCTCAAATAAATAGATAACACCGACGTCTAAGGGGAGGGGGCGAAACAAGTAACACATCTGCCGACACATTGCGTATCAAGATGCAAGCCAGGACATTAGACGCAGGCACCACGCAAGCAATTTCGACTGGCAAAAGAATGCTTATGCGAAATTTCAGAGGGACCTTCTGCAAAGACGATTTCGATGCCACACGTGTGTTGCGAGAGATGGTGTTGCGAGAAGAAAATAATTGTGATTGCAAAGTTCGAGATGTCACAACCGATGAACAGGAAAGTGGGCGTCCTTGTGTACCTTTCCTGAGGAGGCTGACATTACCAATTTGGGCGTGAGGGGTAGGTAAGTGCGCGTAGTGGGGTCTCGGTTCTGTACAACAGATGGATAATTGTACCCTGGAGGTGGTCTCCACCAACACTCGTCATCCACCTTCACCGGAAGCAATTCATTATTTCTTCCACCAACAGGTGCAGCTCGCTGACGCTCAAGTCGGGTTGGAGTAGCCACGCTGCAGTTCCTGCCCAAAAGCTGCCGGCGCCATGGCGCAGACGATGATGATATACTCGAGTATCCTTTCTATGTGGCACCAGTTACGCCTCCTTTATCTATTCACCCTCATGGCCGTAAACTCCGGGTTCTGGACAACTGAATCTCTATACAACGCTTGGTAGGTGCATCTGTTGCTATTAAGAAATCATTTTCTCCGCAGCAATGAATAACTGAAATAGCTTGTTTGAATCCACAATCAACGAACAGAACACATACCTGATAAGTCTATTGGCCATCCTTCAGAGCAAAAATACATCAATGCTACTAGGTGTTTCTAGCCTTAACGGAAATACGCGAGAGGATTTCGTACATGTTTGGACGGCCGTCAGTACTAACCTTCGTTGAGAGATGTCTTGAAAACTACCCGCATTTGTCGAAGACTACCAGGACAGTGGGAGAAGAACTTGTTGGTCAGATCAGAAAAACAATATTGTAATTTTCTTCGTAAAACGTCTCAATTTGGGGAGAGTGTTGTCAAAACGTTTTCGTTTTGACAACACTGAGCGATACGGGAGCCAGGAGTCTGCTGGTCCTGGCGGAATCCTCCTCCATCTATATGATTTCTTCCTTGTGTGTTGCTTCGTGAATGAGCGAAACGGCATCACATTGCCATCGACCACAAATTTTACCGGCTCGTACTTAAATCGTTCATTACATATGAGAAGATGTCTATCTTTCTGTACCCGCCTTATAATAGTGGTCTTACCAGTCGTCATTTTTTATTGTTACCAAAAATAAAACTGATGTATTAAAAGTGTCAAATAAGCTCTAGTGAAGTGATTCTTTGGCACATGGCACACTCTTTTATGGGCATGCGTGAAGACACAAAATCGTGAGCGAAAAGCAGGGACCAGTTTGGTCGCTCAATGTCGCTGCCTCCACGACAAACAAGCTACGAGTACTTATAATCATTTCTGTTTTTGGAACCACTTCCCCACAAAATTTGGGTAGCACCATTCAAACATCATTATCATGAAGAACCAGAGCATGAGGCTCGCGCTCAGTGACCCTGCAATCTGCTGTGAACGAAGCCGTCAGTTGTCAGCGACGCCAACCGCAGTTGTCCTAGCAGCTACTCGCTGGTACCAGGCGTGCCAACTTTTCCGGTTCCCGCCCTTCCGTCAGGGCCAAGAATCACCGGCTTCTGCCACCCAGCACTGCGGCGAACCGTAGTTTGTGACACAAGTGAGCCGTTCTTTGCCCTCTCCTTTTTCTATCGCGTAAAACAACAATTATGTATTGTTTCAACACTCGCCCTTTTCGTGAAGCCCGTTAGCATTGATAAGATTTTCGAAATGCAACGTACTACACGCACGATGCGCCTTCATGAGCAAGTAGTGAGGGAAAAATTACCAAGGCCCATTAGAATTCATAAGATTTCCGAAATTCAGCGTACTCTATGATACGTCTTCATAAGCAAGTAATGAGTTCAAAATTACCAACAGGGATAACCTTTGCGAACAACCGCCTCGCAGCATTTTTCCTTATTTATCACGCATTTATACGTATCTTATAAATTTACGCGCACGGAAACCCTCTGGTTATGCGATGTAGGTAAGAAAGAAATAAATTTCCGAAATTCAGCGTACGCTATGATACGTCTTGATAAGCAAGTAATGAGTTCAAAATTACCAACAGGGATAACCTTTGCGAACAACCGCCTCGCAGCATTCTCCCTTATTTATCACGCATTTATACGTTTCTTATAAATTTACGCGCACGGAAACCCTCTGGTTATGCGATGTAGGTAAGAAAGAAATACCCACCACTTTTCTCCACAACTAACCTGTCCCATGCAGCTATTTATTGGCCACCTGCTGTGAATGTTTCTCGCTAGTCCACAAAGCTGCCATGTTGCCGAAAAATCACAAACAGTAGAAGTAAGACCGAAAAAAGTTTTGCGAAAAACTTCATACACGATCGTGTCATTAGGCAATGCCATTTGTTTGTATAGTCGGATCTTCCGCACAAACAAGGGCAGGTTTCGCAGAACTACGGAATGCCCTCGCCTAGAAAATCCTTTCTCTTTCGGAGCCCTATCTGGGAACCACGGCTTTGCTGAACATCGCTTTTCCGCACATATTAAGCCCTGTTTTTTCACGGTAATTGTGGAGAAGAAGTTGTTCACTCCAGATGCTCATGCTAACGGTTTCCTTCCCAAGGTGACCCCTTCAAGGTCCCAAACATGGCGCTCATAGCTCGCACGCACGGCCACCCCAGTAAGTAGCGCAAGCCGATTCTCTGTTACAACTTTTCGTTCGTTAGAATAGACACTAAAAGCAAGCCTTTCATATCGGTCACATGAAAATTCTCAGTGGAAAGCATAAGTTATATGTCGCTTTTAAAATTAGACGTAAGAAAACGAAATAAGATGACTGAAATGCAATGAAATGAAATGATTTTGATTGATTGTAGGGTTTAACGCGCCGACGCAACGCAGGCGATGAGGCGCGCCGTAGTGGAGGGCTCCGGAATAATTTTGACCACCTGGGGATCTTTAACGTGCGCTGAAATCTCGTACACACGGGCGTTTTTGCTTTTCGCCTCCATCAGAAAGCGACCGCCGCGGCCGGGAATCGAACCCGCGACCTCGTGCTCAGCAGCGCAACGCCTTAGCCACTGAGCCAACGCGGCGGGTGAAATGAAATATGAAACCAAAGAATAAATGAATGAATGAATGAATGAATGAATGAATGAATGAATGAATGAATGAATGAATGAATGAATGAAATAAAATGAAATGAAATGAATGAAAACGTACGAGCAGTTTCGGCGTTTTGTGTTTCGAAAGGATCGGGGCTTATGTGGCCCATTCAAAATTTTGCTTTTCAGCCAGACCAATAAATTACAATGGTTTATTGCTTGAAAAATGTTCTACTAGCCCCAGTCATGGTTGTGAGCAGGCACTAGTGCCTGTACTGTCCCACACCGCATTCACAAGACAGAAAATAGACGATTCCGTGTTGCGGAGAAAAAGAAAAAACAGCCCGCCTTTGAGATACCGAAAACACCCCAGACGTCACGAGTTGCACCAATCCCTGCCTAGGAAAGAGCGCGCAGCCGTTGTAGGGCAGCCCAGGGACGAGTTGAGAGGGACCAATACTTCGCCATTTTTCATCTCGCGTAGCTCCGGTGATGCTAAACGATTTTTACAATTCTGCGGGATGCGATTCAAGTGACTGCTAACTTCATCCCAAACTGCATTCCAGATAGCCGGTGGTAAGCGTTGCATGATCCCTTTAAGAACTTGTGGAAGTTCAGTGCTGTGCGATGTCTATAGTTTTATAAACAATGAGCCTGTGCACATGAACTGTTCTGTGGCAATGTTTATCACAAAATAATTAGCACAAGTAAAGTGGTTGCACTATTACGTGCCATTGTACAACAGTATCCGACCCGCCACCTGCTCAAATTCCCTTTTACAGCGAAGACAGTTGATGGCCCATGCATGAAACAGTTTGCGCCGTCGATCCCTGGACACACTGCGCAAGAAGAGCACGATATAACAGAGTGGAAGTAGGCGTGATATCAAGTGACGCTCTCAGCGATGGGGCTGCCTTCGCAGCTGTGGTGGAATCTGTGGTTCATCACCGCTGAATGCCTAACGGACGGCGTTCTCGCGTAGAGTCATACGCAGGCTTAGCTGGAACAATATATTCGACATTAACTGGAACACTAGATTCGACACTAGATTCGACAAGTATTTCAAATATTCTGAGGAGAAGCTCTTCAAGTGAATGTGGATGACTTCGGGCATTCTTAAATGTCAAAGGCTTGCAGCAGTGCTGGCGAAATTACCTTTCACCAAAGCCACCTAAATGGGACGATAAGTTGGGAAAGCGGTGCCCCAGCTAAAAAAATGAACGACTGTACAATGAAGTGCGGAGGAAGTGCAGTATGAGTAGTCGGAAAAGAAGGGAGAACCGGAGTGGTATACTGGTACTGCCGAAAGGAAAATCGGCGACAGGAGCCGTTTGTAGCGGCGTAAAGCATCCATAAAAACAAAACACAAGTTCGGATGTTGAATAGAGGTGGTCTCTGAAGACAGCAATGATAACAAATTTATCGCAAAGTGCAAACATGTATTAAGAATAATAAAGAAGCATATTTACAGTGTCGACTTTTGTCGATTTTTGAATGACGTCACGGAACCTTGTTTATGTTATTGGCGGCCGCTGACCGTATACCACCGACCTAACACTTTACTCGAAGGTCGTATCACCTGCTGCTTACGTGCAGGTAATACACTGATGAAAGTGTTTGGAGTGCCAGTCCAGGACACATTACTTCAGCTCGTTATACATAAAGTCGCGAAATTCGAATGTTCCTCTATATTCCTCGCGTTTTTTTTTTGCTTGAGGTGTGTCTTTCGTGGCAGAAATAGAGCTAAACTAGCAACCGAAGACTAGTTCTTTAAAGTAGAAGCAAGATGTATTTCGTCGTCATTAAAACTTTCAAAAAGCGCGCGTGTCTATAGAGACGGTTAAAAAAGACAGCACGGTATCCTACGGTGTGCGAGCAGAGTGGAAGATACACCGCACTGCGGCTTTCCAAAGCTGCAGTGGGGCATGCGCAATTGCCGGGCTTGAAGTGCGCGAGGGGAGGAAATGGGCACTACTAAAAGCACCAATTGATTTTGATAAACTTTTTTGTGCTTTCGATGGGCAGCTTGTGTGCGTACAAACATTTTCCGACCCGTTACGACCACAGTCGTCACCGTGACCCGGCTGTCTATTATTCTGGTTTAGAATAGATGGGAGCAAGATTATTCGGTACCTTCTAAAAGGATTTGGGTGTAACGTACCACAAGATGGTCCTGGGAATACGTCTGACAGTGAATTTACTTGTTATCTTACGGTTTTTGTTACTCTCATGAGCGACCTGAACAATGCATGACCAAATGTAACTATGCGATAAAATATACTCTGCTCGCACGATTACAACGTGATGTCCATACTCTTCATGGTACAGTTGTGCACTACCAAGAGGAGGATGGAGGTGGACAACGGCGGGGTAAGCATGACGTGGGAGCGTTCTGTTGTTCATAATAATTTCATGGTCCTGTAATGCACAAGCATATCGGTGAACGGATGTTTACGGAACTCTAATCATACATATTTGCTTCCTAGTTTTATATTGTTGCTTTGTTAGCAGTAGTAGTTGCTGCAGAGTAGATCCTCAAAAATACTGACGATTACTTTATTTCTTCTGCTAAATTGGTGCTCGGTGGTCAAGTAGGTCTTCTAGATCACGCCGCATATCGGCTGCGTCTCAGGAAGTGATTGATAATTCAGCGACCGCAAGGCCGTGCGCCCTATTCTGCTGCTACCTCGTAGAGAATTGCCGTTACAGAACCTGCTTCATATCGTGTCGGAACCTCTCGCGCAAATGTCACGTTGTTTGGATGAGCCAGGAAACTTGGAGAAAAGAAAAAGTTGCTTTATTTAGAGAGAAACAAGCAAGGACTCCGAAGGACCTATGTATGTGCATCACGCGACATGTGCTGGTTTCTGTGGCGTCGCCTCGGCATATCGGGCTGCGCCTTACACTTTCGCCACATTTTAGGCCCCGTTTTCTATACGTCTTCGGGGTTTCCTTCGTTCGCTCAGTTACGAGGCAGACGAAGGTTCCAAACCACAGTAACGGACGGCAAAATGCTGCGCACTCTAATGAAAAAACTTGCCCGTGCCATACTTGATTCTATATCTACGGAGTTGGGCTTACAACGCTTATGTGTGGCTTAAATCACTATCAAATAATTGATATAAATGTGTATTGGGGTTACACTGATGACTATGACAGTACTGTTAATAGAAGGCAAAGTGCCCTATTTGTACGAAGAAAATAAAACAGTCTTGGTTTACACGGGTTTATTCCTTTAGGCACAGAGATCGTTTCTGGCTTTTCAAACTTTTTTCACGACCATTTCATTGTGACTAATTTACGAAGTCAACGAACAAACGGTATAGTTTGCGTACCTCGAAATAGAGGGTAATATACTTTTTGTTATGAAGTTACCAAGGTATGTGATGAAGCATGAAGTTATGTGATCTCGTTGCCACAGATCAATCAAAAATGTGATAGCGAGAACACCCTATCTGTGGTTCGAACGTATTCACAATATGTTCGTCTTTTGTTGGGGTAGGACAAGATGTTGCTTCCGTTCTTCAAGTACGAATAGATGCGGAGAAATTGGCGTGTCATTGTCGTCACTTCTGGAAGAGGGTTGAGTAAGCTTGCGCAAGATACCACACGGGGATGGACTGGTTGCACGGGGATCGCATCGGTAACCATCACGTCGTCGTGTTCCGTCGTCAGTGCTAGCTGCTAAATATTCCGAAAAAAAATTTGGAATATAATTGCGCTTAGTATGAAAGGTTGAGGAGGATTCTTTGTTCTCCTAGTGCTGCATAGTTAGGGTCCGTGTTCGCGTTTGTTCTGATAGTTTCAAAGGATGTAAGACGTAAAGAAAAAATCGAGCATGCAAGCTATTTCTGAAAATTCACGAAGTAGCGCAACTTGCACCCCTTGCTCTCACTTAAAACGTTCCATAGATAACCATGTATAAATTAAGCGGCGATCGATGATATATTTCGCACAAACTTATTTAGCATTAGGGTAAGACAGAGAGCATGCTCAAAGCTACAATTGATTACTAACACGTCCTTTATTTAACTGATAATAATTCGTCTGAACCGTAATGTCATATTAGCAAATTCGACATAAGGGGAACTCTTTATTGGGACCCTACATTCGTTCTCGGCATTTGAGTAGACATTCACTGCTCAATTATTCTGTATATACTGGATGAGCATGTGAAGATACTGTGCTGACGTACTTTTTCTAGATAACGAATGACCGGGTTCTCTATTAATCTGGTTTAGAATAGATTGGAGCAAGATTATTGGGCCCCTTCTAAAAGTATCGGGGTGTAACGTACCACAAGATGGTTTTGGGAATACCTCTGACAATGAATTTACTTGTTATCTTACGGTTTTTGTTACTCTAATGAGCGGCCTGAACAATGCATGACCAAATGTAACTATGCAATAAAATATAATCTGCTCGCACGATTACAACGTGATGCCCATACTCTTCATGGTACAGTTGTGCACTACCAAGAGGAGGATGGAGGTGGACAACGGTGGGGTAAGCATGACGCGGAAGCGTTGTGTTGTTCATAATAATTTTATGGTAATGTAATGCACAAGTATATCAGAGAACGAATGTGTACGGAACTCTAATCATACATATTTGCTTACTAGTCTTATATTGTTGCTTTGTTAACAGTAGTAATTGCTGCAGAGTAGATCCTCAAAAATACTGACGATTACTTTACTCCTTCTGCTAAATTGGTGCGCGGCGGTCAAGTAAGTCTTCTAGATCACGCCGCGTATCGCCTGCGTCTCAGGAAGTGATTGATAATTCAGCGACCGCAAGGCGGTGCGCCCTACTCTGCTGCTACCTCGTAGAACATTGCCGTTACAGAACCTGTTTTATATCGTGTCGGAACCTCTCGCGCAAATGTCACGTTGCTTGGATGATCCAGGAAAGTTGGAAAAAGAAAAAATTCTTTATTTAGAGAGAAAGGAGCAAGGAGGACTGCGAAGGACCTATGTACGTGCTTCACGCGACACGTGCTGGGGTTCTGTGGCGTCGCCTTGGCATATCGGGCTGCGCCTTACACTTTCGCCACATTTTAGGCCCCGTTTTCTATGCGTCTTCGGGGTTTCCTTCGTTCGCTCAGTTACAAGACCGACGAAGGTTCCAAACAAGAGTAACGGACGTAACGCAGTAACGTAACTGAGAGTAACGGTGCAGCAGTCGTCAACAAGGGAAGTCGACACAGCTCTTCTGTATACTTAGGGTGTTTGCTCCTTGATTCCGACATTACCAATCACTTGTGTTCGTAAAGCTCGAATGGGAAAGGGGAAGTAACAAAATGGGTGAAATACAGAGCCCCAAATACCCGCTTTTCTTGTAAAATTGGTTCCAAAGAGCTATATCTATTTTCCTTGACAAATCTGTGCTTTCAACCAAAATTGGTTGCAGCATTCACTGTGACCATGCTGTAGCGATTGCTAAGCCGGAACATGTGCCTTCATGCATTTATTGTAGTTAACAAACTAGCAGAGCAAGAAACTAAGTTAAGTACAGAGAAATTTCAAGCGCAGCTTGTCGACGAAGTTGCACAGCGGTCAAGCTATATAGCCAGCGAAGACGAGCGGGGCCAAGCACCGAAACAAAGACCCGAGTTGTCACGCAACCAAACTGAGGCTTCCAAAAATTACGCGCATTCTCGCCAAACGTTACACAGGATAAGAGCTCCATATAGGCTTAACCGTTCGAAAGTACTTTAAAAACTCTGTCCATAGTCAGACACGCCCAACTAAGTTCTAGTCCGATCATTAGACGTTTATTAGCCCGTTGGGCTGATCTGATTTGGCTTTCACATTTTTGAATGAGGCGGAAAGTTTTCGCCCGATAAGTCGTCACCCACAGAACGCATTGGTGTACATTCTTCTGTTCGGTGATAGAGGTAACTCACATTTCATTACTGGGAGCGCCTGCCAAATGCACCCCAGCCTATAACAGCTCTAAACCGGATTTGTATCGTGGTTGGGATCAGTACAGTTGATCGGACCGAGGTATTTATATTCTTATACTTGTTGTAGTGTTTTGTTACACACCCTAAATCGTTATGCCATAAGCATTGAAAGTCCAGGGGTGCAGGATGCTTACATAGGACTCCCAGACGGCATCTATAAAGGATGAATGGGAAGCATAATCCTTCGTAAGGAAAGCGACAAGTTCCCGATACGTAAATGAGTGTGGCACGGTGATGCCCTCGCACCCACACAGTTCACAGCTCCTTCAGCCATATGAGGTTTGCAGACGAAAGAATCCTGCTAAGTCTGCAGGACACCTGCAGCAATGCTTGAGGATATAAATACAGAAAGCAAGGCCATGGGACTAAATATAGGTGCGAATAAATGCACAGTAAGTCGTTATGAGTAAACATGCCAAAAGCGGCCTTTCGGCATTTGTAACGATTAAATTCTCATCCGCAGGAAATCCCCAAAGTTTAGTTGACATGCCTTGCATCTGGAAAGGGCAGCACGGTTTACTAACAATGTCGATTGTGCAGCTGAGGCCCTGAGGTGGTCAACGAACTCACCCATGCGCAGTCAAGTACACAGGTGTCAGACATACTTGGAGCGTGCCATGAAAAGCGCACGTCTGGCTAACAAGAGCGTTGGCCGAGAACGAGGAATGCAAAGCAGATTGACGGTCGCCGAAAAAGTTCTTCAGCGGCCCAAAGTAAAGGTTGCACCTACGACTGCGAGGGAAAGCATGCCCCGCATTCATAGTTCCCCCGAACAATGGAGGCATGTGTCCAATCCTCGTCATGTGGGTATAGCCTGGTGCACAGTCATGGCAATATGCAGCAGAGAAGAGACGAAAAAACAACCATCTCATGGAGAGGCATACAAACGAATAACATGGATGGATATTTCATAGAGCAACAGCGGAATCTCACGTGGGAATCACAAACAAAGATCCACACGCCACAAAATAAGTGATAGGATAAGCATTGTGTGACATAAAAATTGTCCAGGAAGCGCTCGAGAGCGCATGTGACTAAATATGACCCAACGAATATAACAGTTTATGGTGCACGAAGTCCACAAAATGTGGCGGTAGGGAAAACGTGCAAGCAACCCTCGTAGCTTACGTCCGGTAAAGTATGGGCAGAGTAGTTGCTCCAAAGAAAACTTTCTGCTTAGTATACGGAGTTGTTTGGGCGTGGCAGAAGAAGGGGAAAATTAACTAATCGAACAACAGGGCAGAACAGCAAGTATGGAGTTTACATGGCCAGAAATTATTTATAACAAGAGACGGCAAATCTATTGTGTAGAAAGCTAAGCGTAAATTTGGTTGTGCACATAATGAACACCGCAGTGTAGGTGTAATAGATCAGATACGGAATATTGATTTGATATTGCGTATTCAAAATCTTCGAAGTATGCACTTAGAGAATAAATACAGAGATGGTGGGTTGTAAAAAGAGATGTATTAAGAGAAGGGTATTCTAATTATGATATATTTGGATAACTTTGTTAATTAAAGTTAGGGAATACTGAACGGACTGTAGGATAATGTAGTTGTGGATTTGGTAAAGGGTTTCGAGCCAATGGTTAGGCTTTGCTGGCAGAAGTTAAGGGCATTTGGGAAATGAAGGCAGTGATGGTAAGAATGGGTGTGTGAGAAGCAAATGGTGCTGTGGACTTTCAGTTTGTTCTTGGATTCGTGGAAGACAAAACAATTGTTAAAAGGAAAAACTTAAATCAGGGGTAATTTCTTTCCTCTAAAGAATTGACCAACACAACTCCAAATAAGTGCATCTCACTCTAACTGAACTATGGAACAAAAGGGATGACAGTGGAAAACTTAAATGAAGCTTCAATGGCTTCGTGGCGTTTAAGTGTTACCCAGGAGATTATAAACTGCAGTGGGCCTGGGAGGAGGGATGCGGTTGGAAGGGAGCTAGGTGGTGCCCTTCCAAGGGAGGGAATAAGCCCATGGCAGCTTTGTGCCACAATTATTGAAGAAATACTGATAACAATACAAATAGATCGATAGTGAAACCCAGTTGTGTCCAGCTTGTCGAGGGGCTTGGTGTGATCTCATGGAAGATCAGCGAGAGTTTCTGTGCTGGCATTGGTGAAGTAATATATTCTTCCAAAGATTTGCTGCGGAAGTATCATTTTGATACCATTACTTCTAGGATGTCTGTAGTTGGAGTGCTCTTGAGTTTGCGTCGTTGGGGGCGAAGCTTGCATGGAGTAGGATGGCAAGGAAGCATGAAATTTGCTCAAAGCTAATGGTGAGTGCATTCGAACACCAGCTCAGACCTAGTAGCAAGACTCATACCTTGGACTTCAATGTGAAGTTGTTCGCACTACAGTAGCACGCACATGTAAGGCTACTTTTGTTTGTACGTCGCAGCAAATCTCGCCCAACAAAAGTTCGTTGCGCGGGTCCGCATGGACGCAGTGCATGCTTAACTGCTCCTTTTATGACACTGCGAGATAGGCCAAGAGGCGTATGCAAATAGCGGTTGCTCAATAATGATCCACATTAAATACATTTTGCTCTTTCAGGATATGCACCTCGACACATGGCCCTGCAAGCCGATGACGAATTTGAGCTACTACCCCAAAATTATGGTAACAGTTTGTTCTCGTCACATTTGTTACTCCCTTTCATTTTGTTCTCTACATTTGTAACTCTCGTATTTAATTACATGTCCTGACCTACTTATAGCAAACAGCTTTTGAGGTCTGCCAGTAACGGCATTTATAACATCAGAAAACTAAAAAAATGTAGCATCAGGTACGGGACCAGAGTAATAATTTATAGCGTGCAGCAATATACGCGTCGCTACTATTTTAAGCATCGATTATTCACTCCATAACATAGCTGAGTTGAAAGCATGATTGCTGAAAGTTATTGGAGAAATTGTAATGCCGCAGTAAACCCTTCGCCGAACCTGTTTGTGGCGCAACTTGAATGGGGCGTCTCTGTCAAGAGGATGGGATATATCAGTTCTGGCGAGCGGTAACACCATCCGGGCTACAGACCACCATTGATGACGGGTTAGCCGCCTGATCCGTGCCTTTTTCCAACGAGAGTGGAAACAAAGACACAGAGCACTGAGTATTAGAAAAAACAAAGAAAGGCGAATATTTCAACAGGAAATTAACTGATTAGCCACTAGAGTACGAAACATTAACACGAGGTTACTAAAGAACACTACACATGCCAAAGTTAAACGTTACATAATGATACAAACAAAAACTGTTAAGAACTAATCTAACAAAATTAAGCAGATATTTGAACATAAATGCACGAACAGTTGGAAGCTTATGTAAAGCATAAAAGTCGCACGATATTCACCAGATGGGTGAGATGATGCACCATTGTCCGGAGGCAAGCGGTTACCTATGAAGCACAGCTTCGGTGTAGGATAGGCAGTCCAATGAAGCTCACCGTGATTCAAGATGTCGGGAGCACGTTGGGGTCTTCAAATACGCGGGCCGTTGTGATGATATAAGCGTGGACAAAAGCCATCCTAATACCACGACATCCTGACGGTGGTGCTCTGTTTCTGCACGGGTGCCGCTTTTCAACCCGCATTAACGCGTAGAAAAAACGCACAAAGCGCCGGCTACAGTGGGGCTAGCTTACTTCCTTCTTCCCCCATGTCGAATCGTCCACCGCTTAGCCTTGATAAAGGTGGGCTGGCTTCGAGAATACTGTCGAAGTTTGTGGTCACTGCAGAGCAACGGTAATTTATTTTGTTGTTGACTTCGCGCGTTTTCGCGCGTGCATATATTGTGTCTCCTGTTCGCGCTTGCCACCGAGTGATGATTCATAGACGTTCGATGTGAAAATTTTCTGGTGTCTTGTACGGAGGAATAGACAGGAAATCCATATTAATTGGAGCGGCTGTACAGCGTTATTAAAACCCTATACAGTGATGCTACATGCTGTATAATTATATTAAGGAGTTCTACAATTAAACTAGAGGCTTTACTATGTAATGTGTGGCAGTCTGGCATTGGCCTACTCGAATCGAAGTGTGGTTAGTGGCATTCTCGGGTGAACAAAGCTTAGCCACAGTACACGACACGGGCTAATCCACGGTATGCTAATATTTCCTCGCAGACTAGATCTTGCCTCTAACAAACGCTAAAATTGAGCCGATTGCCAAGTTGTGCCTTTTATAATGCCGCTGCTATGGAACGTCATTCCCAGCTCGCATCTACTACTTTAAACATCTGCTCTGTCGGGAACGCGTCGTGATACAAGCAACTGTGCTACAATATACAGCACACATTCGTATAATTTGACGAGGAACCAGGTGTGTCACGTCAGGACTGAGTGACTCAACAGCTAAAAGCAGCGCAAGGAGCCCTCTAGGTGTGGAAGCGAGGACGCACAGCAGGATCAGTCACAAGTGCTTGTAAAAAGAGGATTACCGATGGAGAGAACCGTATAATAACTTTTGAACAGCAACCGCACTGGACAAAATGATGACAAAGCTCTTTCACATCCCCCGCAAAGTATTGCCAAGAAAAAATGAAGCACGACCGGTGATGTCACCGCGATAGCAATGCATTATTATTAGCATAATGTCGTCACTAAGCCCAAACGCGTTTTATGTTAAAAATAGCGATAGCGCGAATATAAACGACACAGGAAGGCGATGGGACATGTGCTGAGTTCCAACTGATTATAAAAAGGGAAATCTTGTCCCCTTATTCGCACAATCCACGTTAACACCTGTAAAAAAAAACAATGTTATTACAACTTAAAATTAAAACAATAACAACAATAAAAAACGTATAATCTCTGATAGCACACCACCACATCAGCACGTGTTACTCACTTGGCACAGTCTACAAAGACACAGGTTGGAAGAAGACCGAGTTGGGTCTACAAAGACCGAGTGGGAAGAAGGGACAACTCGGAAATAATGGAAGCGGACGAAATTCCAAGGCCGAGTAGTAAATGTGCGAGCCGGGCTTCAACCACCTTGTCCCCAAAAAGACAGATTTCCAATCCAACACGTGCTGTACATTGGGTATGACTTAACCTGTGTCTGTGTAGATTGTGCCAAGTGGGTAACACGTGCTGATGTCGTGGTGGAATCCACAACACCCTCGAAGAACTCCTTGAAGCTCAACGCAACAGCCAACTCACCACTGCAGACTCCTCCTTACCAATACCGACCGACACATCCTCCAGATCCTCGGATACCCGACCCCACCTGCTACACAGGCCCTTCAGCGCATTCCATCTTCAATCCGGTCCCACATTACTGTATCCAAAATTCCTAACAATATGTACCCAGAATTCAGCCAAGGTAAAAGGCTCTCCCGGGTTAAGCATCTTCGATCACAATTCCACTTTCACCCCGATACTCGCTACACCGACGCCGCCCTCTACCCCACACGCCAGGCTCATGCTCTGGTGGTTGTAAACTCAGAAGGCACACTTCTCACCTCCCTCACAACTCTCTCGACATCAACCGCCACTGCCGAAGGGATTGCCATAGCCATCGCTGCTACAACTGGCTCCGAATACCTTACAATAATAACAGATTCCCAGCAAGCCTGCCATAACATTCAACGTGGACGCATCTCACTTCCCGCATTACGCATACTCGCATCGATCAATCCACTCCCCGAGCTGTAGATCGTCTGGACCCCTGGCCACTCGTCCCTCGAGGGAAATGAGGCGGCTCAAGCCGCTGCCCGCGCCGTTTCACACCGGGCATTTCCCTCAGGAACAGAACCCACGGTCCAGCGTCCTCCGCCTCCGCTCTTCCATCACGCTACCACGACATCCTGCACCATTATCGTAACCTTCGCCTCACTTTGCCTCAACCTCACCCTCAACTAACCAAGGAGGAAGCAGTCATCTGGCGTTGATTACGAACACCTATTACAACGCACCCATCCTCCACGCTTTCTCCCCTACCCAATACACCCTCACCTGTCAGTTCTGCCCCTCTATAAATACTACCTACCACATGGTGTGGACCTCTCAAATTGCCCCATCGCTTACCCCCAATCCCAGACTTTTCCCAGAGCAGTGGGAGGGCCTGCTGACCAGCTCTCGTCATGCTGACCAGATCTTTCTGGTCACCCGTGCCAGGGCTGCAGCCAAGGCCCAAGGGTACCTGGACTGAGGCGAACCCACCCCACCGAGTGACGGCTCAACCATCATCGTTTGCTCTTTTAAATGTTTCTTCTCTCTCAATTATTTCCCACGTAACTTGGTCTCCCATTCTTCCTATCACCTCGCAAGTGTTAAACTAAGGTTTGCATCCGGAAGATTTGCAATTGAAGGCTAAGGCTAAGAACCCTTCATTCCCTTTGTTGACGTTGTTATCGAGCATTTTTAATGGGGCATGAAGGCATCTGCAGTCTAACCGGAATAAACAGACCCACATTTCTTCAGATGAATGCGATAAACTACACGCTCCACACATGTTACGTACTGCACACGATGCTTTACGTGCGCTAAGGGTCTTCGAACATGTCTTTATTGTGTCTTTGGCAAATTTCACAAACTTGTGGTGAGCGCTAATCTCTGCATTCACATGTTCACGGTTGGCATTACTTTTTAAACCATTAGTCATGCCGTGAAACTACGGGACAACAGCAACATTTTCCCTCTCAGTCTCTTGAGCAGGATCGTCATGTGATGGTGGGGGCCGCTGATGTTAACCTGAACATTAACATACTGTTGTTAGCATGAACTGTGGGCACAAAAGCGGCAATATTTCTGGAACTTCCAGTTCGGCAGATATGCCCTCTTCACTGACACATTTACAAATGTCAGCGGCGAACCGAATGGATCACCAAGGCAGTTACTGTCGCTTCCCTTCTGCATTCAACATATTTAAAAATATATGTTGTTCACTGCTTATGTGGGTGAATAAATCACTGCGCGTTAACGCCTGCACATACTAATAGTGATATTGTAGTGTCGATATGTGAACCGAAATATGGGTGGCTAAAATTTCACCTTGCTGACGCATCTCCAAATCTGTGATGACTTATTAAATGAGCCTTCGCCTAATTCTTTTTTGGTTTCTTTTTTCAAACGCGCACTGCTCTGCCGTGTTTTCAGTATTGAGGAAACCTCTAGTAACCACTTCTTCTCGCGTATTTTATAAAAATGATAAATAACTTTCCGAGTATTGTCATCACTTATATTATTTGTAACATTCATGTAATAAAAAAAACATGATCTATATACGGTACTTGGGTTCAAACAGCGCGCAGAACCAGTCATTTTCAATTGTTTATACTGTAGTGAAAAGTTTTAAAAATACCATTGCCCAAAGCATGTCTTTTTTAAAAACCGAGCAAGATTGCTTGCGCTGTTCATTTAGACAAAATATATTTCTATCTTCCTTTGCCTGAGACATTTTTGGGAGAATTTTAGCTGCTTGCGGTTGCTCTTCGGCCTAGGAACAACTATAACGATAGTGTGAATTGGTTTCCGAGCAACGTACATTTTGGTATTGATTCTCTAATAAATGCAGAGAAGGCAATGCTTATTACTTTGGAGCTCACAACAAAAGCGCGGTGTACATACGTTTTCCGGAATAACCTGAAAGGTAACCTGGTTGTGAGAATAAGCCGGCCCTCGCCTACGCGGTGCGCCTAATAGCGAAGTTGTCGCTTCGTGGCGTTGAACATCGAACGTTTGTATAATCCAAGATTCAATCGCAAAACTCTTTGCTACTTCAGAGACATTGGTACAAAACAATTCGTCTATATTCAAAAATGCTTCTCTTCAAGTTGAAGAAATTATAACCCGAAAAGCTTTCAATAATTTCCGTGTAAGCTGTGAACCTCTTTGGTCATTTCCCAATAGTGCATATACGTCCTCTGACTCACTAACGACTGGCGTGTTTGTGCAATTCACCAACTAGTTTTGACATTTTGTCCATGACCAACCTGGAGTGGTCCTTCCTAAGAACGTCTGATTTCTTTATGACCTCCATCAATTTCCGCAGTTGAAGGATTTTGCCACCCCTTTAGGCACGTGACATTGGTTTGTCGTAACCGAGTGAGTAGTGAAGTCCTTCCAAGCGTCGAATCACGTGAGCAGATCAGTATCATATGCGCTCTCTGTACTTAACCTGTATGGCTAGCGATAAATACACCGTTCACCCGGTCTACGTAAGTTGAGCGGGCTTTGATTATATCTTGAAAACAAAGGATGCGTGCACTTTTACAGAACGCTGTTAAGCACTTTTTTTTCTTTATTGCCGGTCTTTGACAGTGCAACACAACATAAAGGTACTACAGAAAACACACAATCTACAAAAAGGCCGCCATGCCATGATGGACTGGCGTTGTCATTTAAAATTCCCTAAGCATGGCGAGGGGTTCCACCCTTGGCAACCACTCAGGAACAGAAAACTTCGCTCTCTGAATTTCAATGAACTTGGAAACAGTTTCGCGGAAATATTGTCCCGTCGGCGCGTCTACATCACAGTTGAGCCATGCCATGCGCGACCGCGAAATACTGTGCAGGCCCAACAACATGACGAGATCGTACGGCACCCCATCCTCTCTCTCGATACATAAAAACCGTATTCCATGGGGGTTCAGTGGAAAGTCCTTTCGCAGTGTCCTTTGGAGGACATCCCATAGAAACACTGCTGCCCAACAATGGAGAAAGGCATGCTCCACAATTTCCGGTTGTTTGCAAATAGAGCAGTCAGTTCCCCATGGCATAGAAATCCCCTTACCTTCCATCCATGTTGCAACTGAAAGCGTACCCGTGTGTAGTTTAAAGAAGAAAGACTTCGCTCCTGGTGATACTTCCATTCTCTTAACCCTTTTTAGAACATCTTGTCCTGGGCCTGCACAGTATAAAACTCTATACATTGGTACAGGTATGACCCCATCGCATACATCCTTATATAATTTTTTCCGTGTGACATTAGCCAAATAGTGCATCGAAAATCGAGCAAACAAAAAACGGGATGACACAACAATCTCTTTAAAGTATCCATAGATGCCCCCTGTCATACTACTCGTAGAAACTACGAATTCGGGCAAAGCCCGCATTAGCCGCACTTGAAGTACTGTGCGCAGAAAAGGGTCTTGAACGTCCCGCAAAAACAGAAATCGATTCACAAGCTGTCTTACAAAAAGGTGCGTCAGCCCTAAGCCACCATCGCGGGTTCGTCGAACCAAATTCATTCGACTGGTCCTCTCCCAAGTAGAAGCCCACACAAATACAGCGAACACGCGGTGAAGTCGTTGTATATTCACCCAAGAACAATGCAGCGCTTGCATAACATACCATAATTTGCTAGCCAGAAAAATGTTGCACACAGTTGCCCTAGCAAACAGAACGCTGTTAAGCACGACAATAATTTTTTTGGACGGGGAGAATATTTCTCCTTGCTTATGCGCTTCCCATTATGCATCACTTTCTCCTTAAATTTTTACACGATCGGTGGGCACAACTTACGCTTGCTTAGTTTCGCTTTGCGTGCATGCTTCCAGGCTATCTTAGATTAGGAAAGGTGAAGGGGCTCACACTGCGCTGCATGTAAACTAAAGAAGTTTAGGTCAGCTTAACTAAGCTCAGATGATGTCATCAAGCAAAGTCAGTGACCAACAGGTATTCACGATAACATTTGTGAAAAATGTTTCCTTGTCCATTTGGTAGCTGCTGTGACGACATAAGAGTATATTAATTAGCGTGGGTTGCAGGAAAAGGCGTTCTTCATATCCATGATTCCCAAACATGTTCAACATAACCCCATTGCTGTCATGACCATTTCAGCTCGCCTGTAAAGTAATCCGGAAGTTCTGAGGGTATTTCATTAGGCTATTTTGATAATGTAAGAGTTCCAGGCGTCAGCGACGCTGCAAAGTCGAACGCATTGGAAGCGGCGGTTCACTGAAGGGCACATGAATGACTTTATGGCAGCCAGCTCGTTAAGAGCAAGCGGTCTCTGGGTCACGCCGCTCGCGGGAGGACGCATTGTCTGGGGTCGCAGCTGCGCTGTCGCGTTATTTTGGCCGGATTGCGTGGTGTAGCCGTGGGAAAACATTGGTAGCCTGGCGACTCAAATGGCATCCCGGGAGCATGGCGGCCGCTTGCTCGGGGCCCACCACGGTTTCCATTAGCAGGTTGTAAAACCATTTGGTCCGTCGAGCGGCTGGAGACGGGGAGCGTGGAGCTGTCAACTGTGGTTAGACAGTGGCCAATTTATGGCGATAGCTTTCCTTTTGTTGGCCAGTGCGCGCGCGGAGTGGAGGCGTGCGAGGGTGCGCGCGTTGCGGCCCGGGATGGGTGCGGCAGAGGCGACGCCTGAGCCGGCCGCAGTGTCCTTTTGTCCCTACGCGCTGTTTCTGGCCCATGGTCCAATTAATGGGGCATCGCCTGTCAACGGCGGAGAATTTTGGGGACGCGCCGGGTCGTTAAGACTGATGTTTATAGGTTTCAGCTGCTTGAATAGCTGTCCTGTCTCGGACGAGATGCGTGGGAACAGGCGATGCAGACAGCGTTCGCGGAAGCGTGTCCCTGGCGCTTGCACGTGTTTTCGCGGGTTTTTGGGTGTTTATCGTGTTTATTTGGTTTGCTTTCCATCTTTTCCTTTTTTTCTGGAGAGAGAGAGAGAGTGACCAGTGTTTGAGGGCTACGGGGGCGTTGCCCACCACGGTTTAGGCCTGGATTTACTAATCCATCCTATTAGGTGCCCACGAGATACCGATTGGCCTGTGTATCGGGGGTGTGGCCTAAGTAACCCATTAAAACCACGAGACACGAGGTCTCGGGGTCGAATCCTCAAGGTTTAATGTGCTATGCACGGCCGTCGTATTGCCGGGCTAGCCAGGTTATGCTAGGGAGGATCTCACCACTTGGGTAGTCTTAGGTCAGGGTCCGTCATTGACGGGGGTGCCGCGTGCACAAAGTCTTAGCTGACCTAAAACGCCATTTTATTTCTTACTTTGTCAACTCAGTCTGTAAATATCCCCTTTATGCCTTCCGTGTAAATATACAGTTTTTAAAAACCTTCAACAACTCTCATCGTCGTCGTGTCATCAGTGCCGTCACCACCAAGCACCAACGAGACCATCGGAAGTCTTCTGCACGCCACAACATCGGCGCATCGAAGCAAGAAACAACGAACCGTAAACCTTTACTGATCAGGTGTATAATAATGCGACATTCCCTGATCACCGGTGAGCATGCTGTATATTGAAAGATTCCACTTTTTATGCATCTTGTGAATTAAAGGCACGCTCTCCGCGTATGGGTTATAGGGTTGGAAAAAAATGTGCGGCTGTCCTTGACTGTTCTAAATGCTCTTTAACTGAAAAATTCTTTTCAAAGATACCACCAATTTACAACTGCTTACTTCGGTAGCACAGGCAGCCAACTTCGCTACGTTTATGTAAAGAGAGCACAAAGTTGACTTACTTGGTACAATCCGCCAAAATAAACCACCACCTTTCTACTTTCTTACTAGACATTCCAGCTGACACAAGAAAACCACGCATGTAAGTGTATTCACAGTTCAATTACATTCACCGGTGAATACAATTTCAGACATGCTAGCAACAATGGAAGCCAAAGGAAAAACTGTGTTTCCAACACATTAACAGGTGTATACGTGTTGCTAATGCTTCAGCCATTTATTCATATTCCTGACACACAGGATTGCCATGAGAAAAGACAAGAAAAAGAAAAAAAAACAATAATTTTTGTTCAATAAATCTAGAAATACCCTTTCATTAATTAGTGCGGGAAGCTGAGCAAGTTCGTACTGGGACAGCTGGGGCATGTTTTCTAGCGCAAAAAAAGACGAGAACTGAGAGATGAATACAGACAAGACAAACGCTAGTACAAACGCCAGCTTCGTCCCTTTCGTATCCTTTGCAAAGTTGCTGTCTTTTTTTGCGCTAGAAAGCATTCATAATTACTCTTTCGTTATTTAAGCAACAAAGAGACATGACCCCAATGTTTAGAAGTGCTGAAAGAAATATTATTTTGATCTTGTCCATGTTGTAGTGTTCGCATCCGAGACGGATACGGTGGAACGTTCTGCCAGGGTTATTAGTTTTAGTGCATGGGAGTTTCGACTTTCGTTTTCTCATTGCCTGAAATAAACTAAGGACTTCGCCTCACAATTCCTAAGCGGTCGTGGATGTGTCTGTGAATTTAAAGCGAAGCTTTTAACCTCTCCCTCAAGATTTTCTTGCGATCGCTGGTGTCAACAGGAAACTCCCGGGACACCACCAGGAATCGAACCTGAAACCAATAGAGAAACAGAGCGAGAGCCCGCCATTTCACAATTGAGCTACGAGCACGCTAGAATACCTAGGAGAGAGACGGTGCACTCACCAAGCACATACGCAGGTTTACCCAAGCCCCCCCCCCCCCCCCCCCCCCCCTTCTTCGTCGTTCACACTGAATGCCAAATTGGTAGTGTTACGCGACCTCTCGTGCAATGTGCGCTCCGCCCACGGTACATGTTGCGGCTGTGTGCTCGCTAGCGCATTCGCTAGAAGTTAGTAAAAATTAAACGAAGTTCACAACACTGCACGGCACCTAACTTGTCCTCCGTCTCTGCCACCCATCTCGTCGCGTCCGTCGGTGGCGGCAGAGACGGAGGGGAAGTGAGATCGTTTAAGAAAGGCTTTTAGCTTCCTTTAATTTCATAAAAGAAGAGTTTCCACTCATGTGCTTTAAAAATTAAACTCAACCAAGCACTATTCGTGGCAATGCACTGATTTAAACTCACCAAAAAATATCTCCTAAAGTAATAAAGGTAGTGGTTAAGTGCATTTCCCTTGCCTCTGGTTTCCCTCCCCGTACAGCCACATGTGTGAATTTAAGTGACGTCGTCTGGGTAAACGTTGTGGGTGTAGTGTACAGCTGCGATTTCCAACCACCTTCACAGGGTTGATTGGGACGCACTTTGTTTCATTCATTTTCTTTCACGGGCTCCCAGCAGTTCATAGAGCTATTTACTAAAAACATTTGGTAACACAAGAGCAATTCAGTGATGAATAAGCGCCCAAAATTTGAAAAGCAGAGGCACCAAAACAGGCAACGTACCATTCGCATAATGTGCGTTTTTCTGCCTAATCACGGTTACACTGTGGAAGGCAATTGGAAATAAAAACACCACGTTTTCCTTACTCGCTGTCTTTGCCTGCAACAATAATGACCTGCAAGCTCCTTTGAAATGTTGTTTACATGGTTATTTATGTTGTGGACGTACAGTGCGTCCGTGACACGATTCAAAATCTTTGTCTACAGGTGGATGCACCCGCTAGCGGCCTTCGGCCTCGCCGCTTGCGCTGCGTTCACGATCTTTGCCATGGGCATGTTGATCGGGGCCTCCGCTATCTTTCGGACTGGTGAGAAGTTTTTTAGTCCAAACTTCTTCGTTGTAGTATCAATTATGGCCTACATTTCCCGGCTAACTACCACGACAAGAGGTCAGCTTACACATCTACAAACTCCTAGGAGCGCTCATGTCTCTCTTTGTGCATTTAAAGGGGAATTGTTATGTGTTCTGTTTATTTATACCAATGACGTCTTTGCTAGTAAACCGAGTTTACTCCTATATTTTCTCTATTGTTTGTGCAGATTTTGGTTCTAATTATCTAAAAACCAGAGCGAGGACACGAGACAATGGTGCTTTCAAAGCATCGCACCTCTCCGTAAAAGGCGCGTACCTCTTCCACTAACGTCCGGTCAAGATCAGTTGTCGTGGGGCGCGAACTAATCTACTCGTACGTCCTCACTTGCGCTTTCCAGCGAATATAGGTGGCGCGACGGGGTATCCAAAATGGAGGACTGGAAGGTGATCAGGCCGTCGCGTAAGCGCGCGCGTCTGGAGGAAAAAGCCGATCCGGGCCCATTAGTGTGTATTCAGACCATCTTTTCCCTTCCCGATGAGACAAAAGGTGCTTTGTCGAAGGCGAAGCAGTTTATAACGCCAGTCGCACAGTGTTTTGCGGCATCAGGGAGGCCACCGGTGACAAGCTGAGCATCGAGGGATTTTGCCTGCAACCGAATGGCGTCACCGGCCAACCGCACTGCGTGAACGTTTGTTGGCACTGCATGTTCTATAAAGGATGCAACACTTCCATCCATGCTCATAAAATTGTTCAAGCACACTTAACGAATATTTCTTAGGCGCCAAGTAGAGCTCTGTAGACGCAACCGAGCACCGCGTTTTGTTATACCCACTTGCGCAATTATGTTGGATTAAGTGCGAATAATGCGAGTAAATTATAATTTTGTGGGCTGTTTTTACCAGGAAATATCCAACTGCGTTTGTGCAGGTTACAGGTAATAATAAAAATACCGAAACTAAATATCAAACGCTGACGCCTCTACGGCATGGCCTGTTACGTCAACTGTGCTGTGCTTTCAGCGCGCGGTCGCAAACGACGATACCGCAGTAACAAGTTTATTTATTCATTACAGATAAATATATCACATATTACATACATATTACTTACATATTACAAACAAATTACATCGCCCATTCCTGTGGGGGGTTTGAGAAAGAAAAAAAAGCAGCTAGTTCAAAATAGTAATTACACTAATTGCTATAAAATGAGGACGATGCACAAACAACCCAACAAAGCACAAAATGCAACTGGAATGCAGCATTTATTAAATGAAATTAGCTCGTTACTAAAAGAACAATGACTTTCTCCTGTTGGTTCTTGGCTTCACTTCTTTCTCGTGCGTGCGCATAGGATTGTTATGTGGCGGCACGGCGCCTCTCATCAACCGCGGTTTCAGCGGTTGCAGACCATTAATAATAAACGACACACTCAACTTGCACGAAAAACATACCATCAATAACGAGAGAGCGAACTAAACTTACGGATATTGCTCCAGAGGAAGTCAGCTTTCGTAAAGTGACTACTGCAAACCCCATTGTGTTGCTGACACTTTTCTCAATGCGGAGCATAGTCATCCAAACCTTTCTGACTTTTTTATCTACAGGAAAGGTATGAACGCTGGCTTTTCCCGGCACTGAGCGATTTCTATACTGCGGTACACAGCTCATTCGATTGCTTTTTTGTTTTGGGTACTCAATCGCCACGTTTCCGAACGCTCCGGCTGCCTTCGCCCGGCACGCCGATCATCTACAAACAGCTTCGGAAAAAAGGCGCGCGGTGGCGTCACCGTTGCTGGAAAGTGCGAATATTCTCTCGCTGTGTCGCGCCCTCACCACCACGCTCTGAAAACGCCCTTTCTCGGCAACGTTCCTAAGGCCCGCAAGGATGGGATTCGGACCTATTTTTCGATCAGCACCGATTTGCGCCAAACTCAGCAAGCCAACTCTTGAGCATGTAATATTGAGCATGTTGAGCATTGAGCATTGAGCAGATTCTTCAGCATGTAATATATTGCCACATAATAGATTTTCTTGAGACCAACTCTTTTTTTAACAACGGTCAGCACGGCTTCAGGAAATCTTTCCCCTGAGAAACACAACTAGCTTGCTTTATTAACGACCTGTTTTCTAACACTGACCTAGGATTTGACAGTGATTGCATCTTTATCGACTTCGCTGAGGCCTTTGATACCATTTCCCATAACCTACTAATCCAAAAACTTAGTTCTCTTAACACGGACCCGCTAGTACTAGGCTGGAGTAAAAACTTCCTTGCTAATAGAACCCAATGCGTAAGTTCTAACAACTCGTCTTCTGCACCCCTTGCGGTAACGTCAGTCGTGCTGCAAGGGTCGGTTCTCGGTCCTCTACTTTTTCTTGTCTATATTAATGATCTTGCTTCCTGTGTGGAATTTTCAACTATTCGACTTTTCGCTGATGACTGCGTTCTATATCGTAAAATTACCGACTTAAGTGATTCTAACAAACTTCAACAAGACATGGATAACGTTCTATCGTGGTGTAACGTTCTATCGTGGTGTAACCAAATGGAAATGCATGCATGAATCGCAGCGCACTAATGTTACTAATCTGAATGCATACCTACTCAATGATAGCCCTCTCTCAGTTGTCTCTTCTTACAAATGTCTTGGACTAGACATTACCAGCAACCTATCCTGGCACATGCATGTCGATATTATATGCAGCAATGCTAACCGCATGTTGGGCTTGTAAGTGGCGGCAGCTTCACCCGCTAACAGCGCCACTATCATCATCACCTCTGCATCCCACAATCATCATCAGCGGCGGTGCTTGCCGGGCTGCGTCAGGGGTGCCACGCGCCGCGAGAGGAGATGGAATTCGACCGAGCGCCTGGGCGGTCGCTTGCCATCGCCGCTCCCACTCCAGTTCCGGCCGGGCCTTGCGCACCACAATAAATGTAGGAGAGTCACATCACCTCACCGAGTCCACGACTCCGCTTTTCTACAGGCTACTTGCGTCCGAATGTCTAGTCTGCGCCAGCATCTCTGAAGCTAACACTCTACAAAACATTAGTTCGCTCCAAACTAGAATACGCATGCGCCATTTGGGACCCGTCAAACATCACCCTCGTTAACAGCATTGAAGCCATCCAAAATCGCGCAACACGTTTTATTTTATCCAACTACTCCCGATATGCTAGCGTGGCTTCAATGAAAACAACACTTAAATTGCCAGAACTTTCTTTCCGTTGTAGATGCTTCCGCCTTTCACTTTTTCATAAAATATACCACCACAACCTTTTCTTGAAAGAACAGCTTATCACCCCACCGTCATACATTTCATCTCGCGTTGACCACCGTTTCAAGTTAGTGTGCCGTCTTCTCGTACTAAACTTTGTAGCAATTCATTCATCCCAAGCACAAGCAAAGAATGGAACCACCTTTCCGCAACCGTAATCGCCATCCTGGATACCAACACATTCAAAACCATCATTCATGAAACGCGGTGTTGAAAGATTTCTTTGTACCTTGCACATTTTTTGAGTATGTTTGTTCAGCCACACCTTTCTGTATTGCCTTCGGGCCTTGAAAGTATGTTAAATAAATAAATCAATAAGCTGTGACGCGCTGCTCTCGCCGGTGAGCCTGGCTAGCGCCGCCGAGCAAGAAGTGTGACGGAAAAACGCGGGAATCCTACCCACCGGCGGAGAGGGTGAGGGCCGGTTTCCTCCGCGGATCCGCTGTCGCTTGGGCGCGCGCAAGCTCGCAGTATAGTGTGGCCTTCAGAAAGCGCCAGCGTTTCTTAGCACACGCGAATGCGCGCGCTTATTGCCTGCCCCAGGTGAACACATCCATTTACTCTTGCTGCCCAACTGCTAGCGTGCTCAGGTAGAGCCGTTGTGAATTACTTGGTTTAATATCGAGATACGCGGAGTTTATACGAACGTTAATACTTTTCAAACTATAGCAGATAACAAAAACAATTTTCATTTTTCTTATATTGAGGCC